>NC_087513.1:25293738-25598930 GCF_963921805.1 Phalacrocorax carbo | reverse complement strand
AGGATCTTCTTACTCTCTACAAAAGCAAGCAGTAAAGATGTCAGGATTGGTATCACAGACCAAAAACTGTTCCATAAGGAATGCTTTTTGTAATGCCACTGTGTTAATAATTCTGTTCTCAGCTTCTGGTTGGGATCCTGGCAGCAAGCCGTTTTTAACCTATTTCGTGTGTGCCATTAAAATCCACACAGTCAAATCTGTATGGTGCAAAGTTTTAGATAATGACAACATGTGGCATTAGATGTCTTTGAGAAATCCAAGCATTTTTATTACCACAACTGCCTTTCCCACATCTATCTGTAATAATCATTTAAAAAGACATAAGATGAATTTGAAAAGATTAATTTTTTCAATAAATTAACAAGAACAAATTATATACATCTTTGTATTTCACTCCTTTTGATAGGAGTCCCAGTGTAAAAATTTTTTTCGTTTTCTTTTCAGACTCGAAGTCAATATAATCAATTGATTACTGCATCTCAATGCTACTCTTTTTATGGTTTTTAAGACTAAGATTGCACTGATAGTCTTCCAGTCCTTTGAGCTGTCATCATTTTTCTAAGATTTGTTAGTTGGATGAGCTTCTATGCCAAATTCTTTAGAACAGATGGATGTAAGCTTACATGACTTCAATTTTAGTAGATATTGTCTCATATCTCCCTTTGCTACAGAGCTTAAACTTTATTCCATTCACTATATCATCCCCCTTCCAAAACCAAACAGAAATGTTTGTGAAATGCTTCTACCTCTTTTACCATAACTTCATCACTGTAGCTCTAGCAATAGGCTCATATACTAAGCCTGAGGTTCTCCTTGTCCTACTACGTTTAAGAGAAAATAATAAAATACTGTGTTATCAGATTTAACCTTACTGGATGTTAAAGGTTCTCTGTTTATTTAGCCTTCCTTGTCGATGTTGCATATTTTCTGATTGACACTATTAAATTGTCTACAAACTTACCTTATTTTTCCCCATTCTTCTATTTATTTTTTTAAAAATTATGATTTTTATGTGTCCAGACTAAGCTTCCTCTCTATGTGGGATCATGGCTTCTGAAGCACTTAATAGGAAATCCCTGTAAATTTTCTAGACATACAGATATTTCTTCGAAACTCAGTGACATGTACTGAAAGCTATGGCAGAGATCTTTTTAGATGACCTATGCTTTATTTAAAAGAATATACTCATAATTATAAGATAAACTCAAGGAAAAAAACACCACTATCTTTTCTATAATTTCCAGAAGCTTAGCAATATAAAACTTAATTTCCGTGGGATGACTTACAGTTAGCCTTCTTTTGTTTATTGCATAAATGCAGAAATGGCATCTACTCTTTAGTTTGTAATACATTTCTTAGAGACAGTACTCTAAAATCATGACAAATTACGTAGTATTACTAACTGAACACAACGAAAAATATAGCAATGGAGAAAGGAAATTTTCAAAAAGAAAAAGGATTTCTTCTAGCAGAGTTCTGAGATTTGTTAATATTTGCCACAAACACAGAATAGAAAAGAGATTTTGTTTATTCACTTCCAAGGGTCTATTCACAAGATAGGTAGAAATTCTTGTTGGTATTTCTTAGATGTTGCCAAATTGCTGATTGCCAGATGCTGGCAAGTACATACAAGTCATGAAGTCATGATCTCTTTACACTTTCCCTGATTCCTATGACAGAATTTTGGTACAGATGTATCTCTGCGAGCCAGTATGGCTGTCCCTATGTTAATTTTCAAATTTCTCCCATTTTTTAATTGATCATTTCAACTGTACCTTTTAACACAGGCTTCTATCATGTCAGTGGCCATGAGTTTAAGTCTCTGCTCTAAATGGTGGGCAAATTCTGGTTCTGGCCAGTGAAGATCAAACACAAACATCTGCAGAGCATCCAGTTTCCAGAAAAGATCTTCTGATGTAGCTGAGCCATTGCTATAAGAAACAAAACAAAACAAAGTCCCCAAGAAACAGAAGATAAATGTATGGATGTCTCTCCCTGTTGCCACAGAATTATCTAAGGTAATAAGATGTCATTATCACACCATTTTCCTCCTTCTCATAGCGTATCTCATAGCACAGTAGCTTTTATTCCAAGAATGTGAAAACGGTCATGGAAAATTTAAGATAATTGCCATTAAAGTGAAAAAAGTAAAGTTTTCTCATCTGTTAGCTGAGAAATATGACAGGCTAGGGAGATAGATGGGATGATGGGGAACATGGAAAATGAAGTAGCTCAATTTTCATATAAAGACAGGAAAAATAAAGGGTACAGGAATTATTAATTAGTAACAAACAGTGAAGACTTTCACATGTTTTCTTGCCTTCATAACGCTGGCAGATAAGCCTACCAAAGAAACGAGGACGCTAGCAGTAGTATCGTAAAAGACATACCCAGACAAATAGTTCCTTTATAAATGCTCATTAATTCTAATTGAGGGAATAACATCAGATCCCGGTGGAAAAAGAGAACAGAAACTATTTAAAGAAATTTATGCACAAACAAAACAGGGGATTAATAAGGTTCTCTGTCATCTCAGATTGTCAAGGTAGTTTTAAAGTTCTTCTTCTACCCTGAACTGATTGCTAGATTTTAAGACATTTACTTGTGATAAGATACAACAATTTAAGGTTAATCTTAGCAACAGCTACAGTTACATTTCCATTGTCATCTTGGATTTTCATGATGCATTCTATTGCAATGCCTGGGTTTAAGGACAGTTATACAACACATATATGTCTACACATATATGTATACACATATAATGCAGCATGGCATTCCAGGATGTTAGTGACACAAGCAACCAAAACTCAGCCTGAAAGTCCCAGTTCAGATCCAAATAGTTTAAACATGGCACTGCTGCCATTTTCTTTCTTCTGCCTCATGACAAAAGAACATGATTATCAAAGTGTTAAGGGATCCCTGCTCTCATGGAAGGAGTCAGCGAGTGCTGAGAGTGCTCTGATCAGAGCAGGGTCAGATTAAAAAACAAATGAAAAAACTAGAAAGGACCTCTAATACCTGACCCCTCATGCACCCCTCAGACAGTAGCACCACCACCGGTTCGCACCAGGTTAACTGAGATGGTGAAGGGAAGCAAAGCACAGCACATGTTCAGGGCTCTGAAGAGTTAGCATGGATGCAGCAGGAGCACTGCTTCAGTCTCACAGCACCCCGCCATCTCCCAAACCCACCCAACTGCCCCCTTGCCCCATTCCCTTAATGCTACCACAACTTCAGAGCCATTGCTGTCTTCTGCAATGCTGTCTCTGTGCCAAAAGGGGCTGCCAGGCCAGGTGAAGGGGGCACCCAGCAAGGGCTGGGCAGTGGGAGACAAGCTAGGAGCAGTGGTGCCTGCGTAAGGACAAGGCTGGCTCCCAGCAACCAACCCTGACTTCGGCTTTGGTTTTAATGGCACACATTTTGATGTCTTCAGTATGCATAGGAGGATATTCGACAGTTTCAGACAGGCTTTTTTGATATCATGCATATTTTCCCCACTTATTTTAAATTGTAATTGTTAATTTTACATTGTATCATGCTCCTGAAAGAAAACAGCAGAAACAGGAGGAAGGCCCATGGGACTGCTAAGATTACAACTGGCATAGTTAAGGTTGGACCTGAATACGGAGCTCTTTTATACACCGCTACGTTTAATTAAGAAATAGAAACAACAAACCACCAACGCTCCTTAGAAAGTTTGTAATCCTGTTGGAGTGTTTCTTAAGTTATATGATAACCAAATATTGAAGATTTCATTACTTCTCCTGCGTACACTGGCAGTGAATGAAGAAACAGCTAACACATGTAGATACTACGTTATACATAATATTTGATTCAAAAGTGATGTAGTCAATTTTTGAGATGACTGGGATAAAATAAGACAAATTATACAGGGACAGAAATGGGGACAATCTCAACATATATCACAGTTGATAAGAACACTTATTTTCTAGAGAAAACCCCATACTTTCTCAAGAAACAACTACCATTTTTTATCATCAGATCATACAGTTTAACCATATTTTATTCTTCCATAGTTTTTTCTTTTTTACCTAATGGAGTTCCAAATGAAATTCTTTAGGACTCAGGAGGACTAATGTGCTCTCAATGACTTCAATGTATTCTTATGCACGTTCACTCCCTGGTAGCCACTTAATTTGGTTTCATTATACTACCAAATAAAGTTTCACAATTATAATAAATGTAATAATAGACACAGGTTCATGAAACACTAATTCATTCTGTGAGAAGCACTAATTCATTCATTCTCTTTTTATATAATTTTGAGGTCCCATTCTTCAATTTTTTATTCAGTGTTGTCCAATGACAGTTGAATTTGACTAACATATTACACTAGTAAGATGGGGAAGGAGAATAAAGTACTACAGTAGCAGCTATTTTTTCCTAGTTCACACACCCAGACACAAACATCTAATTTGTTTGTTAAATGCTGCAGAAAATTGTGATTTCTATCAACTTGTTACTGCTATTTGTACCAGATACTTGTTTTATTTGGATTCTAGGATTTTTCCTGACCCCTATTCAGTAAAAGTATTAGAAATGGTGTCAGTTGTCAGCACATACCTCAATACCCTGAAGTGATTGTACAGTCTAAAGATTTTCTTTCTCTGCTAGGAGCTTTTTTATACCACTTCAAGGTTTAATACTGCATAAAATGTAACATGAAGAAGAGCCAAACTCAGTTTTTACCTCCTCCTGGCAGCAGGAGAAATTCCTGCATTTGAATCAACCCACCAAAGCATTTGAATCAACCCACCAAAGCATTTGAATCTACATCCACAATTGCAGAACCATTTTTCTTCTGTGAAGGGACAGAACATGTTCTTGGCTATTGAACAGTTTTTATCTGAACATGTATGGTGAAGCTACTTCAATCTGATGAATGGAATAATATTGCTCTACCAGGAAACTGAACTGGCACTCTTTTTTAAAAAACTGTGTTCAATAAAGTTATCTATATTTTCAAAATTAAGCACAAACTCCACTGTTTTACTGGTCAAAACTTAAGTTTTCAGTGTTAGTTCTTTGTGCAAACTGTACTATCTAGTTGTCCACTCTTTTTAATCAGGTCATGGCAGTAAGAGAAGGTTTCCAATGATTAAAAGAGGCAAATATTATGCCCATCCTAATTTTTTTTAATGGCAATTTAACTTTGTATTTGGTCACACTTTGACTGGGAGATTGGACCTGATACCTCCAGAGGTCCATTTTAACCTGAATTATTTTATGACTTTATGCCCTGCATCATACTGAACACAGCAAAAAAAGGTCCAAGATATATTGTTGCTCCAAGACCCTCCAGAATATTAAACTTAGGAGCTGTATACAGCCTCCTAAGCAATTCACTTATCCACTGACAGCTGAGAGAGGCAGCTTCCCACTAGGCTTGCCAGCTACCTAAGCAGCAGCAATTAGTTAAACAGTTCACTAATAAAGCACACTGGCTGCAAGATCAGCACACACATGACTCCAGAGTAGACACAGAATATGTAATTTCTTGCCTAGATGTCAAACTGCACAGGGTATCTTGGGAGATGAAAATACAGAGAAATACTGAATATCTAAGGACATTCTCAATCAACCTCAAGATTTAAAATCAGCTGGCTTCCATTCTTGTAGAATTTACTAAAGGCAATGATGGTGATTTTACAGATTACTGCAATTATCTCTTTCTAAGGTTATTACCGAGTTACTACCCATTAGTGTTTATAAAACAGGGCACCAGCTCTGTGTTTTTTGTGAGCCCCCAGCTTGTGAGCTCCAACTCTACTTCCTGTATGCTGCCTCAAGACGTATATTCAGGGCTCAGAAAGTCAACTGAGAACTTCTTCAACAGAAAATCCCTACAGAGTCAATGGTGCTTGCCCCATCTCTATTCTCCGTGAGCAGGTGAGGGGGAAGGATGAAGCAGAACTTCGGCATAGCAAGTAACTGCTTGTGTATAGTCCCTCAAAGATATTAGGGACAGAGTTACCTCATGGTTCTTCCTGCTTAGTTCAAGAGTGAGGCAACCTGAGGATCAAGCAACCAAAACATGTTTCTTGATTCTTCTTTCTTCCTGCATGTTAGTATTTTTGGAAGAAAAGAAACTTGGCCCACAATATACATTTGTCTTCCAGAATACTCAGTAGGAGCTAGCTATATTCAAAACTCCTTATTCTACAGAAAGCAGATGGTTAAATTTCACTATTCCATCAGTCCTATGGCTATACTTTTAAATAGTCATCCTTAAAAACACAAACCATGGCCTCCTTCCACTTTACTGCAGGCAAGCACTACAGCAGGAACATGTGTGGCACTACAGATGCAGTCCCTCAAACAGCACTGAAAGGTGGCCTCCTGACTTATTCAGCATGCACAGAGAGGCCCAGCATGGAAGCTTATGCACATTCAGACCAGATCCCTTCATACCACAATCAGAGCACTGTACTTCAGCGAGTCCCTCTTGTCACTCATTACAGCTCAGTCATAGCAGGAGGAATACAGCTGACACATTTCCTTTGACGCTGCCTGTTCTGGCTGGAAGACAAGACAGGAGGATCCTCTGGCAAGCATGTATCTTATTCCATGTTTCCTCAGCCTTAAGTTTTGCTGAACCTGACATTCTAGCCAGCACTAGATAGCAACAACCTCAGGTCTGTATCTGCAATATCTTTGGCCAGTGAATCTCTCTCGTCTCTGCACTGATAATAATAATATACAAATGAAACCATAAACAATTAGAATCACCCACACGTGTAATTTAAAAGCCAGGTCGAGAAGAGGCATAGAAATAACATTTAAAATATGAAATGGAACAAAAATGCAATTTAAAGTAGGACATTTGAATTAATGAATAAGTAATTAAAAAAACCCCCCTCATTCTGGTTGATTAGAAGATTTTACAGAATATTCAAACTTTTTTGCTCTTTCAGGATGCTGTCTTCAGCCAAATGGAACAGTAATTCACAGTGCTCTGCATGTCTAGCCAACGTGTCCTCTGAGTTGTCCTCTCCTGAGACCAATCAAGAAAAATAGACTGCTACTTGTAACACTTTTGCCTTTTTATATCTCCCTTTCCAATGGCTAATAATAAAAGGTTAAGCCAGTACAAGTGAAAATGAGGTAACGATCTTCCTAAGTGCTGTTACAAGCAGCATACATTTACTGCTCCAAAACATGTGATCAAGGGAAAAAACCTGCAACAGTTAATTAAAAAATATAAACAATCTTCTCTAGTAATGTTCAAAAGAATTGCAGCACCTTTTACGTGAAAGAGAGGAAAATCTGTTTTCACCAATAAAGCACACTAAGAAATGACTAACTGTGAATGCCTCTTTCTCTTCAGCAAAAGTTCTTAGGTAGGCACGTAACAGCTCTGTTGAATATGAATGGACTTAAACATGAACATAAAGGCATGAACATTAGCAAAGTCTGGAGAGTATAGAATCTTCCTATTGCAGCCAAAATAAACACAGGACTTGGCATTCTCAGCAAACATTTAACTATAACTCAGCTCACAGACTGTTTTCTCTCATTCTTTTTTGCCCGTAGATTCTTTGTGTCATTCAAATTGATTATGATTAAATGGCCAAAATAATCACTTTCAAAGAAAAAGAGGGAAGTCTAGCACCACTTAGTGACATATGTAGTCATCTTCTTGCCAAAGCATCAGCTGTGTGGCTGGGAGGAGGGAGCACAGTGGGCTGGGAAAGACTTGGGGGAGTCAGTGGGGAGAAGGGGACCTCTGCGATGTCTGATTCAGGAGCCTGGGCTTCTGAATTTAGGTGCCTCCACTGACTCTATGTACAATACAATATGCCACCCCAGTACATTTAAGTGGTTGTTCATCACAACGAAAGGGAAAGCCAGTGGGAAACACTGGGTTTTGCTTAATAGGTATTGGAGCCTACGTATTTGCCTACTCCCCACTGGAGAATTTAACTAGAAAGAGGAAGCTTTGTTCTTCCTGAAAAGGATGGGATGGGAGCAGCAGAAGACACAACACCCTCCTTCTTTGTTTCATGTGACAGTGAAAGTCAACCACTTCCCCCACTGGAAGCTGAGACACCGTAACCAGCAGGAAAGAGGAAACTCATTAGCTTGGGAGAAGGAGTAACTGGCCTGCTGTGCCTTCACTTTTATTTGTTGATCCAAATACAATACATGGCCATTCTGAGAAGTTATTTGGCTCTTCAGCAGGATGTAGGTAGGCTGGTTCTTAAAATACTACCTGAATTCCATGGTATTACAAAGGTAACAATATTACCTGCAATCTTGAATGATAATTTATGCACATTTCATAAAATACAACTTCAAAGCTCTACATTTGGGGAAAAAGAAAATGAAGAGGTGCCTACAATGGAGCCAGCACCTTGGTAGACCTCTTCTCGAATGCTGTGTGGGGTGGGTGAAAGGGGATGATGGCCTTACAGAGGACACACGGCAGTGGGGATGCTGCTCATCCCCACTTCTTTTGAGAACCAGCAGTGCAACAGCTTCTGCTGGCAAGTGCTTACAGCACACGTCAACCTCAGCGTTCACCAAATGCGTTGAATACCTCACTGATTAATTTAGGAAGTTATGCATACTTTGCCATACACACCATGAACCTTAATACCGGATGTGCAAGGGGGATGAGCCAATGGCTGAATTTTACTCACACATTTTTTGACAATACAGTCTAGGAATTTATGGCTACACCAAAACCTTTATTTAGAAAAGTTCTTCCACTATAATCCTCCGACCTGAATCTATACTTATTATACATTAATTATAAATTCAATATTCAAAATACATGAATTTTAATACATACAAGTTATTTTTACTGGATGGGGCTGCTAGAATAAATACTGTAAGAAGATCACATCTAAGATTATAACAACTCTTAACTCTGAAAGCTCTTCTTTAAAAAAAAAGTAACCCTTGAAAGGATGGGGATAAGAGAAAGGAACTGAGTAGCAGAAGACCAATTAATTTCTACTACTGAAATGACTTGCATAAGCACATCAGGTGAAACCTACCATTATTATAGTAAACAGAAAAGGTACCAAAGCCTAGGATTAAGAGGAATTTTGTCAACTTTTAGGGGAATTAGCAGCAGAACAACAACCATAATACTCAACAGACAAGTGCCAGAAGTCTGGCAGAGCACACACTATCGACTCTTGCAGTAATGGATCTGAGTGCTTGTTAGGAGTGTTTAACTGTCATAAAACTTGAGAAGGCAATACTTGGCTTGAAATCATATTATCAAGCTTTGGGTCTTGAATGTATGTTTTCTGAAGTCTTCCATGTTCATCCTTTCCTAACACAACTTTAGCTAAAATAAGGTTCTTCTGAGCCTTTCTTTAATGAATGTGTCCTCATACAGAAATCTGGCCTGTAACTATGGGAATATTCCCACAGAACAGGGCACATCTGCTCTATTTTTTCTTTTTTTTTTAAGAAAAGAGCACTGAAGTGTGTGGGAGAAATCAGAAAGAAATACATATTTTTTCAAACAGACAAAGAAATGGATGTACTTATATTCTGGGTACTTATTAACCTTTTACTATTTCCCTATAACATGGATATTTAATCTAATACAATATTTGCAATCAATGATTTTCAGGACCAACATCTATATACAATGAGTTAATCAAACCCATGCAAAAATATGATGGGCTGCCTCACTTTACAAAACCACAACCTAAAATCAATTAACCAAAAGGTTTCCCACTGCTTATTAATTCAGAAGAATGGTTAGGCTGTTTAGGGTATAAACACCATCCATACTATGATGGACCTTTGCCAAGTTGAATTTTTAAGTTATCAGGTTTAAGACTGCTACACTTTAATGCACTAGAAAGCGCAACTCACTAACAGTCCATGCTTGGCTCACTCCCAAGAAACAATAATTTCCAGCTAAGAGATCATAAACACCATGCAATCCAAATACAGCTGCACAGAACACTAGCAAGGCCATGCAGAGCTGACATACAGTCAGAAGGTTATTGAAGAATACACACGTGGAGTCATACATAGAAGTCATCCAGGTTGGTGTAGTAAAGCTAGGTATTTGTGGAAGATTAAGAGGCAAACTTGGAACTTTTGGAAGAGCTACATTAGGAAGACTGTTGGTGATGCTCCTGTGAAGAAATAAACAATGTAGGAATACCATAAAAAATAGAATATTTAGAGGACAACGGGGAGAACACTTGATTAGACAGAAAGCTATAGGCAGGTGCTTTGTTCAGATCTTGTAGAAGCACTTACTTGACAGGTTGCCATGACTCTTGTTCAAGACCTCTGTGAATGGACTGGGCAATTGATGATTCCATGAGATCGATGTAGCGGATGACCATGGGAACAAAAATTTCTTGCAAGTGCTTGTGAAACTTTCCATTGCACAAAAATGCTTTAAAAACAAACAAAACAAAAATAAAAAAGTCAGGCCTTTCCCTACTTTATTTTGCTACAGGAAAAAAGTATCTCTTAAAATGTTTGTAGTACACAAAAGCATCTTAAGAACAAGACCCAGCTTGTGTAGGAAATACAGTTCATAAAAGATAAATGAAGTGCTCCATGAGGACACTGCAGTGTATTTTCAACTGTCACTGTGACGAAAACTAGGCACATACTGAAGTTCTGTGTTGAATCAGAACGCTTTTGCATCTTCTTAAAATTAAAATTAATAATATACTTTGCTGTATCTGTGCCGTAGCAATTTCATTCAATATTTAGACACCAAGATAGAAAAAAACCCCCAAGCCAAACAAACACTATTTGAGTGTCATTCAATTATTTTAATTCTCCTTATGCTAAGAAAAACAAAGGTTACAGTAAAACATTCTAGCCTCACTAGGCTATGTGCAAAAATGTAGAGGTATACAGCATTTCCTCCAGATTGCTTAATGGAAAAAGGCAATATGTGACATATGAGTGTTTGGGGGAGTAAGAACAGTTTACCCATCTGCTCTGTGTCCTCGGGAGCTGGCAAAGTCCTGAATCACTGCCTATAGCTACGCAAGACGTTCAGTGAGCTCTTGAACAGAAAACATGTCTTGGTATGCCTGTGCATGTCCATGCATAAAAATCTCGAAGGCCAGAGCTCACCACCAGAATCCTGGTTTTTCCCATCCCGACATGTGCACAAACCTCATCAAGACCCCCACGAATAAAAGTACCTCCCAGCAAGTCTGTGTTCATGTGAAACTCAGCCCCAGCAACCACACTTGCCTGTCCTCTGCCCTCCCAATTGTCTTGCAAAATTTTAAAGGACACTAACTCTATACTTCCCTTCTGGAAGTTTGCTAATTCTCTGCTGTGATTATCTCCAACTTCACAGAAATTGTAGTTTTGTCACTATTTAAAGGAAGTCCTGAAAACTTGTTGCCTGAAGTGCTTAGGACAGCTGACAACATGTAACACACCTACAGCTGTTCTCTTGCTTTTTGAAAGAAATGGAGTTGACTGGTGAGATTACTCTAAGCATGAAGCATATTACTCAAGAGAAGTAAAGTAGCTATAAGCAGCAGAAAATTATCTGCTTCACAGATGGGATTTACTGCATGAAAAACTGTATACACAGTGCAAATTGGAGATGCTTAAGACCTGAAAATTAGTTTGCCACCACCAGTGCTTGTCCCTGTACTCCATGAAATGTTCTCTTAGCAAATCCTCTTAGCACACTAATGTCCTGCCCCACCAAGGGAGTGTATCGGTTTCATGTTTTGAATGTGTCCGTGTTCACCCATTAATCCAGCACTATTATTAGGACCTATAAGAATATTCCCATCTGTACAGGCAAGCTGAGCCATAGAGAGAAATGTTCATAATTCTGGTAGCCCTCATTTTCTCCCACTCATATTTTGTTGTTTTAAATTCTCTTGTGGGTTTCTCCTCCCACCTATTCCTGCATCCAGGTTTCTCATTTGATTTGGATGGGTACCCCAACTGCATTTTGAGGAGGCTTCCTCTTGTTACTAAGAAGAGAAGACTGGATCATGGGGCTCAAAACCCTGGAAACCATCTCATAAAATTACAATCCCTCTTGTTCCACTACTGATACAACATAAAAAAATAATTTCTGTAACTTCGAGAAACTCATTTGCCTTCCATTCCTGAATGATGTCCGCCAGAAACTGAACCTGTGAGAGGTGGCGACTATGGGGAAAATGTGTCATCAAGTTTCAGTTCCCAATTGCTATTCATATTGCAAGGCAGTGCCTTTGCTGCTGAATGTCTGGACACTTAATATTATTCTTTTTTTCTTGAATACAATGATCTGAAAGCAAGAACTATTTTCTTGAAAACATCCTTGTAGGGTAATGGGAGATTATGTACTTTTACGTAAGGAGACGATACTAATGTGATCAGCTCTCTCTGGGTGTGTTCACTCGCCACTCTCTTGCTAAGAATTTTGAAACTTTTAGCTAATTTCAATCGGATCACACACAGGGGAGGAGATATCAGATATATGAAGTTTCATGAAAACAGGCAGCTAAGTAGCAGGCAGAGATTATTAGGGTTTCCACTGAGAAAAAGGCAGTGGCATAGGCTCATCTCTTATTAAACACCTGAGAATCCACCCTTGAGAGCACCTATAAGTCCATTACAAACATGCTCCATTATTTACACTGCTCATGGAACTACTTGTTAACTAGCTAGTTCTGGCATAATTATTCATATATCAGACACTCAAAATGGTGTTATATTTCCTTATATTTATGTATCTTAAAACTGCAGCATCTGTGATCAGCAGTAATAACAACTGAGAAGGATTTGGATAGTAACACAAAGGTGTGGAAGCTCGCCTACACGCTGTGTGTTTCACAGTAAACAGCTGATGAGCATTGCCTTTGAGAAACCAAAGGTGGCTGCTACCAAGCTGCATATTCGGCTGATTTTTCAAGGCAACTTTAAGCTTAAAAACAACAACAAGAATACAACTGTGTCAATTAAGTCAGTTTTGCTGCTTTATAGTGAATCAGTGCAGGACTGGCATTAATCAGGCAATCACAGTTACTTGAAGGGATGAGCGTGTAGTTTACTGTTCTTTGAGCACACCACAGAAATGCTCTGCTACAAGCCCTACTCTGGGAATTATGGTAATAAAGCCTCATGGGCAGCAGGGCGACTCTTGTTATTCAGAAGTCAGATCAAAATTTAAAGAAGTCACAGGCAATAAAAGCTGTTCAACTTAAAAAGCTGAATCATTTCCCTAACATCCTGACAGCAGTTTTTGCAGGGAAGTGAAACTTTCCAAAATGATGCCAACACTCTTTAATCTGTCTGCACCTCCACAGAGATCCCCCTGTACGTGGGCACACACACGAGCACTGTGTCAGATCAACAACTCAGTGAGCATTCTGTTTTCCTAAGGCCGAGGACATGGCAGCCCTGATTTACCCATCTGGAGATCTCCGTCAAGGATTACTGCAGGGCAGGGGAAGAACTCAGAGCACAGGGGTAAGTGATATAGCTGAGTATCATCAGCAGACTCATGGCACTCTACCCTGTGATTAGAATTGATCTTGCCAAAAGGTACCACCTGTGCATCAAAGCAGATGGGAAACAAGAGATCCTTGAGGAAATGCCACACTTCAAATCCCTCAACTACCACTTGTCTTCAAAGCTATGTAGCTTAATTCTCCATTGTCTTGTCAATATAGCCACCCTACACCCTCTTCATATGAGCCATCTCATATTCACACAAACAACAACAAAATGAAAGCCTATGCCAGGGCAAACTAATGTATATACAATATTAATGGAAAACAGATTGCAGGAACAGAAACCGATCCCCAAATGAAAAATTCTTGAAATACTGACGTTGAAGATGAAAGTTATTAAACTTTTATGTATTAGGTAGCTGAAATATATTAAAATATGTCAAGAAAAGACCAGGGGTGAAAAGTACAGTCTAATAACGCAGCACTGGAACGAGGTTTCTCCTCTATTAGCAGGAAAAGAATCTACTGTGCTCGTGTACATCAGAAGCTGCGAGGCTTGCTTGGCTTATACAGGCAAAGTTTAGGAGTTATCCTGGAGTCAGTGTGTTAAGCTGTCCTCAAGAGCTTCTGCAGAATCAAAGGAAAGGAAGAATGACAAAAGGTTAACACAAATCTCTTTTCCACTGACAAAATTAGCACTTTGGCAGACAGTCCATAATTATCCTGCTCTCCATAGGATTCTTGGGTAGGCACCACTTGGATTTCCTGGCATATTTTTAAAGCCAAAATAAAACCACTAAATTTCAAGAAGGAAATTTCCTTGGGGTTCCATTCTATTCACAGCAGTTGAAAATCATCCAATAACACCAAAAAAGCAAGCTGATATTTCCATTCTTTTCCTGTTTATATTACATTCTGCCTCCACAAAGCATTTATTGATCAGTTACTTAAATTGTGGTGAAAATTGCAAACGTCTCAGCTTATATACAAATTGTTGTGTATTTTTACATACAATTCATATTTTAAAAGTAAATTTTAGATATACACTAGGTGGAAGCAAACTGAGAATTTATTTAAGAAGTAAAAATTTCCCTTCCTCTCAGAACTTAGGCAATGAAATTGCAAAGAACTTAATCTTTACAAGACAGAGTGACACAAACAGCTTATCGCACAATTTTCTTGTGCCTAAAATGCCCAAGTCAGTCAAAAAGGTTACTGGATATTCTGGTAAGCAATTATGCTCTCAGTATCAGTAACCAAAACATGTAGCTCTAAACTGAAGGCAGGTTATTATTTCAAAGCAGCTCCTAATAGGAGCAAAAATCTTAAGTCCCTGATCTAAGAAAATATTCCCACTACAATTAATATGAAGTGTAAGGTTTGATGGAAGGTATCGTTATGTGTGGCTATAAGCTTTGCCCTGATTACCTTAAATCCAAATTCTTTTATATTTCCACCCTGTAGTTTAAGATGGTGGTTATGATGCTATAAATAAATTCTAGTACAAAAGTGGTACATAGGCTGTAGTAAAGCAGGAAGGTGATGCTGTCTTTGGTGGTGTTTGCTAGTCCACTACTAGCAATAGCAATAGTGGAAAAAACATATCAGAGAATTCCTGTTTGAAATCAGTAGCCATGATAATGGCAATGGCTTTCAAGAGGCTAACGCTCAACATGCTGGTTTTCCTAAATTAACTTCATCGGACCTTCTACATGTGTACCGTGGCTGAGTTAGAGCAAGGTACACAGACATTTCACTGAGTAATACTTGATGGAAAATGAAGATTATGAGTTAACTTTATAATAATCCTATTTTTGGCTGATTCGTGCCAAAGTAGTAATGCAGTAATGCTGAGAAACAGCACAGTACATAGTATCAGCAAGTGACACCTGGGAAGAAAACTTAGCACGGAGAAGAGCAGAATATTGAACATACAGTTGAAAAACCTCCAAAAATAAGCCAAATATATGGATACTTCATGTAACTAGGCACATGCTTAGTTACATAAAAGATATCTCTGACACCATCTTAAATGATGAGGAATTAATGCATCTGTCTTGAGGCACTAAAAACCTGAATAATCTGAATAACTGTTTTCTAGACCAGGCCCCTTCATAACGTGATTTACAGGCTCTGGGGACAAAATGTAGCGTGGTCATTGCAGAAGAGAAGATACAATCCTGAGACAGTCATGTCCTTCTTCCCTCTACAAATACCCAATTCTGTATATTGCATAATTGCATATGAACAATAGAAACTTTGGAGATCATTAAAATATATACTGTAAAAGCAGCTAAAATATTTTTGATTTTGAAAAATCACAACAAATTTATCTACAATCTGTTACTCATCTCCACAGTAACTGTTATTTTTTTAAATCACTTTTTTTGTTAGCTCTTATCAGAAAAGCTGAAATATTTTATAGGATAGAAAGATCATACCCTTCCAACCATTTTAAAAAGTAGTTCTTCAGTTAGACTTAAGAGCAATCACTTATGAACTCTTAATTGTTGTGGAATAAGGTGAGAAAAAAAATGGACAAGCTTACAGTGACCCAAAATGAAGTCCTTCATAACAGAAATGTGAAGCTACAGTCAGGACTCCCTCTTCTTTCCCCCTTTCACTTCATGAAAAGTTATGCACTGTATTGGAAAATGCATTTTTTTTCTCACTGTTAAATGAATATTGGCTTTGAAGTATTTGGCTTGAATCTTGTATAGTGTTTTGTAGACTATGTAAAATAACGCATTTGATATTATTTGAATAGCAAAGACTATGCATTTTTATTATCTCACAGTGTTTCTAATATTATATTTTAGTCACAGAATTATAAAAATATTCTTATATATAAATTTTCTTTATGTTGTAAATGCTAGATTTTTTCTTTATTGTTAGGAGTTTGCTCATGTCAGGTTTACGTGAAAACTGACTCCTGCATCGAAGATTTAGAGCTCATTTAAAGCTCTTGAGATAGAATAACATGCAGGTGTCAGTCCTCCAAATTTCACTGAAGATTAAGCTAATATGCAATATGGTGACCTAACAGTTCTTCATTTGAAAGAAATCTGAAAAGTAATCTCTGATATAGCCGGAGAGTGAGAATAACCCAGTGGGATTTCCACCTCTTCATTTCCTAATGAGTTTTTTGATAATGAGAGGTGACTTTGCCAGTCACTGTGGGCTCTATTATGGCTAATTTACTCCACTTCACTCTCCTTGTTAATTATTAACACTAGCCTTTTTATCCTCATGAGACCACATTCCAGTTTTCCCCTTTTTAGATTTTTTTTCTAAATTTATCTTTATGAAGGTGATAGTTTTCAGGAAAAGGTTTTCACTTAGGGTAAAGCCAGAATTATTTATTTCATTTTGGAAGACTGTAAAATTGATTATATAAGCATGGGGAGCTCCTTCTAATGGCTTTAATGCACTTGCAAGGTGAAAAGGCTGTTAATTAAAGAATAAGCACTGAGGTATGTTCCACTTGGGAATCTGTTCTTGGTAGAATGGTCACTTGCCACTTGCTAACATATCCACCGATTAAAAGGTGACTAATTTCCATGGTTGCTTTCCAATAGTTCTGGGTAAAAAAAAGTGTATAATTTTCCAGATGGCTTTCCCTTGTCAGAAACTGTCATTTACTATATCTATTACCATTAGGGAATTACTGAAATTGGTATACAGGTGTGACATCTCATACAGCAGTTGTTTCATATCCTTCAGTTAAGCTTTTACAATCTTTCTAATAATTTTTTGACATGAAAGTTTTCAAAAAAAGTCTTTCCTAAGGCTGTGTTAATAATCTAACATTATTATCCATTTAATCTTTTAAGGAAAGAAAAATCAGTAGCCTACCAACAACCTCTTTGCACATGAGGACAACTCTTGTTTGTTTCTGTCACTTCTCCCAGGTTGGAACCAAAGTGCAAAGGAACACAAATGACACAATAATGCAGTTAAAACTGATGTCACAAATACGTGTTGCAATACGACCGTAAAATACCTCCACAGGTTTCAGAAACTAAATAATTGTTTTAAGTGCACATAACATCACCACTGGAGACGTGCTTCCTAAACTAAAAATGGAAGATGGTAGGAAAGACACCTGAATATAGGTTTCAGATTTTTAATCTGGATTTGAGATGATCAGGCACCTATTTCAAGCAATGCAGAACCCACCTTGCAGGAGTCTAACTCTTACGAGATCTGCCCCAAGATCAAACAATTCCTACACCCTTCCGAGAAGCCTTCTAAAATGAGCTTAAATCACCACCAGAATGGTGATTTTAATACGTTTCTGTAGTTGCAGTTTGTCTATCATGGGATCCAGACAAAACATTCATGAATATCTTAAAAACAAACTAAGGAAAACACTAAGAGATAATTTTTCTTTAGTAGGATAACATGTGAAAAACGAAATCATCAGGAATATGGCATTTCATGTATCGCTAAATGTCAGGGTACGGAAACATAATTCACAAAAAGAAACCTCTAAGACTGCATGTTAATTTTTGTTTGCTCTGTCCTAGACCACATCCAACATGGTGCAATAACAGTGACTTTCAACAATCCTGTTTAAGTTCAGCTTTAGTTTAGTGGCCCTGTGCCTTTGCCCCTTTCCCTCCATGAAGTTCATCAGCCATCGTGTAACAGTGAATTTCCCAGTTGCTCCATTTCAGGATATGGTGCTTTGGTCAACTGGTACTATACTGATACAACCTATATATTTGAATAAACACCTGGCAGATAAGGTTAATAGTAATACAATGATAAATAAAATAGGTTGCAGTATGGGTAACCTTGGAGAAAAGATCTTGAATACTATTTTCCATTATTTCAGTTAGGCAGTTGCCATACACAGAGCTAAAATTTTTAAAAGCTATTGAACTTCCACAGAAATGAGATTAATTTTCCAGAAAGAGTTAAAAAGTATTTCTTGTATTTATAATTAAAAAAAAAAATTTGGAATAACTTGAATCACTGAATAAAAATAGCTTTTGTATCTCCAAAATAATAAAAAAAACAGTGGGTCATTTTTTCATATTTTTAAAATAGAGTATGAGCAAACATAAAAAATGTAGCACAAATATAGTTTTTTCTTTATGATGGCTTAAAATGTTAGGAGAAATTAACTGTCTGCAAAATAAGGTGCACTTCTGTGTTTTTAGAATAGCATCTAATCGGATTTTTAAAATTTCCTTAATTCCATTATTAAAATCCCTTTTAGACAAAACTGGCCTAAGAGATCACTTAACTATTATAAAAAAAAATAAAGAAAATTAGATCTTCAAAGATGAATAAAAGCAAGACAACACAGCTACCTCAAGCTCCGTTCTCCAGCACAAATAATGATACAATACACTGAGTGACAGCAACACTCCGATTTGTTGTGTGCATCTCACCCCATCCACGCTAAGCCTTCAATACCTTTATAGACATAACTAGTCTGGAAGTGGTTTACATGAAGGCTTAGAAGGAAGTATTAACTACAATTTTATTTAAGCAGTATAGATGAAACATGAAATTCTAAATATATATTATGCTGCTTGTACGTCATTGATTTAAAATTGAGCAATTTGTGGTACTGAATGGTTAAAGGATGACCAGAATAAGGACTGAAACACTGCAAGGATAGAAAGAAACTGCTCAAATTCCAAAAAATGGAGCACCAGGACATATATCATAAACATGGGCACTGCCACTTTTATTTTGAGAATCATATTAATTAGAAATACATTTCTATGGTGTGGGCTCATTGAAAAATTTTATGCACACAATGAGTAAAAAACTCTAAGATCTTACTGTCATTTCTGAGGGCGTTATTCAGCAGCTGGAAAAGTGGGAAGCTGTCCCAGGAGTCCTGCGGCTGTGCCTCGAGTGCTGAATCCATATCAACAGAATAAAGAGACAAAAACTTCTCTGCATGCTCAGCCAATAATTCTGGCCACCAAGCGAACGCCTGCAAACATAACAAAATACAATTACTAAACCCGAGTCATAAAGCAAAGAGATGTGTTGTATCTATGGCAAAATACATTTGGATGTCACTTCATGTTCTATCTCATTTGGGGAGGATGAAGAGGCCAATTGAAAAATGTGAAAATATTTTATAAAAACTTCCGTCAAAAATACAAGAAATCAAATAGATTATGCTAGGAAAGATGATATAATCAGAACTAAAATGTAACACAAAAAATCAAAAAAGGAGTATAAATCCCTGCAACTCTTTTTGCCAGAGAGCAAAGAAAAGAATTAAGGCCTCAGCCTTGAAAAATTACTGTATATGCTTTTTTTTTGTTTGTTTCATTCAATTCTAAGGCTATAAGTAATCAGATAAATTTATTTTTCAAATAAATTCTTGTGAATACCTTTTGCAATTATTTGTTAATCAGAAGGGATGGTTTTAGTGTGAAATTTTACTCCTTGAAGCCTAAGGGTCTTTTTAATAGATACAGAGCACTTTTTAATTCCTATTTTTGCCTTAAAGATGTCCTCTTCTCCTGAGGAAGGCATCCAGTTTTCCTTCCACAAATGCTATAAATGCATCTTTAGAAATTCACTAATGACTATATTAATTTTCAGTAACTTAACAGCATGTTGCAATACATCGTTTTCTTTGGTAAAAATTTGGATTCCTAGGTAATCTTAGCTTAAAAGAAGAGAAGAAATCTGTGACAAATGGTGTGTCAGCAAGTAAAGCCAGCTCCACATGACAGAATGCTTCACATCTAACTCCTGTACCTTTTCACTGTCACTTAAATCTAGGCTTAGAAAGGTCAGTATTGAAGTTGAGTATTGGATCAGAGGGAGCTGTAGGATCCTACAGTTAAAGATGAAGGTGAAGTGAGCTTATGAAATAGGATGAATATCACATACTGCTGAGAGTGTTTTGCTCAGAGTTCATGAAAGTATCTGACAGTGAGAAACACCTACACATATTAGCTAAGAAAATATCTTTGCTTCTAAACTTATGCCCCTCATTTTGAATATCTCATTTTGAATATTTCTGAATTACCAGCATAGGGCATTATAACTTGATCTATACAAGTGCTGAGTTCCCACAATTTCAAATAAAGTCACAGAAATCCTCACTTGTGTTTCTGAAACGCAGGTCCTAGGTAACGTCAAATTATGTACTCAGGCCTGAAAGGCATAAAATAAAAGACAACTTCTGAAAAGTGGTCTACAAATAGGTTTTTGCATCCTGGACTTTCTGATGACTGCCTGTCATTCTTTTTGACATGGGGCAAATAGGGAAAAGATGAATTGGCATGAAGTTTTTAAAGAAATGCTGAACATCCTCTGTTATTACTGAAAAGTACTTTGTGTGTGCTTATTGGCACCATTGGGAAAAGGACAGATGAGGCTTCAAAAATTTTAGCAAGCGTTTGAAGTGGAGTCTTTTTCCTCAAACTGGAAGAAGTTTCTCACTAGTAAATCCTCATTAAATGGGAGCTCTTTAAAGGAACAGACTCCTTACCCTAGAAATAAGGAAAAGTAAACAATAAAAAAGAAGAAAAGAAACGTATACAGGCATTGGCAGGTGTCCCTGTTAGGCAAGCAAAACTATTTTCAGAAAATATTGCCAAAAACTCAAAACAAACAAAGCAAAAGCAAAACCAGAAAACCAGCACATTTTCTTTCCATCTTCTTCCCATTTGTAAATGACACTTTGAACCCAGACAGGAATTCTTTTGACCCTCTCAAGAGCTACCCATCATTGCTTAGGCAGCAAGGAAGAAGAATAGAAAAACAAACACTACAGCTAAGATAGTTGTTCAGTATGGATAACATGGAAACAGGCTCAAGGCAATTAGCAAACGGTGGCACACATTCTAAGGAACAAAAACATTGACCAGATTAAAGGAAGACTGAAGTCCTTAGATTCTAGAAAGACACATAAATATGGTACTACAACACCAGAAATCATCAGAACATTTTATGCTACATACTCAATGCACAGTTCCACGCTAAAAATGGTGAAAAATAATGCTTAGTTCATCAAGAATCACATACCTCTCTTCCCTTGGGAATCCCAGAAATTTGGAAGTGTTATGAATTAAAAAAAAAAAAAAGTATTAAAAATATGATATACTATCTTAAAGATTTCTGATCCTTTCCGTCAGCTGCACCATCAAACACTGAACATTTACTTAACATTATGATGTGAAGTCACCATATTTAATCTTCAGTTTATAGTAGGGAATGTATAATTTTGTCATCTCATTCTCAGATATATTTTAACATTGAAATTCTGCATGCTTTATAATTTTCAGTAGAATTGAACATTTGTTACATGAGTGAAGGAAGCGGAAAATAAAATTTTCTTTTTTCTTTTCAAGCTGTGTTAGATTAGATTGAAAACTTTAACTGAACTGATTTTTCTGGAGGCACATGCAGTATATTTACCCTTCTAAAAAATACCACATCTCTGACTGCAAATAAGTAATATGGAAAGAAATTTTGAACATCGAAATGTTTAATCCTACATATATAATTTGATCTGTTTCTTCTGTGTTCTTTTCCACAGAAGTCTAATACTCTTACAGTAATGCAGGGCCTCAAAAGACAAAGACAGCAATATATACATTTTATTAACTAATCATTACAGAGTAACACAGGGGCAACAGTAGTGGAGAATAGGACCTCCAGGGAATTAATTTTACATCACTGAAACAGCTGTTTCTTCAGTATAAGATAAAACATCTATAACAAGTTCACACATGACAGATGTAAGCTAAAAACTAGATTCCATAGTGTGATATAAAACCAGATGTTTTGAATGATCAGATTTATAACTATATACACCAAATTATGTTTATCCCTTTGCATATTTTCCTCAAAAAATATTTGAGTTTTTAGATAACATTTTGGAAACAATTTCCTGAACCCTAGAAAACTATATTTATTAATTAAATGTTAATAATACATACAATTGTGTGTACCTGGTCAAGTTTATTTTTGTAATTTGTTGATATAAAAGGTGTTATAATTCTAAATATTCTAAATATTATGGCTTATGTACCATGGAGTGAAAGACTTGAGAGTAAGAAACATGAAATTGTTCTATTTTCTTTCTTCTACCTTATAATGCCATTTTAAAAAGGACAAGTTTAAAAGCAGTACTTTCCAATCATCAGAAAAGCAGTATGAATGTGATTATTATACCCATCATCACTTTTACATTAAAATCAAGATATTTACAGCATGATGAAAACTAGCATTCAATTATATTTTATTTCTATTTTGAATGAGAGGTGAAAACTTGGAAGGAACAACTGTATAAGGCTATGAATGTTTTCCATACCATTTCACCACCTCCAGCACAAAGATGCATTCTCTGTTTTATGCTCTTTAATTTTCATTTCTAAACCTACCATTCATTCAAGCAAATTCAAGCAGAGTGTTATTTCACTTCACTTTTCATAAGCTTCAAGTCTCTTATTCCTCTGTAAATGCGAACTGCCTTTAACATATGTCAGAAAGTAAAGCTGAAATGTTTCTTGACAGAATTGCTTCGCATCAGTGGAGAAAAAATCTGGGAACAAACCATTCTCTACGGCAAATACAGTTACTGCCTCACCTCTGAATGATGTTCTTCATTTTGCTGCAATACTTCAATACAGAGTTCTGCAAGGTGAAGAACCTCTTCCAGTTTTCTAGCAGGTGTCGCTTGGTTCATGGTCTCTATACAAATATAAAATGCAAATCAAAATTGCCTTAGTTAGAAATAAGATTCAATAGTATGAGAAAATGATGAAAGAAATCGGTGGTAATGATGCAAAGTTACAACTTCTTTAAGTATAAGCAATTTCACATGTTAAGGACAGTCCTTTAATGTAAGTAAATACAGCTGAACATCCAGAGCACTAGAAAGAAAAAATATTTAACTCACAAAAGAATCACTGATCATTATAAACATTATCAGATTTAATATGCGAGAACTAACAGGTACATCAATGATTAGATGCTCAACTTCTGCAACAAGCAAGTTCTAATTCTCTTCAAGGTCAGATGTACAAAGACAGCAGACACTTGAGACCTTTTTTGTTATTGTACTGCCAGTACAACGCTGTTCTTGCTAGATGATTCATTACTGCCATCAGCAAGATTAATGCATTTTGCATGAATTTTGGATTCAGCAGTCAAAAATTCCAAGTGTTTAATCTAAATAAGACACTACCTTAGGCATATTTAAAAATAAGAAAATTACAATAATTATTGAAATAATTAATTTCTAATAACTAATTATTCAAGTAATTTTCTACCTAATGTTCAGTGACAAGAGTGAAGCTGTATTCTTTTCAGTACCATAGTGAAAGGTAGCACTATAAAATGAAGAAGTTTTAACAGAATTGACACAAACCTACAACTCTGCATAAAAGTAAACAAGGAGAAATGTAAAAGTCACAACTGACACGAAGATCACCCATTCTACAGAGGAGACTTCAAAAAGAAAGCAAACAACAAAGGTAAAACAAATGTAACTAAAAATCTTACAGGGCAATTAAACTCAGTTTAGTTTTCAATAAAAAAAATAAAGGACTAGTTCCCAGGAAGAGTCATGTGAGATAAGGGAAGAGACGAGCTGAAATTTTTTACAGTCAGAGTTTAATCAGTGAAAGTAACTTGTCCAACTCCTTAATTTGTATCATTAGGAATAACTTCAGTATTAGTTATCTGAGTTTCTTTATCTAAGAAAGCCCTTGTCCCTAAGCATAAGCCATGGGACGGAAATGATGCTGTACAATATAATCATATATATTATGGTCACATTAACCAGGTTTGCAGAGGACTTATGCAGCTGAGAACACATGGTGAGTGAGGGTCTCAGGAATCCTATTTTCTCATTTTCTGTGCATATTCATGGATCATGTGAATAGCAAATCACATGAATACACATCTTCATATACAGAAAATGCTGCTGATATTTCTTTCCCACTTTTTATATTCATCATGTCATAGAATATTAGCAGATTGATTAAAGAACTTACAGAATCTCCTTGGTATCAGTAAAAATATCAAACTGCATGCACTAAACATTTTTGGCAAGTCAAAACACCTTTTCAGACATCTTAAAGGCAGGTGACCGTGTCCATTTCTTCAAGACTAATAAACACACTGATGCATAGCACCTTGACGAAATATAGCTTTGATGCAATTTTTAAAGAAACATTGGATTAGAACCTCAAGCAAACATCTACTTAAAGGTGACTACAGAAACACATTACCTTCATGCAAAAAACAAAGCAGGCAAATTAGTTGCTGAAGCAAGTAAAAAAAATTCTAAACCTTTTTGAAACAGACCACATAAACAGACACATTCAAATAATGATTTCCAAAACCACAATCTAACTCATGAAAGAGTGATTGTATGAACATGGACCAAGCACAAAACATTCACCAAGATGCAAAACCACATTCACAATGTCAAGATCACGGTAATTAACACTGTACTGAATTTGCAGATTTGATACTGTAGAACAATTATATGAGTATAACCACAACTCTAGAATGTATTATGTCAAGTAAGATTAGAAAGGATTGATCCAGCCCCTATTATTTAGGTTATAATATAAAGACTACTTAAACAGTGGTTTCTATGCTTATCTAGGACTGAAACTGCTGTTTCGTCTAGTGGTCGGTGTCCTCCCCTCCCAGAACACACATAAAGTGCTATTCATACAGCTGGTACATCACTATCAGTATCACTGAGGTCAATCAGTCTTAGGAATAAACCAGTGATATTAGTACAGAGTATGACTGGCACATCTGTTTTTAGCATAACTAATGTTATTACAAATACAGCCCAATCTTCACAGACCTTACCACTAACCAAGTGAACAACATAATTGCATGTATAAGTGCATTAATTCCTAATGAAACTAAAAAAAGTCATAAACTATTAAAAAATCATAAGGGATACTCTAAATTACTGAGAAAGTAATTGTAATAATTCTATTGAATCTAATGTTGCATTTTTGCATTGGAGTAAGTTCACTTATTCCACACCTGGAATAAGCTGAAGGTAGCCTAAAAATTGACATCATTATCAGTGGGGAGAGCAGCAGAAAGACCATAGATTTACTGGCTAACTCTAAGATTATCCTGGACCAAAACTGGGATGAGATCATGACGAAGAGAAGCATGGTCTCAGGGAAGTATTAATTTCATTCAGCAAAGCACTGAGGAAATGCTGTTCTGGTCATCTGTGTTGAAGTGATGAATTTTGATCAGAAACGGTATTGAAAGGATAAGGATTCTGAATTTCAGTCAGAAATGTCATTGAGTAGAGAGTCTGTTTTTGTTTGTGTGTTTGTTTGTAAGGCATAATAAGCCTAATAAAATAAAAGATGAAAGAGGGGAGCAGAAGTGCTCCCAGAGTGGGAACACTCAGGAAGGAGAGGATCTACTTATGATCAGGGATGATGCTGGCATAAAAGTAAATCAGTTATGATAAATTATTTAAACCAGAAATTGCAAGGATTTCAGCCATTATGGGACTAATGTTCAGGAATACTTTTTCAACAGGATTAGTGTTAAAAAAGGATGAAAAAGAGGATGAAAACTGTAAATTTGACATGAATATGGCAAATTTCTGAATGACATTTCATGGCAGGAATGACTAAAAATGTGACACAGATTAGGCTCAATGAATTCCAGTTTCAAGTTTCCATGAAATTCCCCATGCTATTTGCTAGTTTTGTTCCAAAACTACTTATTACTTGCCAAAAACATGCAAATTACTCTTGATGCTTCGCGCAGCTTTTGATAATATATAAAAAATCATTATTTTCCTGTAAGATCTATTGATAAGAAAAGGTGGCAGATAATTACACTCTTCATCCTTGGACAAATGTTTCTAATTTTGTTGTCGTCTACTTATTCACAGAATAAATCAATACCTGCAATTTCATTTGGATGGTACATGCTTCCCTACATTTTACTTAGGCTTCATCTAAAGCTTCCATTTCCATCTGTAAGTTACCATATCAGCTAGTCTTTTTTTCTGTGTAACTAATGACTTTTCTCTTTCCAAAATCTAACACATATGTGTTATGGATAACCACTATTTAAACAGGTGTATAAACAAGGGCCACGAAGTAATCTGAGAGAAAAAGAATGAAATATTATCTTCTTTTTTACCAAACAAGTAGTATATTTGAAATATGAGTACCAGCAAGCTGTTACCTGCAAGTTTTAGAACCTCCAGAACATCTGAGCAAAATACTGTGCTTGCCTTTATAAGCGTAAAAAATTTACAGGAATGGAAATCAGTGCTGTCAGTTTTCATTATATTCATGATGTCTTTCACCCCACAATTACTAAGGGTTGTTAAGATGTGTTTACACTGCTCAAACTAACAGGTTGCAGCAGGAGTCGAGTCAGTAAATATGCTGCTTGACATCTTTTAGAAAATAAACAGAAAAAGCCGTCAATCATCTTTCAGCTTCACATTCTGCCGAAATGAAAAAGCAAGCCAGGCTTTGCAAATAATGGATGCTTTCTCAAGTACGCATTATCAGTGAGCTACATAGGTACCAAGAAAATATTGTTAAATGAGCTAAGTTAACTGACTAAAATGCTACTGAAATGAAAAGGTGAGTGCTTCATGGACCGATAGATCCCAGGGCCAGAAGGGACTGTCAGATCACCCAGTCTGACCTGTGTCACACAGGTCAGAGAACTTCTCCTTGTTCCTCCTTTCTTGAGCCCATCAGTATGGCTAAAACCTAACATCACTATGGCTAAAACCTAGCTTAGGCTTGCTTTCCAGAAGAGAGTTTATCCTTGAAGATAAATGTACAATTCACCTCTTTTTTTTTCCTCCTCATCATGTAAACTGTTAAACGGATGTATTTAATTTCTCATTGACATTTGCTGAGCATAGGAATCTGCTGATTAAAGAGGCAATTCTCCTCCTCTGGTATGAGTACAGTGCAGCTGTGAGGTATCTGTCTCTGGCCTGCCAGTCTTCCCCCCATGGCACACCATATATCCCTTACTATTTTTCCCTGTCCAGTGTTTCATCCTTCCTCCTTTTCTTCAAACAAACATATCCAGGCCAAGACACTCAGGGGAGCCAATGTGTCTCCAAGCCAGCGGATCTCCCACAAGGAGGAATATCCCCCAGTTGCAGGGATATTGGAAAAAAGGCAAGTAGTTGTGTGACACTTGAGAATGGCTGTTTCCTTGGATCATCACGTCCCTCCATGGCCGAGGACTCTGAAAGAGAACCCCAGGTTCACAGCCCTGTGGGCCTACAGGTACCTCCTCATCCAGCCAGATAGATGGGGCTGCAGACTTGTGCAGCTTAGGAGCTGGTCAAGCTCATTTTATGCAAAACTGCAACAGAACATCAAGTTTGTATTTTAATCTTTCATGTAAAACAACTGGCATTTATTTTAATTTTCATAATCACTGTTGCACTGGTCACTGGCAGCTGTGCTGTTACACAACATAACATTAATGCTACCACCATTCAAGCCTGGAGAAAGTGCAAGATATTTACTATGGGAGGTGTCTGATCATCAACTAATTCATTTCTATGCATGTGCCAGAATTAGACCCGCAGGAGGGCAGATAACATGATGACTGCTGGCTGTTAAACTCCTTCCAGGATGTGCTGCACACACAGCAGTGCACTGCCTGAGCAAGTCTGGGTGTTTCTGAAGGAGTATTGCCTGTTTCCGTATTGTGCAGAGGGACCTAAATCTTATGTGCTGCTTTCCAAATCCAGCTGCAGTGCATGGAGCCTAAATGAGCTACCCTTTATCCTACACCAGCTCTTTTGCCAAGGAATCTGACTGATTCACTCCAACTAGGAGCCTGGGAGTGAACTCATATTGATGCAGAGGGGATGACAAGGAAGCCCTGCAGTGAAACAGGCTGTAATATAATTTGATAATATAGATATAAATTATGATAATACATTATAATTTGAGCTGTATGGAGCCAACTCTGCTCCAGTAGGGTCCATTAATTCGGACTTTTTGACATGTGAAACCAGCAAGATTGCATCTGGACTTGTATCAAAAGCAGCACAAACATCAGCAAACTGGAGCTAATATGTTACTAGACCTGAACTGACTCTCCAGAGTTAATCTGCAGCTGGCATAATTCACCTACAGACAATTTTGATTTGACTGTGGTGTATTTTCTTGCAAATTCTCACAGAATTAATTCTGCATGAAAAAGTAAGGAGTGGACATCTGAGAGGACATCCTATATTCTTCTAATTAAAAAAAATTATAGCCTTATATAAATAATGGAATTTAAGTTGAAACCAGTCTTTCCATAATGGCTTTCTAAGAATTCCATAGGATTTTAAATTCTAAGGACAAAAAAAATTAATTACCATTATCACCTATGTACAGAGAGATTATGAGATTCGTAGAAAGTTAGAGTTTACATCTCCTAGTCTATAACCTATCATTTTATAAAGTTTACAATGTTTTCAGTTTTTTTAAGTTTATCATAGTATCCAATGGGATTACCTTCATGAGACAATCACAGATTTTGTTTTTAAAAAAGGGAAATCTTTTGGCTCTGTGAAGCTGGAAAAGAAATGAAACAACAAATTTGAAGAGGTCAAAGCAAAATAAAAAAGGCAGAGATGAAAAGAAATCTCAATTTTTAATTACTGATCAATGGCATCTAATTTATGATTTTTGGCATTCTAATTTTGGCAACACAGATATTAGCAGTTGGTATTTTCTTCCTTTCCCTCACTTCTAATTTCTCTTCAGAAGGGGAAGGAACTAATGTTTTCAGCATTTTCCTGTTCCTGTGGAATAAAACTCAGACGTAACACCCACGGCAAACCAAAGAGCTTCATAATAAAGGGACCTGAATAACTGACACCCTGGACTGAGAGAAAACTGCCATTTGAAAGTGCAGACTTGTTAACAAGTGTTTTTTAAAAAATCTAATAATTTTAAGAGTCTATATTTTAGGGAGTTACCGAAAGATGACAGTAGCAAATCTAATGCTGGCAGGTAAGGAGGAGGGAAAAGTGATATTGACAATTAACTTTAAAACAATATTTGAAGAAATGGCTAATTGAGGAAATAAAATGAACAGAAAACAGAATAAAATGTAACAGATTTGCAAAGGTAGGTCGCACTAGACTTGTGCAGTAGCTTTTCTTGATAGGATATTTTCTTAGAAAAGAAATTCAGTAGATCTCATCTATTCTGACGTTACTAAAGCATTTGATACTATGTCTCATGGGAAAACTGCCAGTTAAGCTGAAGAAAATGAAGATTAAAAAAGGAACTATGTGTTGGATAAAGAAGCTGCCTCAAGAGAAAGGCAATGGGTAGTGTTGAGAAAGAGCAAAGAAAGGCTTCTTGAGGAATCTTTGAAGAGCTATCTTAGGGCTGAGCTTCCTTAATATTTTCACCAATGACTTCAGAATAAATATTAGGAGCGCACTGATGACAGTGTTGTAAAACACTGGCAACAGACAGCATGGTCAAAGTGCAGTAACAAGAACTGGATAATTCCAAAGAATGAGAGAGAGAAACAAAATTTGATACTTTAAGAGCGAGGGCAATACATTTTGACACACGAAGAGCAATAAACATTTGCTATAAACAGGGAAGCCGTCAGCTGGAAGTGATCAAAACTCTGAAGACTGGACTGAAGTAATGTTTCACAGAATGGCTGTGTGCCACAAGCATGATATAGACAAGAAAAGACAAGTGTTCCTTGAGTATACTAGATTCAGCATTTCTGGTATTATAGTACTACTAGTACTGTGTAGGGAATCTTGTGGGGATGGCTGCACCACTCTGGTCACCAATGTTCAAGAAGGTGGAATTCAAAGTTTAATAGAGAAAGCCTCCTAAGATGATACCAGTTAAGAACAAGAGGCTAAAACTCTGAGACGAGGTGATGAAAGTCTAGGTTGTGTAAGTATAAAACAATTGTCTAAAAATGCATTATAGGGCGAAGAGGAATTGGAGATGACGAAATGCTAATGAAGGTGGGACTATCCCTCCTTCATTATCATTTCATCTTTTTTGATGGAGAGAAAACAGATGAAGGAGGAGTGCAAATTTCTATAAGCTGTTCACTGGAAGCTATACAAAATGCTACTTGCCTCTGGTCTCAGCATCTAGCAGGTCCAGTTATGTTCAACATTATCTATAGGAAGAGTTAACTGAAGTTCAATACTGAATAAGACACGAAAATATGCCATACACAAAATGTTCTAAAAAAGTGCTTTCAGGTAGCAAAGCCTCAAAGGCAGCATGTGCTGAAATGAAAATGGTTTATACTTAAAAAGTGATTTTCACCTATTGATGCTGTCATCATCTCCTTGACAAATTATAAACCCTTGCTGCAAACTACAAGGGCATTAAATGAGAGTTCTTAGACGTAGTTCAAAATTATAATAGTACATTTGCTGCTTTTCTCTCCATAATGGCAATTACAGTGACTGAACAGATTAGCTACTTCATGAGAATTTCAGCTGTACGTGTCGTAAGGGATGACATGCTGAACCCTGTATAATTGTCATTGCAAATGTAATTTTTATTGAAAAAAGCTGTTCTATATTCATAACAGTACAACGACATGGGAGTGCTAAATAAAATGTCATCCTGACTGCAAACAAATCCGGTTGATGCAAGTGCTGCTTATACCACTGTGTCTGCCATTAAGAAAGTAACCAGCGTCTTCTGGGAAAGCATTCAGAGTCTTGTTCAATTGAGACTGTGAAAATGAGAGCACTTGGGGAATAGACCTGGGAACCTGGCAACCACACTGCTGAAAAAGGATTCTCGCAACAAAAAGAATTTGCATGTTCACCTCTGTATTAGCTAACAAGGACACTCCTGCAATTCAAGATTCTGTATACAGTATCTTGTGCACAGTTAAAGGGTAAATAATAGTTATCAAGAAAGAGTTTTACTTTATTTCCCACGACAATGCAATATATGCTATTAGGGCTAAGCACACTGTACATCAAGTTCATGATGAAATCTGTGGGAGTTTAGCTATCTTCAACAGGAGCAGGATTTGGCCCTGTTAGCCAGGCTAAAAAATAATTTTATTGGGATTCCTTTCAGCTGCTTCATCTTTTGCATCAGAGAAATAGGTTCAATGGTACACAAAATTCTGGTGGAACATAGTCTATTTACTCCTCTCAATGAAAGTAATTTTTCTGAGTTGTCTGATTATTTTTCAGCTGCATTTTTAGTCAGAAGCAAAATCTAATTGAGCAGTTAAATTATAAACACAGCCTATAAACCTCTAGCTTCACCTAACTCACACAGTGAATTTCCATTTACTCGATGTATGTGATAGGCTTTCCTCTCATCCATTCTCTAATATCGTTATTTGCCAGGTCACTTAAGGGACAGCTTTACTCTCCTGTCTTAAGAACATGGCAATAGTTTCTTTCAAAGCGTGCATAAACCTAACGTAAAATGACTGAAATCAGGTACAGTCTTTTTCTTTTTTTTTTTGTTTCTGTGCTTGTAACTGTATGTCATCTGTGCTTAACAGTCTATATTTCTGACATACTGAGCCTGAGAAAAAAATAAGAATTGCAAGCATGTGGCACAAAGATGATTTGTATGTGAGGTGATGCACATTATATAAAAGTGTACAGCTGAGGTTATAGAGTGCAATGGTCAAAGGACATAAGCGCTAAAATTAGTTTTCTCATTTCACAAATTAATTTTGACATTTTTCCAAATTTCTAATTTGAAGAGATAGCTTCTTCAATACCTACACGCATAAAAATACTAAATGGAATATTTGTGCTATCTAGCTTTAGGTGTCTTGCCTAGTAGGGAAACTTTCTTAGAGTGCATTTGTATTTGATGGCGTGAGATAGATCCTTTCACAGAGAAATTGTTGAAGGAGCCTCCAAGCGCTCTGAAACACCTGCTTAACAGACCTCTCCGTGGTGATCAGAGGAGGTTGGGAGATCACCTGATCGATGTGAGCTCGTACCAACTCAATCTAACAGGCTGTGGCATGAATGCCCATACCACTGCATCACCTGCTCTCTTTTTTAACAATTCCAAACAGAGCTCATCTGTGTCCAGGGCATTTGAAGCTTTCGCATGAAAACCAGTGGAAGTTTTGGGAACCAATGGAATTTTTTGAATCTTCAGTTATAAACACTGACTTTTAAAAAAGTAGTTTTTATTTACTAGTTTTACTATACTACTTACTAGGGTTTTTTACTAGTTTGCTGGTATTTTTTGCTTATGAACTGGCTAAAAAAGCTGTTTCTCCAAATATGGACCATCTTACTCCCTTAAAGCCCCTCATTGGCAAGGAGCTCAATTTTGAACTACTTTCATGCAACCTTTAAAGTCACCACCCCAGTCTGTCCTTCCAGATGGAAAATGATTTCATCCTGAGAAAGCTACCAACTCAATGCCCCTCCCATAACTGTGGTTGATATTTGTGGAAACACCACAAAACATCATGATCAGGCTTCCATTGGGTCTATGGGTGCGTCTTTAAAAAAGGTAAGGCAAAGCAGTGCGTGCGTCTGTTTCAAAGTATATATATGCGCAATCCCTCATACTTCTATGCAGCCAATACTACTCAGCCACAAATACGACTTCAGCTATGCTCTTTTTATCGTCACTCAGATAATTATTTGGCCATAAGCACTCAAAAAAACCTCTCTGCACTACGGGAGAATATACAACGTATCAGCGCCATGAAATTAGGAGCACAAAGAACCACCATCCTCCCAAAGATCTGTAACTAGAAAAAGAAACATATCGCTAAACAAAGCCGTATCAGAGAAATGTAACACCAGCTTTAAGGAATTAGTTCTCCTATCAAGATCTTTATCAATAAATCCAGCAGTCCCATTAAAAAATGGATGCCATTTTTGCTGATGACTATGGAATTACATTTCTCTAAATAAACAAACTGATTTTCAATTTGACAGCCAAACTTTTCTACATCACTTAATTACACCTCTTTCACAGAAACCACAATTGCATCATATTCCAAATTATAAAATTATCTAAATTGCTAATGTATGCATATCATAGTTAAGTATCAGTGTAAAGGAAGAATGCATGGTCTATACTACATTAATATTAATGTTAATATTCACACCCCTTCTGGTCAATATTGGTATTGTTGAAATCAACAAAAATAATAAAGCAACAGACACAGCACACTACATCTGTACTACATGCAGACATGCACACAAATAGTAATCACCTGAGTCCTTTTCTGCTGTTGCTAAACATAAAACAAACAAAAAGAGAGAAGAAAAACATCGTTACAGTATTGTAACAATTTTGATTTCATTAGAGTAGTCTCAATACCAAATAAGGAGTTAAAATCTTCTAAAAATCTTGAGTATGGCAGTGAAAGTCCTGCCAGTCAGCTTACCCAAGTGACAGGTTTTGTCAGCTCAGAGACAAATGGTGTACGTGTTTAGGTAGTATATTTTTATTTACTAGTTCTATATGGTCTCTATTTCAGGCTCACCAGCTGAGCATCCATACTGTGGCTGGGAATTTAGAAACATAAATAATAGCAAAAGAATATAAGAATGTAAGAATATAAGAATATTATTTTTGTTAGAGCCCTCTTTGCATCTCTACTTTTTAGGTAGTTAATATTGGTCTATAGCTGATATTATCATGCAATAGTTGCATTTTGACTGACTGATATGATGTTGTTCACTGAAGAAGTATTCAAAGAATAGGAAAAAAATACCAAAAAAGTATGACAGCTACATTTGAAGACATCAGTAATGTTATAAAGATAATGACTATATGCTTCCTATATGCAATTTCAGGAGTAAGAAATTAATGCAAACACTAACATGAATTCCTTTCAAGAGAAGAATGTAATTTCAGTGCATGGATACAATAATGCTCCCATAAACCTGAATAAGCAGAATGTAAACTATTGCTGAAAACTATTACATTTATATTAGTAAAAATGTAGGATATTTGTAATGGCCAGAGTTCAGAAAGAGACCAACACAGGTCTCATTGCTACTGAAAAGCAACATATTTAATTTTCTGATGTTATGATGCTGGAGCCCTTCACTTTCTAAATAGTACTCTACTTTATTCCCAGAAAAGTACTCAACCTATTTCTTGTTGAGGTACTAGACTTCTATGTGCAATTATCTATTGCGCTTTGAGTTTACAATTACATGACTGTAGGACTCCTTAAAGAAATCTGGTTGTGTTTCAGTCAAAAGACAATAAACCCAAAAGGAAATTTCCAAGTCAAAATATGCCATGGGATGGACAGCAATTTTCTGTGCTGTTCCAGCTTACTGCAGTGTTAACACTGTGCACATTTTAAAGTGCAAAATTTGCTACTTGCAGTGCAACTGCCACACTTCTCCAGGATATAGTTAAAAATCCTAGGCAAAGGTGTATTTACATCACTGTAAAAAACTTCTCCAATACATTTAGTGTCAGTACGTTTAGATACCTTTTGCATGCTTTTGTCCTCTTTAAAAAATGTTTCTATTTTTATACCCATTATTTCAACAGGTTTGCTAAAAGACTGAAATACTGAACATTAAAAAATCCCCTTTATGAATACAGAAAGTTACAACCCAAGGAAAACAGTTATTTTTGCTTTTTTATTTTCCAGAATAGATTTAATATTCTTCCTTCTTTCTTTAACACAACATGATATCATAATTAATTATGATAAACTGGTTACTAAGATGGTTTCACGTTGTTACACCCATGATATAATACTGGTTGCTATAGTGATGAGATGGGTTTTTTGTTAATCACTTGTGAGATTGGTTAACTCATGTTTTTCAGGAAATTTGAGCAGAAATAGAAAAAGGAAAGAAGTTGGCTTTATAATATTGCTAAACATATGAGGCTTCTTCATTTTGTTGTTATGATAACTATTTCTTCTAGTGCATTGCTAGAAATACATGCTATGGAAAAACATACTATGCATAAAATTTGAATTTTTTACAAGCAGAATTCATCCTTCATATATTTTCCTGTTAATTGACTCCACCTCCAAAAGAACAGTTTATATAGATGCACAGCCAGTGTTTTCTACTCCTGAACATATCTGTACAAGTGTATCTCAGCCTTTCTGCACTTTATGGAGTATAACAGATAGGTCTTGACAAGGCATTTGACTATTATAACTTCCTTTTTGTTCTACATAAGGTTTACAAATATTAAAATGACACTGTGCATCCTAGCCATTTCTTTTGAGCAAAATCTTAGTTAATTTCATGGTATATGTTACAGAACTTACAGAAATTCCAGAAAAAATGCTGTTTACCATCAGATCTAGAATTTTGTCCCACCACTTCATTCAGGAAGTCAGGATGTAATTAAAGTTTTAATCATCAGATTATTATTACACATCTGACAACATAATAACAAAAATAAATAATACTTATCTATCTGTCTGCCTTATATATACATCAGAAAGGCATCTATATCCAGAGTTTTCAAGTTTCAAGGTACTGTTACTGCTGATAAGGAAAGAAGTTCCTGTCAATAGTTTAATTACTAGAAATTGTTAGAGAAATAAAAAATAACACATAAACAACCTTTTAGATTTATGGAGAACTCAAAAGTAAGAACAAAGAGCAACTAAAATTAAGAAGTCCTAGTCTTCCATTCAAACACGGTCCCAGGAGGCATATTAAAGCAATGAATAGGAAAAAGCTCCATAGTTCACCAGCTGAGATTTTAATGAGACATTTCCCCTTGCTGTGGTAGGGGTTTGTTCAGGAAAGGAAAAAGGCTGCTCATAGAATATTCAGTTAATAGGCATTGCTGGCTTTTACAGCCACTTTGGCAGTTGATTGCTGTACTAACCTTCTATTTTGGCATATTCTGTAAGTCGAGTGTAATTGATCAAGGCAGCCTTCTCCAGACATTTTCTAACGACTTTCTTCACCTCTTCTGCTGGTATGGGAGTGGCAATATCTTTCATTAAAACCTGTGTCAGAGACAATTATACCGCTTGGTTACACTCATTACCCAAAACCCAAGGGAAAAGGATAAAAGTATCCTAAAGTTACTACAGATCTGATAATGATTAAAGGCAGAAATAAAAAAGGAACTATTTCAGCTGGTGGAACTAAATATTTGTCTTTGAAGGTTTCTGTTCAACCCTGGCTTGACTGCCTATATGGTATTTATACACAATACCCCTACCGTTTGGCATCTTGCAGCGTGCCAGTCAGTCTTCGCTTGGGTGATGCCAAGACCAGTATAACAAGAGCATTCCATGGATGGGCTGGATCATGGTGCCCACTAAGGATGTGGATGTCGAAATTTGCTTAGTTCTTGCCTGTGAAAAAGCTTCCACCATTGCATAACCATTGACTCTTCAACAGCGTAAAGGAGAAACTGTGAACAGCATCATCAGAGCTAGCTAATACTGACTTGCTTTTCTTCCTTCATAAAGTTATTAAAATTCAGCATGTCCTTGATGTGAAAAACAGTCATATATAGTAGGCAGGAAAACCATTGAATTTCTGGCAGAATATTTTATTATGGACAAGGAGAAGAACAGATAATACAACGCTTTTCAAAACTTGCCAGTTTTTAAAGCCTATTCATTTTTAAAATATAGGACTTTGATAAATTGGATCTCCTGTTGCAAGTGAGGTAAACTGAGAATATATACCTCTTTATGTGCATGCAACACTATATACTCCGGATTACTATAAAAAACCTGAATAAATTCTGTTAATAATTCACTGTATTTTTACTTTAATTCTATACTCCATTAACTTTCAACAGGTAGGTGTAAACAAAACTCAATAAGTTTTTGCCACATTTTAATATAAATAATAAAATTTCAGATAACTCACAGCCTTTTAGAAATGCTTCACCAATGGATCCCCAGAAAAGCTTATAAAACATACCTAAAAATTACTGTTAAAGGGAGGAAGCAAGAGATATGGGCTGGGGAATAATATTGGAGAAGAGAAACAGGTTCAGCAACAGAGAAGCTATTAGGAAGACATTCTCGAAAATCAGACTTCTTCCATTACTTGCACACACATATGATGCACCTACCTTTGTTAACTTTGTTTCTTTCTAATGAATAACTTCTGTGTTAACAATAAGTGAAAATAGAGTATTCAAAAACTTTTATTCTGGACCTGATTTTTTTTTCAAAATTTTTGAAGACAGGTAAAATAAAATGTTTCTAACCCATTCTGCATCCACAAGTATAGGTATGCATATTTATTCCCAGTCAAGACGGACAACGGTGTCGCTTGAGCACCAGACAGGGTACCATTACCACTTGTAATAGCAGAAACAGTAAGAGGAAATAGCTGTTTCATATAACACAAAGGAATCTACACAGCACTACAATCATTGAGATTGTGAGTGAAAGAAAACATATATACCCAGACTCTCTATGTGGTTTTGAACATGGCAGAGGTTTTCTAAGACCTAATCTCTATCCATGGAGTGTTCTGCAGTGCAGAACAACAGACATTCCCTGGGACCAGACCTCTCAGATTTTGGCAAAGCTACACAGACTGGGATATAAGCTTCTTTTTAATTCATACCTTCATTGGGCTCCTGCTGATACAATTCCTCTGGAATCTCTGTTGGAATTTAAAGTTCTCTTTCCTTAGAGATGACTGAGATGCTTTTACCATTAACGAGGTCTTCTCCCTTCCAGTCAATAACAGAAGATTTGCCAGGCAGGAGCTTACATTTATAGTTGCTCATGCCAGTTTTGCTGCATATAGCTTTTTCTTCTGAAATTGATTCTGATTATGCATTTATGGAAGGTTATTTGGATTATATAGAAGCTTTTTAATGTTACATTTTAGTATAGACAACATCTGTTGCATAGAAGCTGTAGAAAGCAGTAAAGTGGGGGTGTAGAGTAGACTTGTACTGCTTTAGAGGTAATACTGGGCAATCATTAAATTATAAAGAAACAGAGAGTCACTACAGTGTCTTGAAAAGAAAGTCCAATAAGTAAGTCCTACAGAAAACAGCTGTTTGCCTGTGTGGAAGACATTGAGTAAAAAACCTTCTAGTGAACTATTAAAACCAGTAGTAAAATACCTGAGAAGACATGAATCTGCTTTCAGTAGCCTGAATGCAAAGGAAAAATGCAGGCTTAGTACTCAGGCAGAATTTAAAATATGTTCCTAAACTTACCCTTTCAAGTAATGAAAGTGTGGCTTTTAAAGCTCCTTCAGGACGTCCAAAAGGGAAGCAGTACCTTAAAAAGTACAAAAAAAAAACCAAACCAGAAAGAAGAAAGAGGAAGAGAAAATCATCAGTATTATAATGCCCTAGTTAAGATTTTACTTTGAAACATAAATGTACACAACTTCCATTAAATTATCCATGAAGTACCAATGAAAGCAGAAGGCCTCTTCAGTAGTCTACCATGGAGCATATACATAGTACAGCAGTATCAGCCCAACAGCAGCTCAGGCCTAAATACAGAAAAAGTACAAAAAGCAAAAAGCATCACTTCCACTTTCTCAGCTATGAAGGATATTTAATGGTGTCTGATGAGTGTAACTGCATCTTCCTGGAAAGAAGTACTATTTCTCATGTAGCCATGACAGCTACTGGAGCTGTGAAGTAGCACTTGGTATATTATATCTTGTTTTAGTATTGGACTAAGATAAGGATAAAATGCCAGATATTTATGTTTCTAGAGATCTATGGGAACAAAAATGCCTGCAGATATTCCATGATTTTACCAATTATATTACAAATAGCTTGGAAAAATGTCCTGGTTTTGGCTGGGATAGAGTTAACGTTCTTCACAGCTGCTAGTATGGGGCTGTGTTTTGGATTTGTGCTGGAAACAGTGGTGATAATGCAGAGATGTTTTAGTTGTTGCTAAGTAGTGCTCACACTAGTCAAGGGCTTTTTCAGCTCCCCATGCTCTGCCGGGGGCACAAGAAGCTGGGAGGGGACACAGCCGGGACAGCTGACCCCAACTGACCAAAGGGATGTCCCACACCATATGACATCATGCTCAGTATATAAAGCTGGGGGAAGAAGACGGAAGGGGGGGACGTTTGGAGTGATGGCGTTTGTCTTCCCAAGTAACTGTTATGCATGATGGAGCCCTGTTTTCCTGGAGGCGGCTGAACACCTGCCTGCCCATGGGAAGCAAGGAATGAGTGAATGAATTTCATGTTTTGCTTTGCTTGTGTGTGCAGCTTTGCTTTACCTGTTAAACTGTCTTTATCTTAACCCATGAGTTTTCTCACTGTTACTCTTCTGATTCTCTCCCCCATCCCATCAGTGGGGAGTGAGATAGCGGCTGGGTGGTGCTTGGCTGCTGACTGGGACTACAACTTAAACCATACCCACTTCTGTCTCAATACTTCTAAAATTATGTAAATTAAAAAGTGATCCCATTCATAGCTTTGTTTTTCATATTCGTCTACTGAATGATCCAATATATCAGCTTAATGAGACTACAATGGTCAGGCAACTATAACCTCTCTTAATCCTGTCTATAAAATCTTTCTGAGATATCCCCAATTGGAAAAAGGATTTTTTACTTTGCTGGGATTATGTTTTCCTTATTATTACTCACTGAGAATGGTAGCCTCATATTCTAATGTTTTCCAATAGTAAAATCTTGTCTAATGATAAAAGGATTCAGACCAGTGAATTTTGTATGTATGTTTCGGTCAGCCAAAATAGAGCCCTGTAAATGAGGTCAAAAAAGGATTTGCTGCAGCGAGAATTCCAGTATTTGCATTGTCTCATTTTGTTTCTTTCTTACTGTAGTGCTAACAATATTCGGGGACAAGTTAACAAATTACAAAGCAGATTTAATGACCTTTAAAACAGAACACTTCTTTAGGTGTTTTGTCTCTGCCCTTTTCAGTCTATTTCCACAGTCCTTGACTTGTCTTTCTCACTGTTTATTCCTATCAACCTCTAATGGTACTTTTTAATAAATGTCACTCATTTATTGATTATACTTAATATTTCAAATAAAACACTTCCTTCCAGGTATATTCTGCAATGTAAATAATATAACAAGCTTCCAAAACCCAAACAGCTTAAGTTCTTGATGCAGACAGAAGTCCCACAGTAGAATAGGGGTTACTTAGTATATTGCAGAGACAATATGTATGAGTGCAACATGGGCAGCAAGCTTATGTGTGCAATTGGTGCAAGGAGCTTCCGACAGAGAGAGTTGTTTTGAGATAAGTACCTTAAAGAAAAGGAAATGTTCACAGTAGAGGCCTAAAGGAACACTCAGCAGTCCTGCCTCTGTGTGGTAAATTCCTGTGCTGAGGAGGCAGGGAAACAGCATCTTGCTGGCAAGGAGAAAGTCAATCTCATGGATAAAACCCCTATGGCAGCTGATTTCATATTGTCCAGCTGTGGCAAGGGTGCTCCCACAGCTGGGGGATCTTTAAGGATAGAGAAACATAGATGGCAACAGTGGTCAATTCAATTATTAGACACATGAACAATTGGGTCTGTGACATCCAATAGGACTGAGCAGTAAGTTAGTTGCTGAGTACAAAGGCAGTGGACCTCAGGAGATGTTTTTATAAGTGACCCAGGCGAGAATAGAGAAGGAGCAGTACCTATGGTCTACATTAGTACCAGAAACAGATGGAAGTGTAGGAGCAACATTCCAGAGATAAAATTCACGCATGCAGGCAAGAAGTTAAAGTCCCAGACCCTCATGGCAGCTTTCTCTGAAATGCTGTCTCTTCTATGTTTGATGCCCCAGAGGCAGGCAGAGACCTGGAGTCTCAGTGGGTAGGTAAGATGACAAACAGGAAACGTTTAAGTACCTTAAGAACTGGGAAATACTTTAGATGAGAGCCACCAGCATGGGATGGGCAGACTGCATCTTAATCATAATGGAGCCGGTTTGATAGGAATGAAAATTAAAATTGAAAAGGCCATAGGGGAGTATTAAGTCTGAAAGCTTAGGTTAGGTTAGGTGACAGGCATGGGAGAGCATCTTTTTCAGATGGGTGTGACCTAGTGACTTAGGCAACATAGCAAATGTTCAGTGCATCTCTGAAAAGGCAGGAAGAGAAATACACTCTTCAATTCAGGTGTCCACAATGACAGCTGACCAGTTCATGCAAAGCTAAGCGATGGAACAAGGGCAGAGCTTAAAAAAGTTCCGACATATTACAGAAAAAAAAATGCTGGTGATCCTCAAAAGTCTGTACCACTGATCCTCTAATTAGGATGATGAGAGTGATTAGGAAATGTTAAGTGATATTAGAAGAGATGCAAATTGATGACAAATAGTAACAGTAAGAGATTTCAACTATACACATGTACACTTGATCAATGTCTCATTATGATGAGATACAACGACAATATTTTGGGACACAGTTTTGAATTGCTTCCTTGGGTTTACAACACACAAGATGCTATTCTGGATTTGGTCTCATAGTTTGAGAAGTGCAGAGCAGGAGAGGTGCTCTGTAGTAGTGATCATAAAAAAAAAATAATTAATAATGTAGCAAAAGAGAATAGGACAAAAAATTCAGTACATGTACATTTGGTACATGTATATTAAATTTCAAGAATGGGAACTATGAAAAAACAACGAACTTGAAAAACAAAAGCCAAAACCTTAAAGGAGTAATCAAAAAAGCAAGAAACCTACAAACAACCTGAGGGAAAATTCAAAAAGTAGAAGCCCAAGTCAAATGCATGCCATAATTAAAAAACAAACATGGTCAAAAAACCAAACAAAAGCCCTCTATGTGATTCCCTGAGAAAATCAGAGGTTATTGTAGAGCATCTGGCATTTAAAAACTGTAAAACCTATCTGAATGAGGAGGACATGAATGCCTCTAAAATATTCTAGGGCACATGTAAACAGCATGGATACTCAAACTGACAGTAGAAAGAACTGTGGAAGCAGGAAGCCAGCTTGGGAGATGGTGGGACCGCCGAGTGACAAGGAATACAGGACACACAGGGACAGTAATGCCAAAGCAGAGAAACTCAGTCCATGCTTTGCATCAGTCTTTACTGCTGAATGCATTTTCCAAAATGTCAGCATTTCACAGTTATCACAGCAATTTTGATGTATTGAAATATGGAGTGGTTTTAATACTATGCTTTCTTAAGAAAGCCGTCCCACAGCCAAGGTTATTCGGTGTTAATTAATGATACAGGTGATCTTTTTACGTCATTTGAGTCTAGGTTTTCTTTTAAAGTCTAATGCCAATTCTTTATCAGGATGTCCTATATTATGACTCTATATGCTTTATAAATTCAGATTCCAGGGCTCTACTGATTCTTCCTTCTACTAGTACTATGCCAGTACCCTCATTTAAATCCAGACATTTCACCCACTTTTTTTTATTTCTAACATTTGCTCAGAGAAAGATATAATCGCTCTTCACCTGGCAAGCACTGTTTATCTATCTTGATTAAACAGGATTTTAAGGCAAACCTTAGAGTCCTCTGAAGAATGAAGGCACTCATCTTTGAATGACACATTTAATTTCTCTCAAGGAGGAGCTTCTACCATTGTTTGAATTCCTTCAAAACCCACTAAGACTGTGGCAGGAAGATCCTATGGTCACTGATATAGCCCAAGCTCATCAATGTACTTTAGTGTGTAGGTAAGTAGGCATGATGGGTTTTATCATTATTTGTTCCAACTCAAATAAATATTTAGACACTACTACACATTTTTTAATCAGTCTCATGCACATGAAGGCCTGAAGGTTCACAGAATTATTCTGAAGTTGCCTAGCCTTTCTTCTTGTTCCCCCATCTCCTTCCTCTCTCTGTACGTATTCAGAAGGCTTCTGCTGCTTTAATATTTTTTGGGCCACAGCTACTCTCACTGACCTTATCATTGTATATGAGTAAAAGTACTTATATTGATTGGAAATTACAGCGATTGTGCTTCCACCATAAACTTGACAGCATATGGTCATAAGAATGCCAGTCACAGGCCAGAGGTCTTCTCCCAGTTCTAATACTCCTTCATTTTTTTTTTGTAGCAAGCATGAGAAGATTGTCACAGAAACAAGTTTTCCTTCCCCCTGCAGATGATGTTCTTTGTCAGTACTCTCCTCCTGCCTGGGTAGGAAGCACTCTGTCCTATGGTGCTCTGTATCACTTCTCTGGCAAGAGCTATTTAATCCCATGGAAGACAGGAAATAGGAAATGTGTCAGGGAGGAATCTTTCAAGGATATAAAGGAAGGGAGCATCATTTTTCCCAAAAAGGAATACCCTCCAAGGAGAATCCTAGATCTCCTTAGTTTAATACAGAGATGAAGTCCCAAGTGAAGACTGCTATGTCCTCCATGCTCAAAAAATCCCCAAAAACCTAGTTATGAACATGACAGATATCAGTGAATACTAGACACTTACCTCATCAAACCAAAGGGGCATCCAACCAACCTACAGCCAACCTTGCCAAACAAAACAAAGCTGTTTCACACAGCACTATTTAAACTGTGGAACTGGTTGTCATAAGGTGACACAGAGACAAAAAATTTCTATGAATATATTCTAAAAAAGGATTAGATTGACAGAATGATGGCAGAATGGTTGGTTTAGTGTGCTGAACTAACAGATTTGGTGGTTTACATGCCATTATTATGGTAATCCTCATAAACCACTAATTGCTATAAAATAGAAGGAAATATCACCCCAAGTTTGCTCTGTTCCTTGTACTCCTTCCCTAAACAACATCTACTGGTATTGACAGTCCTTACATACGAGAAACTCTTTATTGAGGATGATGGACCTTAGCTGATTTAGGGAAGATAAGCATATCATGAGACCAAGAAAATGACATTAGATATCTAGAAAAGGTTTAGCTGCCATCTATCAAAGATGTTTTGATTCATACGATTTTGTCTCACATGATTCTTCTGATCAGCATTAATCCAGAAATTGTTATCGTTCAGTTATTTTCATTTAGACAATTTTCTTAATCAGAGCTATAGAAAGCTTAAAGTTTAAAAGGATCGACAAAAATCAGGCCTACATTCTTGCACAGTCTTTCTGCCACAAAAAAATATAACTCACATGATACACAAATAAATTTTAAGCACAATCACTTGTGTAAATAAATTATTTCATATTTAATATATTCAAAAATTTTTGCAGGTAGACTATTTTGTTTTCACTCCATCTGTTCAAGACCAAAATTGAATAGCATGAGAAAATTCTTCCAGAAGAAACTTAGAATTCATTGAATAAATTATGCACTCACCTGAAATGGCTTATTTGGTTTTCTAAAAGGGAGGAAAGTCTGTCCTTAATTTCCTCAAACCTTTCTTTCTCTTCAACAGATACTGTCCCAATTCCGTCTGGCCTGTAATATTAAATATTTAATAATTGTTGATACCTCTTCACGCTGATTCCTCTTTGAACAGTGATCTTTATTTTTAAAGTGTTCGGTTAATATGCATGCTAACTCTCCTTCCCCCTTTCCCATCACCTGGAAGGACAGACAGTAACTTGTGAATACAGTTAAAGAACAGACTACAACTAGACAAACAATTTCACTTTTGAGCTGAGCTTTTAAATTCAAGTCCAAAGTTTCTACGTGATCCCAATATGAACACCAGGCAGCATATATGTCTCCCAAATAATCCCCAAAGATATAAAGTAACCTTTCTTAAGGAAATTAGTACTATCGGCACAATAGAGGGGCCTACTTGGATTTTGTTGAATTTCAACTCCTTGAGTCTTCCAGATATTTTGTCAGAGGCACAATATGGATGAAACTGATTTTAAAATAAAGGTGGGAGCCAAACTGCAGTGGGAAAAGCCAGAGCTGCAACATCTAGGAATGCCCCCTGCTTAGAGTGAGCATAGATTTTTGATCCCCCACGCCATATTGACAAATAGCAGCATGTAAACAAGACTTCCATATAAAGATAGCATAAAGGATGCAATAAGTAGTCTTTAAAAACCAAAACCACTGGCATTTTTTTAAACATCAACTTTAAGTCCCAATAATTATTAATAAGGCTCATATTAAGTACATGAAGCACACACTTAGAGTCTTAGCCCAAAAGTATTATTAATGTAATTATATTAAAATAATGACAAAGTTAAAGAAATTTAAATACACATTTCCCAAATGGTGTTTTTGCCATGCAGTCACAACTCCCCCACATACAGCATACTTTAAAGAGAAGTATCTGAAAACTTCCTGTTACCCTTTTATCTTCCAGCTCCAGGGTAACAAAACAGCTACCACTTCCCACCTGAGATTACTGCCTTGACACTAAGTGTGGATCCAACCTGTACCTCCTCCAGAGTCTCCAAAACTGCATCTCAATGTTTCTAGAATTGAGCAAATTGTACTACAATGACAAGAAAGACAACATCATTTTGATGAATTCTTTCTTTAAGTTTCTCCACTATACTTAAATCTAGGAGGGATAAGTTGCTACCTGGTTACGACATAAACAATTCTCTCACCCCTTAAATCACTTATATTTGTGATCTGTCAAGTCAAGGTGGAAAGAGTGCCTGACCTCCTTGAATTATTGTGAAGACAACAATAAAAATCAGATATGGTGGAGATATGAGTAACCAGACACATCAATATACTATTGTATAAATTTGATGTGAAAGAGCAAATAACTTATCTTCTCCCTTTTGATGGATGCCAGGATACTTTAGCTCAGCCTTCTGACAGATGGAACGGGTTCAAATTTAAGTAAATTGCACTGTCTGATTTCATTGTCAGGAGAGATCGTGCGCTGGAGTGATAAAGCAAATAGTTCTGTCATATTAAACCTCACTGAGGCATGTCTCATATATGACAGCAAAGACCTAGGGGTCCAGAAAACAGTAAGTGAAAAAGGTGAGCCAGTAGGATGTCATATCTGTCAACCTGCACTAAGGCTAGGATCACTATGTACCGGGGACCTGTCACTTCACTGAGTGTGTTGTCATAAAGAAACTCACTGACAACACCTAAAATTTTCAGAGCTGTTAAATATATTTTCAGCAGATGTTTGGATAGAAGCAAATGTCCCGGAAGAAAAAGAGTACACAAAAAGGTGTTAGAAAATATTCTATCTATAGCACTGAAAAGCTTGCCTCTTGAAAACATGCTTTTAGAAAACAGCACTAACTCTGAATGATTATTTTGTTTCTTCCTGTTAGCCTTATTGCAAGAAGCAGAATATAAAAATGCATTTTCGCAACACAGTTCTGAGACACATGTTGTGCTCGTGATAATTTTTTGCTAGTCTTGGAATGTCTATCTAATACTGAGAAAAAAGAATCCACAGAAAAAAGAATCTCACTCTGAGATGAGCTGAGATAGGAAAAATAGATAAATATTTCAAAATCCCAACTAATTTTGTCTTCCAGATCTTTTTCTTTAATTGCTTTAAAGACAGAATAAAATAAAAAAGCACTGTTTTGAGCTGGTTATTTTAATTTACAAATTACTGTGCCTGACAAGAAAATCGGACCCAAACAGTCATTTGGTTTTCAAAGGTTTAAGTCATCCATAGACTATGCAAGAACTACTTTGCAACTAAAAACAACAAATGTGCCTTTCCTGCTCTCCCAAATGTTATGGAGAATGATTTGGCTTGATTCTTTCAAATCAAAACCAGTATTCATCTTTCTTATTGCAGCCTGAGACCTCTCTTTCAAGGACTTGGCCAAAAAAAGTGATGGAGTGTCTTAAGAAAAGTTTTCATTTTAACATTATCCTCTCAAGAAGGTAAAGGGAGAGCGAATTTTCCTTTCCTCCACATTCTTATCCTCCTTATTCTTCGCAACTGCTTTTGGGATTAAAGAACGAGGTGAAACAGTGAACACTCAAAACCTGGGTAGCCTTCTCCTCCCACCTATGAAGTGTTCCCTTTTGTTTGAGAACTCTGTCAATTGGATTTGGATTGGCCTGTCTTGTCTGCTTAGATCACAGTCTAACTGGCACAGAGGTAATGTTGTCTCTGGTCACCTCTCAAATTGCTTAATTCACTTAGACTTAAATATCAAAAGAGATTTGAAATAAATACCTCATGAACTAGAGCTACTAAATTCACATAGGAAGTAGCTGTTCAACGATAAGACACTTAAATAATGACACCAAAACCAGAGGTTGACCACAATTTTTGAAGAAACTTTTACTGTGGCAGTCTTGCAAGATTGCTGTCCTGATAGCAGTTACTTTAGGGAAGCTGATTGATTAGGTGGTGTATTTAGGTTTTCCTCTGGGAATGGATTGTTTTATGTCACTTGATATAATCCTTTAAGGCTTGGGAGTACCATCTAGAAATATTTTGATGTCTAGAGGTTTTAAAACCTGTAATAATTTGCAGACGTCACTTGATGCCTTGTAGGATTAAGATTGTTGTGAATAGCTATGGCACATGAGATAAAATTGGCATTCCAGTTCCAATGGGAATTAGATATGATGGACTCTGCGTTGACTGTAGATTGTTTCCAGCCCTCAACTTTGGAAACAGCTTCTCCTAGTGGCCTCTCGGGGAGTGAATTGTTACCTTAAGCAAGACTGTTTTGTTGAGACAGCCTTGCGAAATACTAACTGAACATGACTGACTGCTTTTTCCTCTGGAACATCATTGATACTGGTGCTTTTTGCATATTTGTATATTTTAGAAATGTTTAAATGCTTAAAGTCTTTTCAGTAAGCTTTCCTTGTTAAAAACATAGAGCATCACTTTGACCTGTCATGAAAAAAAAGAGTATGAGAAGAGGAATGCACAGACTGATATCCTAACAAGTACACACACACATACATAGATGGGAACAGTAAGGCTGACCAAAAGAATCTGCCAGTGAAAGATGAGAAGTCATGATTAAAAACAAAATACAAGAAAAATATTTCAGCTAAGGTCTTACTTCAAGACATTTATATAATCTACATTTCAAGGGTGCAGGAAAAACAAAAGTGAAACTTAAATGTCATCTTGGCTGCTAGAAACAAATTGTTTTAGAAGACTTCAGTGCTTTCTAAGAGCACTTGTTTCTAAACTCAGCAGGATGCAAAATAAAATGAAAGACCAGTGAAAATATTCAAATTAGCAAGATTAAAGCTTGACTTCTTGTTTCTTAGTAAACAGAAGATTAAATTGCTTAGAATTTTGATGTAGAGATTATATTATCTATTTATAGGACTTCAATATCCAAGGACTTTATTACCCAAATTTTCCTTTAAAACACATTTGTATTAATTAAGGCTTTTGCAGTCTATGGTTTATGTTAGACAAGTCTAAGAAAAAAAAAAAAAGATTTACTTTATCAGCTTAGAAGCAGGCAGAGCAGACATCTTTTTATTAATAGAAAATGAAGAGAGCAAATTATCACGTGGCATTTAAACATAGGTTTAACCAGCAGGCACTTGAAGACCAAGCATTTTGTTGTTTATATTAACTATTCTTGCAGCATTCTGACAAAAAAAAAAAAAAAAAGCACAATAGAGCCTTCTGCTGTATGCATTTCTCAGGCTGATCCTACATCTGCTTACAGGTCATACCCTTTTTTTCACAAGTGAACGAAAAAGACCAATTCTGAAGGCCACTAAAACAGATTAAGATGATAAATCAGGTTAATTTTAATGATCTTATATGCAGCTATATTTTAGGTGGGATTCATTAATGCCCTTCTACTGAAATGCTAAGCATGTGCTAATATAATATCATTTTACCCAAAGTATAAGGGTATGTGTAGGCATTAATCAGTTGAAATTAATGACAAAACAGCATATAACATTTAGGGAAGGTGAGAGTATGTAACAGCATTAGCTGTTCCTTCATTGCATAAGATGCCATCTACCACCTTAAATATGCAGAACTTTGTTCTGATATTTCTTAATAATGTGTGAATTGTGATTGATTTTCTATTGACAATTTCTCTGAGGCTTTTCAGAAGGAGATTTGTTTTGATATGTTGAAAAATGTGCCTCTTAATATTGTAATGAGGACACATTTTATAATATTATTATAGTTATTAGCACTTTCCAACACAGGACAGCATTATTCCTTAAACCAAAGGTGAGGTCAACATGGCTTCATGTGGTACCTGCAACTGGGTGAAGAACTTCGCATCTAGCTTTGAACTCAGGAGAACTCTACTGATAACTTTCTTGTGGCCTTTTACAACAGTAATATATAGCTCTGTCACTAATCGAACAACAATAATTAAAAAAAAAACAAAACAACTATTTAGAGAGGCCTCACATCAGAGGCTTGGGGGTATGATGCTCATAAGTGAACCACTTAAAAAGGAGAATACAGATTAAGTTGAAGAAGGTTTACCTTCCTCTGTGCTCGATATACCTTGGAGGTGATCAGCTTCCAAAAGTGAAGAATGAACTGGATGTTGCAAGACACTTGGCACAGGGCAGTACATAAAACTGAGAGAGCTAGTGAAAAAGTTCTATTCTCAGCATTGCCCAGTGAGTCTTAGAAAAGGGGAAGTTTACATTCACTTGAATAAAACGGATATAAATGTCCAAGGATCAACTAATTTTTCCAGTTTCCAGAGGACACTGCTTCTCCTCTAGAAGCACAAACTCACATAGCATATCAATACTAAAGGGTGTATTTTCTTATTCCATTATTCTGGGGAAAGAGTGACTGATAATAAATCACTTCTGAATAAAAACACGCTTTCAAATATGAGAAATCCACTCTCACCATTTCCATTATAGAGGACTGATAGAAAAATAAGACAAGTTGCAGAACCAAAAGACTCCTGTTAAGTCTTCTGGAATATAATTTCTGATGTAACACACTTCTGTAGAGATCCTACACTGTAAGGGATCTCAGGCTCCTTCCTCCAGCTGTTGGACAGCCTTGGAACAGATTTAAGATTAAAGTAAAAGGCTCAACTGCCAACAAAAGCCAATGAAAGCAGACATTTCACCTATCATTACAACATAGAACATGTGGGGTTGAGAGTAACAAGCACAGGAGAAAGAGGAAGCATTTTCAACTGCTTAAAACAGAAAGGTTCCACAAAATCCTGCTAACAATGGTTTCTTGGGAAAACCATCTAATAAGAAGCCTACATGATGTTCAAATATTTTTATATACAAAATTATACATATAAAAACATAAAAACTTCTGTGAAGAGATCAACTGGACAAAGCCTTTTATGTCAAAATGTAACCATATGCAGATAAATGGTGAAACTACTGACTTAAGTTCTGGAATTTTAGATTAAATCTTATTAGATATTGTTTATGAAAGACATAAAATGAAGGAGAAACCAGCAAGATACAGACACCCTTACTTTAACTCTAGACTTAATTTTGTTGGAAGAGAAGGACATATCTATTCAGAAGCTCCACAAAAAATGATTGGAAGACAGAGTAATGTAATGATATTATTTTCCTTATTTTTAGAAAGTTCCTTATCTCAGATTTGAAAGGGATAATTTCTCTGGACATCTTTTTATCACTTGACATGAAGAACCATAAATGGTTCTTAACACAAAACACTGAAAAGTGAAAAGAAATATATGAATGCATAGCACTCTCCGAAGTTTTCATAGTTTCACTTCTCTTATGTGTTCATTTACCCCACTTTAAGATATTTTCTCCAAGCATAATAGGAACAAGAAGCCTACCAGAGAGTCTACAGTGCCAAATGATGGCAAGGATCTAAAAGGAACTTTCAGAGGGGCAAGGCTATTGCAGAGATCCACTGGAGTTTATTATGAAGGAAATTAAGAAGATTCCTGTGCTGGAACTCTTCTTTGTTCACAGGAAAAAAAATAATCTATTTTCAGCATAGAATCTGTCCAAAATAAAAGCAACTGAGAAAAAGCTAATGGAACAAATTAGAAAATGAACATTAGTAAGTTGCCAGGGCCAGAACTGAATTAACTAGGGTTGTGTGAAAATGCTTACTAAGAAGTCTTCCTCCCGAGGAATGTGAGACCAATTTAAAACCAGAAGAGGTTTCCAGGGGAGGTAGGGGGAACTACAGGCCAGTAAGCTTTACACACATCCCAGAAAATTAAAAGGAAAGATTACATAAGGATATTTAAGGATAAAATTAAAGAAAATTGGGTAAACATTATCTGTTGTGAAGAGTCTGTATGGCTTTGAAGCTGTAAGGCAGAAAAGACAGAGTAGGTAAGTTATCAGTAGAGTTCTGCAGGGATCTACGCTGAGACCCTTTTTTTTTCACAGTATTCATAAATGACCCGGCAAACAGCTAAGAACTGAGATGTTAGTAAATGTAATTGTAATGATAGTTATGTGGCATAGTGGGGAATTCCAGAAGGACCTTATGAAATCAAGTAGCAATAAAACAGCAAATAATTATTAAGGTAGATAAATATCAGGAAAAATCAGTTGCTATTCAGGCCAGGGAACTTGATGTTATGATGGATAATTCCATGAAAGTGTCCCTCTGTCCCTGTTCAGTAGCAAAGATGCAAATCAACATTGGGAATTACTAGAAAAGGATAAGGAATTAGCAGAAAACATCCATAGAGTGTAATCAATGCATGGTTCACTCATACTTCTTGAATCTTAAGGAGCAAAGAGACAACAGAGAAGGTTTTTTCTTTTTTGACTCTCATCTCTTCCAATAGCAACAAAGAATGAAACAAGATATGTAGGAGTCAAGTTCAAAGCAAGAGTTCTTCAAGCAAAAGGAGGCTGAGTTGTGGAACTTGCTGCCAAAGGTGCTGAGGGTGCAAAGGGCTTATGCAGGTTCAGGGGCACAATGGACAAGTACCTGAAACAGAGACTCACTCCGTGTTTCTGAACAGGTATATTCTGAGCTGCAAGAGTTGGAAGCTGAAAGAACCCTAAGAGGAAATACTGCATATGCTTGCCCTTCTCTTACTCTAAACAAGTCAATGCTGGCTTAGAAGAACCCTGACTCAGTATGACTGTTTGTCTACACAAACACACATACGCTGAAGATTTCAAAATTAAGGCAGAAAGAAACCATTTATTTTTGGTTATAAACTGATTTTTGTAGCATTACTTTCACCTTCACTTCTCATATAAGAACTTCCAATAAATCAGCTTTCTTTCTGAATAGAAAAAGGTATAACCTGGGAATATGCTTGAATTTTGAATTTTTCAATTCAGTCTGTAACTCAGCAGGTGGAAAGAAGTCACTTTGCACTTCATGTGATACCCACCAGCATCCATTTCAGACAAGAGGGACTGAATAGAAGTCACAGCATGAAAAGTAGACAAAAGTGAACGTGATGGGGAAGAAAACAATAGCTCCTACCTGGACTGTTTAGACTGAAATGTCAGCATTCAGGAATATCCTATAGTTCCTTGTTCCACACATTTCACTTTCACCAGAGATACAGAAGCGTATGCATAACTGCAGTGCGAAAAGTTCACTTGTGAACTAATAACTTTGATGGGACCATATAGTGGCAAATTTCAGAAGAAAAACATTGTGAAGAGGAGCCAAAGGAGAAGTTATTGTAAAGTTACATAGCATCAGAAGCGCAGCCAAGGAAGCTGATTTTATTTACTAGAGGAAAAGGAATCAGTTGATTCAGAAACAAGGATGTGTTTCTGTTTAAACACTCAGCAAGGCTACTCTTTTACTAAAATATTTTGCTTTTTGGCTATTTAGGAAGAGTGCATCTTAAGAATGTCACCCATGAAAGCAGAAATACCTTTCTACACAAACAGTTTGTTAGCCCAATTGAAATGCTCTTCCCAGTAGGAAAGACACGAATGAGGCTTGAATTCCTCAGTCTAGGACTCGGCATGTTGTGCTCGACCCTGCAGAAACATTCCTGTTCCCAAACCAGCAACCTCGGCGTAAGAGACACACTAAGTACCAGTATGCTTGATAACTCTGTCAGAAGTTGTTACCTATATCTTTGTCTCAGGAAAGAAAACAGTTGGGGACTGTTCTCTGGTCCTGAGAACAGGTAGAAAGGTCTGCTGCATACAGCCTACACCAGAGCTCACTTCAGGTCTCCTCTGTGCTCCACAATGTCTCTGAAGCTCTAGGACAACAATTCACTTTTATGTGTTCATTCCAGATGTTTTGAAATAAAACCACAGCTATTGTGTTACAGCCTGCAAGAGCATTACAGCTTGCAGCACGGAAGATAGTTCATATTTCAAGTCCTAGGATGCAGCAAAGGAGTATGGGGGATAGCCAAGGGTTCAAAATCTGCTGGAAGATTTCTGGACCCATATGAAGGGTGGAAAAAGCCAAAGCTGATTCAGCATTTTTCATAGTGTTTACTAGGAGCAGTATTCAGATCATGCAATCCCACAATCATGCCCAGTGCCTATGACTAACAGACAGTTGAGGTCCATCATATGAGACTGCTTCCTCACCAGTTTTACTTCAGGTGTAGCCATTGGTGTGCTCAGCATATGTCCTGGTATGGCCCCAGTATATTTTGTAGATTTACTCTGATTTGTGCTTGAGTTTCTCCTCACCAGACTACCAAAAATGAAGGTGACACCTTTATCTGATCATTTGATTGATGTCACTAGATTGCCTGCTACTCTAAAATTCATGCCTAAAAGAAACTGATAATTTGAACTACAGATACAGCTGCATTTCTACATGCTCCTCCATCACCTGACTTCAAGATCATTTTTGATGATCTTTCTCAGGCTAGTGGAAGGCCTAAGATCCCTCTGTGAAGCAAAGGTGAAATATAAACTGAATACATAATGCCCAGAGTATAGAGCTCTTTGTCTTTGTTCTGTGGTCTTTCTAATTCTCAGCCTGACTTCTAAAACTAAGATGTATTACGCCAGGGATCAGCCTAGAACTTTGGCCTGTCGTGCATTGTCTGTGAAATTCTTTTTTCCCTTTTACTATTTCTTAGTGCTGCAGCAGATGAATGAGTGGATGTATTATGTGCGTATATGTGTGTCTGCCATCCCCAGTGAGTGTGTCTGCTTCTGTCCTTGACTTACTTTTCTTCTTTCTTCAGGTTTCTTTTTTCTTCCTTATTACAATATCTCAGTTCTAGTCAGACCCTCTCTGTTCAACACTTCTTTTATTCCTAAAACACTCATAATGCTATTCAGAGAATATCTGTACAGGAGGAATAGACAGAACACAAACAGAGTGCTTACCACTGTGTAAATGATGTGCTCCCTAAGATATTTTCATGCACTGCACACACTGTTGTCCTTCACTTAAATTATGAAATAAAAAGAAATGTATCTACCTTTCTTTTGAATTCTTGAAATAAGTTTGAGCAATTATCACTGTATATTTGTCTTGTTAGGTTGGAACCAGTAATAAAAAGGCTAGAAATAACAAAGAATTAGATTCAATAGGAAACACGAATGTGTCAGGTTCTTCACAAACTGACAAAAGAAGCATGCTTTTACAGATAATAGGTTACCAAGTAAAAGCCAGAAAATCTCCTAACTTACCAGTAGGAACATTAGGATTCTTGACAGTATTTCAGGCACATTCAAAAACATTTTAATTTTGGGTATTTTTATCAAGGATTACATAATGTTGATCTCCCACTACCAAATCACTCAGGTCACAAATGCTAAGCTCTTATTCTCACAGATGGGACTTTGTCCGACCTAATGAAGGAAAGAATATCTTTTTTAAGGATTGCCCCTTCTTCAGTGGCTAGAGGACAAGTAAAATGGCCTTTCTGACTGACTGGTTGCAAGGCAACATAAGCATAATTTTGGGAAGAAAACCTCTCTCTCTCCCCTGATCCCTACCAGGATTCAGTTTTGGGGTTTGCTGACAGAGTCACAATAATAGCTTTTTGGTACTGTAAGTTTTCCCCTGGTGGCAGGATTGGATCAGTTGAAAGGGGGAGATCTACTGGGTTTTCCTTTTTTATTTTTGAACTTTTTAAACATATTTCCTATAGCCGCCTACAAATCCAGTGTGCACAGTACAGTATAAATGTATGTTGTCCTACCCCACTCCCTGCACCAGTGTAAGGAAGACATGTATGAACAGGAGCAAGTTCAGTGGATGGCAACCATTACAGTCAGAGGCTAGAGCACTTGCTCTGAGGAAAGGCTGAGGGAGCTGGGCTTGTTCAGCCTGAAGAATAGGTGGTGTGTAGGGGGACTGAAAGGCAACCCCTCAGCTGCTGCTAGGAGGTTGAGAAGAGACAGCAGATGTAACAACGTTGAAATAATATTGGTTCAAACTGGGTAAAGACCTGACTGGATAAAGCCCTGAGCAACCTGGTCTGACCTCACAGCTGACCCTGCTTTGATCAGGAGGTTGGTCTAGAGACCTTCTGAAGTCCCTTCAAACCTGAGCTATCCAGTGATCCTATCTCTGATACCTGCTGCTCAACAGCAGAGCTAGTTCCCTCATGATTTGGAATAAGACACAGATGAATCAAAAGCTTCTTTTAAACAAAGTGCTTAGCACAGCAAAGCAACAACTTAATTTTTTCTGAGTCTTTCACTTGCAAGTGGAAGGAAGACATCACACTAAGAGCATCACTGAGACCAACAGCTCCTGAAGCAGCCTACCCCTTTAGTGGAAAGAATTCCAGAAGTGCCCTAGATCTTCCTGGCTGGGGTCACATCACTTTCCCAATATGTTATTTCTCCTTGTGGTAGCACAGCCAGAACAACTCAGTAAAGTATGATTAGTTGCCGAGATACAGACTGTAGAAAAAAAGAGTCAAAATTTCCCTCAGACTGCAAATTTGTTAAAAATGTTCACTGGAAGCACCATTCACTAACACAACACAAACACAAAATACAGAAGACTACCTTTTAATAGGATTATATCCTTTTGCCTTGAATCAGCCTGTCTATACAATACCCAAGAAAACACACTGCATTAAGACAGTACAAACTGAAAAGAGATTTTTAAAATATATATAGTATCTGTATAGAACTTCCAATACCCCTGAAGAAACTTTCATGAACTGATTTCTGTTGTGTGCAACTTCCCTACCTGGTAAATGCAAGAGCCTATAAATACTTTTGCTTCATCTGAAGGCTATGAATTTAAAAATACACCATTAAATTACCTGTTACCATGAACGTGAGAAGCACAAAATGCAAAACTGTAGTGGAGCAAGGTTGGATCAATGACAGAACCATTTTCTGAATGTTCAATCAATTCGTTCAGATAGCAAAGATGGCGGTGACAGCCTCTCACTCCGTAGCGAGCACAGTATTCATCTAATACGAAGACCTGACCTGGGCTAAACCAACCCTGAAAGAGAAAGGCAAAAAAACCCACAACATTTTGAGATTTCTTCTCCCACTCACAGCTTTTAAATCAAAGAACAGAAATATATCTTTTTATGTGCATTACATAAACTTTTTATACTAGAATGTTTTATATCTGAATAAAGCTGATGGCACTGGAAGTTAGATCCAACAATAGCCCTCTTGCTGAAAGGAGAAATGTCAGAAAACTTTTGCAGTTCTGACTTACCGTTACTATGAAATACACGGTTTATAAACACATGCTAATACATGCAAAGTCTGGTACAGATTAAATTATATCAAAACCTTATATAAAATAAACTAACACTTCAAAATAATTTATTTGGTTCAAGTTATTAACTGTGAGCTGAGAAAGAACATTTGGGTAATGGTTAGGGACATTAATGTGGACAGTTAAAACACAGTTTCTGGACGGTCGCTTCCCTGTGGCTGGAACTGTAATGTGATAGAACCACAATTTGACCATTTACCCTGTTTCTTATGTAACGTGCACTTTTAACAACTTTTAAACAACTGGTACTAGTAAAGAGGTACACAGCTAAGTAGTTTGTTAAAAGCCACCTGAATAAGATGAGTATGATTTGACCTTAAATAATAACTAGATATTCTGGGGCATACTGAGGACTTACACGGCCAGAGTCTTGATGAGACCAGAATGGTGTAACCCTGACACAGACATGAACAAAGTAGAGACTCCTTCCCACCACAAAAATAGTTCTTGAGTGAATCCAGAGTGTAAAAAAATATAATTGATTCTTGATGCAGAAATGTAGAACAGAAGAGCCTTGATTGCTTTGCCTCCCAATATGAAAAATGATAGCTCATTGAGCTTCCAAAAAGCAGCAGGGAGAAAAACATAAACCTTGGAGAACGACAAGCTACTGCATAGCTGCTCTAAACAAGCATTTTTATTTGTTCTTTTCTTAATTGTGGTGATATTTCCCTCTCATCATCCCTGCCAAATGATTAAGAGAGATTGAGGAGCACCTGAACTCAAATATACAAATATCTTGGATAAGCAAAATGATTTTGCAAGTCATCAATTTAAAACATCAGTTTAGCAGCTGAAGACTGGTACTTCCCTATTGCTTGTGAGTGCTTCTGCAAGCTCAGATGCTCAATATTTTATCAAAAATATCAGTCAAAACACTATTAAACAATACTTAAAAATAAATTCATATCAGGTTTAAGTCATCTGTGTTTTAACTTTACCAAGACTTGCATGAGACAGGAATTTAAATTTTATATTCTCCCTCAACTTTTGAATTTAATGTATTATTTGCACACAAGAACACCTCTAAGTTATTTCATAAATTCATTTGTTCCTGATTTATTTCTTTGAAGTCAGTGTTTCCACTGCCTTTAAAGATCGTCAGCTGTTTCTAGAGAATATTTAGCTTTATTACAGCACCCAGAACAGTACTCAGCATTTTAAACTAACATGCAGTCGTGATGCAATGGCTTATGTACTTTACACAGTGTTTGCTAGAAAATATGGTATTCCATTGAAAGAAGAAAGAAAAGGGATTTTAACTGAATTTCTGCAATAATATGTATCCTATCCCTAGATATAATAAAGAGTGGTTATTGTGATTGATATTCTGCCAATACATTGTCATTGTCCCTGGTCTCCCTACATTTTTATGGAAAACATGACAAAATGCTGCACGGCAATCGTTAGCAGTACACAAAAAAATAACTATTACAATTTCTGTACGTTATCGTAGGAGAAAATTATGACAAGAACATAAAATTTTAAAGAACTCACTACTCCAACATAAGTCTCTGTAGCAGATCTGTTCTAGTGTAGTCATTTTCATATAAATATGTGCCTTCCTTGCCCTTGTTCAAGCCCATACCATGCATAAGTCCTACAAACACACAGCAACTATATGCTACAGAGTATTAGATAACTGCATATTTTTTACTGTATAATTGCAAAAAAGACACAAAAAAAGAAGCTCCCAAATGCCAAGAAGAATGTAAAATTAAAGAAGTCATATAGTAATTTAATACGGAACTCTGCTTAATATTAATTCTTACATATTATTGGTTTTAGTTTTACAATTTGTACATGTGGTTACTCTGTATTTATTGAAATAAAGGAATGCATTGTTTCTAAAGATGATAGGAAATAAGCTGTTCAGGAAAAAAAATCACACTTATATGTTCATGCATCCTACTGCTACCTTGACATTCCCAATTTTTCTAATTTAAAAATATAGTTAAAAACGCAATTTTAAAAAAAAATTAGCACCCTTTCTACTTATTAAAAGCTGAATTTTAAAAAGAACAATAAGAAATGCATCTGCTTTATGGTTGCTATAGCACTGTGTATTTCACCTAACCTCTTCTAAAAGTTCCTGATTTCAAGGTTATATTAAGTGTCTTACTATATTATTATTATAAAAAAAGATTTTGACCCCAATGCACTGTTAGAAAGCTAACCATTTTCTCTTTGAGTGCCAATTACTTTGTACAGATGTACCTTCGGGCCTCTTTGATTCAGCGTGCAACCCGCAGACAGCAAATGAGTCCTTTAACTTTTTCTATACATACTTATATGGTAGTATTTTAAAAAGGAAGCAACTGCCATCAAATAATAATTTTTTTTCTTTTTTTACACTTGCAAACAAACCTATAAAACCCATCGTTATCTTTGGATTACATGACTAGTCAGATCAATGGAAAAAAGAAGTAAAAAAAAAAGTTATACTTTTCTGTTGCTTTTGGTATAATGAAGTGAAAAAATTATGTGCTATGAGGCATTTTAGGTCCTTAGTGAGAGATCACTAGTTCAGACATGATATAAGGTGAAAAATAAGGCCTTGGGAATTTATGAAGTCTGACCTACACAAACCTAGTTAAGAAGTGTGTATAATCTGATGGACTTTCACAAGATTGCTGCTGGTTTCCCTACTGAAAACAAACGCAGAAGCAGCCCCATCCTCAACTCTTAGCCTCACAATGCATAGAATAGAATGTTATGTAGGAAAGGGAAACCACAGTTACAAATATGGAAGCATGTTATGCCAATATCTCATCTTTTATAGCTGTCTTTGAGTGTGAAAAACATTAATTTTGATACAGAGATCACACTTTCCTTGTTTTTGTTTAATAATTATACTCCCTTTTTGTTTTTGCAATTCAGGTTATACATATATGCCCATATATCCATGTTGCCTGTGGTTCTGCTTCCCTTCTTTTGGCGTTTTTCCTTCTTCACACCGCAGTGGAATGAAGAATTACAAGATAGGTGAAAATGTCTGACACGAGGTGACTGCATTTATACCTTAAAATGCCTGTACAGGTGTCAGTAAATCCTACCACAGGAGTTCTTACCATTATCAAAACCTTCTGTTTTTATTCAAACCTCCACAGAGGACATGATAAATTTCAGCTGATAAAATCAGAGACAGTTTGGGTCTCTTTGCTTTCTATCGAGTGGCACAGCAGCAGCTTGCAAGTGTATAATTTTCAAATTTGAAACCAATCGATTGGACCCTTTATTCCTACTACAACTGCAGCTATTGAATGAACTAGGAAGAAAGGACTACTTTGTAACAACTATTTCTCACTTCTTTATATCTATCTTCCAGCCAGTACTCACCAAACAAGAATAGGAGTCATTCAATCTGTGATCCAAGGTCTGCCTCTGAAGCAGTCTAAAGAGGGAAGCATGGTCAAATTTGCAGGGATTAGCAGAAATAAACTCATCCATGCCATGTTTCTGACCACGGTCTGTATCTGTTCATACAAAGCAAAAATGTGCGGAACAATACACGTGAGTGTGTGTGTGGATTTACAAACACAAGTGCACACATGGTATAGAAGTCTCAATATATAATAAACTTTCTTGAATATATTTTAAAGAAACAAGTTACATAAGTAGATGCTTGCAGATGACATCATAGAATATTCTTTTTTAATCTGAAAATAATATTGAATTACTTTTCTATCATACCAATCTATGGAGTGAAAAAATAACAGTTTTTACCCATTGACAGATTAAATAAAACAATTTAGAAAGGCTACCTGAAAATACAACATAGCGCTTTAAAATAATTCTTAAAGTATGGTTTCCTAGTGGAGCTCTTCAAATGGTACAATTTACAAAACAATGTTACGAGCATGAAAAAAACGTGTTCTATAATTTCCTGGTTTTGTGTGATGCTCTTTCTAATTTTAGCAAAATAACCAAATACATACCCTTCCCTCCATTGCAAAAAGAAAAGTTTATGCATTTATTTCTTCACATAAGAAAGAGCATCTTTACTGCAGATCAAAGTACCACTCATAGAAGTATTCATCATGGCTTGAAGCCTACTTCTCAAATGGCAAACTGGAGCAGAAATGAACACACTGGCTTGAGCTAGGTCATTTCCAGCCTTCTTTTTGTACTCAGCTTTTAATGAGACAAACCTTAATGTAGTAATGGCAAAGAGCTCCTTCAACCTTCCAGCAAAGAGTAGTGAAAAAGGGAGCAGCATTTTTGTGTAAATACATGGAGAAAACATACCATCCGAAATGGCACTTCAATCAAAGGCCCAAATTTATTGTTCTTCACAGACTGCATCTTTCAACGCCTTTAAACCCCGCGGGTTTATCAAAAGAGAAGCTCTAGCGATTGCTTTCATTAATGCTATGTTTTGTCAAAGTCCTCAATGTGAATTATCTATCAACTATGGACAGAAAAAGCCTTACAGTGCCCAAAAGGACTAGTTATGTATTAGCACATTAGCTGTCTTGGATTCTATAGACTGTACTGGGGTGAACAGTCCTATCAACTTAAAAATTGACTTATCTTTTCAATAGGGTCTTAGCTCTTTGTTCCTTTAAATTCAAACCTAGGTCTTTTTATATTCGTTACTAGAAAAGTATGGATCTAAGCGTATCCTAAATGCAATTTTGAAAACCTGCATAGTACAAACCTAAAATTTCTAAAGAAAAGGAGACAAAAGTTTATTGATTAAACCCAATTATAGAGTCAGGTTCATAATAAAACTCAATATTGATCTGTGCGCATGATGCTAACATAATCAGTCACATTTAGAAATTTAGCCCCAGATCATATTGATCCATGTCAAGTCCAACTTTCAGCTGTATTTGTGGATGGGAGAATTATTTAATTCAAGCTGAAGGATCTGCAGCATCACATCCTGGAAAGATGCAGAAACTAATTCATATCACTTGGCTTTGCATTGTCAAAGCAAGAGTCACATCCATGTGACAGATTTCACCAAGGTGGATGTAGCAAATAAACAGTATGACAATACATCAATGGTGTAAGGTATGAGACCATCATCCCAGAGAAACAGCAGCATATATTTTTAATGGTTTAAGGATCAGTGGCATATGTGATTACATAGATTAACAATATTTCAATGAGCATTAGACTAGCCTATTATTAACGGCAAACTTAGTTCATATTTTTGACATAGGTACATGAAATGCTCTCTCTTAAATGTTTTTAAACACTTGAATTCAAAGAGAAACAACTGATATCAACACAACTACATAACTGAAAGTACTAAACTACAACATGAAGTTATCCGTAGTTTCCAAAATGATCCACTCACAGATAAAAGTTCTCCACGCCCAATCTGTTTAATGTGTAAGTGACTGGTTTCTACATTTCTTACAAGTTTTCCTTCTTATAAGGATAAATGATTTATTGAGTCATTATTTAAAGTAAACAGATTACAGAAAAGATAAAGGATTAATATTTCTCTCTGCCATTGGTCTCAGGTACAAATTATACACAGCTGAATCTTTCTTAATTTAACTGGCTTGATTTTTTTTCTCGGCTTAACTACACAAATATGAAAGATTCTCCTTTTAAAAATGAAAATCTGTGTAAGTACTGACAAGTAATTAAGTATTTTGAAATCAGGAGACTGGATGTTCCAAAGGAAACAGATTCAACATTCTGATAGAGTCACCTAGATGATCACAGTGTGTAAGGTGACCTATTGAATACAATGCAGCTTGTGAAATCAGAATCTGCTATTACATAATTTGGGCAAAATAAGCAAAAATATAGTTTAAAAATATACATAGTTTCTAGATCATCTAGTTCTACAGGAAGATCGATGACAGTGACTCAAACAGTACAAATAACGTTGTCAAATAGTAACAGAAGATCTGCTACCAAATGTATTCTAACAGAAAACCAGTCAAAAAACTGACCTTTGCCAGCTGTAGGCAAGCAGGAAACAATAGAAAAATAGATCTCATGTAATACTTTACATTTTATTTTACTGTTATGATATGCATACATGATAACTAGTAAATATTTTTGAAACACAAATGGATTTAAAAAATAAGGACTTGATCAAAGATTATGAGGCATTAATAAATGTTATATGATTGTGAATTAAAATTTATTTAACAACCTACTTTTACAAATTGTTAAAATGACTGTATTTTTCAAATTCCTACACAAGTCAGCTTTAGATGTCCCGTTCAAGCTACATGCAAATGCAAAAGACACAGAGGGTGCTTTATTGTGATAAACAGTTAGGAAAAAAAATTCAATTCCATTTTATTCTCTACACTTTCTTAATCTTGTGAAATATTGGGAAGATATTTGAGGAGAACTTTGAAGCAGTAATACTTCTGCTTTTTCACAATTAATTTTCTTCCCTTCTTAATGCAATTTTTTGTCCTGCTTTCAAGTTACCTCTAACTCAAACTGTTTGGCTGCTATTTCCATGTTACACTGCCTGTTTCAGATTGTGTATTTATTTAATCTTTTGGAAACTGTTAGCCAAAAACTATCCTTTTTTGTTGGATCAAGGAAGGACAAATATATGTATTTTAAAACCATGGGAAAAACTTACAAAAGCAGGAGTTTTAGCAAATTCTTTGGGCGTTCTTTTAGACAAAGGTATTTATTGTGGCAGAATAACATCCTGAATATGCCTTTTGCCATCTTTGCAAGAAACTTCCAATTATAGCCCAGCTGCAAAGGCTACAAAAATCATCACATCCTCAGTGACTCAGTAGAGTTGAGTGAATTAAGACTACCAAGAATTCCATGTTTATGGCACATGCTCGAGTGGTTCCCAGTGATAACTAAATCACTAGGCATCATCTCCACCCTGTTCCAGCCCAGAAGCAAATACATGCTTTCTGTAGCATTTACTCTGGGCTAGGGTGAACTACAGGAACTGGCCTTATAAAGTGGTGACCTCTTCCCTTTTGTGTCTCTCAGCGACATCCCTGCTTGAGTTTAACCATTGTGGAAGCAATTTGAACTAACTCAGGCAGGAAAGAAGAGCAGGTAGAGACAAGAAATCTAGTACTGTAGGGATTAAAAAGATTTAGAGACTAGGAGTAGTAGGGTAAGAACTATGACTGATACAGAAGAGGCTGGAACGGGTTGGATGAAGACGAAGGTGCACATGCTTTTTGCAAAAGACACTGGCAAGACATGCATTACATTTCTTCAAGTGCCACTCCACACAGATAGAGACAGCTTACATCGGGAACATTTCAACTCCTGATCATTGACCAGGGCTCCAAAGTGCTACATGCTTAGAAACACAGGCCAAAGAGACAATCTATGCCCCCAGAACCTTATCATTTAAATATCAGACAATGAAGTAACAGATGGAGAGAAAGTGGCAGAATATGAGAAAGCAGCTGGCCCGTATGGCCTGACCGACAGGATGGACACAGATGGACTAACAGTATTTTGCTGAAGGACTGATTTGAAGAGGTTGCTAGTTAGTTTTTGCATGTTTCTGAGTAGCAAGGGAGAGAGCAGAAAGGTGACTTACTGACTGCCTAAGGTGGTGGAGGCCACTGCTAACCTTTTCTTTCTAAAAGGGAGATGGAAGTAGTTGGAGGCAAGCAGGAATGGGACATGAAGGGGAACGGGGGAACACACAGGGAGGGTGGAGTTACTCCACTCTTCCGGGTGCCAAAGTGTATGCTGGATATAAAGTTGCCAACCTGCTGACAAAACTATGTCAACTGAAAAAATATCTTTTATTTCTGTTTGTTTCTAAAAGATGTAATTAACTGAAGATACAGATACAAACTTCTCAGAACTATTTTAAAAGGACTGCTTTACTAGAACTTTACCAATTATTCCAAAATTGAGCAATGCCACCATAAGGTTAAGCAGTGGTATTTCCTGCGTCTTTGCATTATGACACCAGTACCTTATGTTAATCATATTCTGGTTTCCCCACAGAGTCCTATGTATTTGACTCCTTCTGCTACTCCCTTGCTACTTAATAAATAGGATTTGATGTTCCATACATGAGCTCCAAACAGCATTTTAAAGACAACTGTTATAACTAGTCTCTCCAAAATCTCAAAATATTTTCCTTTTGTGAGCTGTTTTGATAAGTGACATCATTCCAAAATAGAGATGAGGAAAACCATACATCTCAGATCAAATGATTCCTGACCTCACTTGGTTATCCAGTATCTATCTGTCTCCTTTCTCATCTGCAGATATTTTCAAAAAGAGGTAATCTCAGAGGTCATGGTGGTGTAGGTCCAGAATGATGTTTGGCTTTGTGTTGCTTCATTAAAACATGACAATCCCCTCACGTGCTGCTGTTACTCCTTTGTTATGACCAAGTTATTAACAGCAATCATCACTTCAGCAGCCTTTCTAACTGGATGAATAGATCTCCTAGTACATTGCTCATTAAGAAAGGGATAGCCTCCTGCACCTTTATGTGACTCAGATGAATATATTTTTAATTGGCGCTTTCCCTGAAACATTCATTTCTTCGGGAAAGTTCTGGCTTTTCTACCATCATGCAACCTTAAATACTCCGTTCTTTGCATTACAGCATGTTTATTCAGATAGCGGAACTGAAGAGCAGTCTCTTTTTCTTGATCATTGCTGACATTAGCCTGTGTTCACTTTTGTTTTGGAGCCACCTCAGTGCAGTACCACGTTGCATTACTCAGAAATGAAGAAACTGGCTAGTGTTTATTTTAGAAGTTGGACGGGTGCAACAGTAGTTTGATTCCAGTGCCACACTTCAATGTGGTAGTATAGAATATCAGATTTCTTACAAATTACATGAATGATCCTACCTACAGTGCCACACATCATAGCATCAACAAGATGAGATTGCACATTCGGACCAGTTAGAGATCTGTAGGTTGGCCTTTTGGAGTGCTGCTGCTGTGCACATGCAAGAGCAACATTTCCATTTTCTGCATTTGTGATAATTGCTGTAAAGATCAGTCAGACCCTGGGTGGCTTATTATAATCGCATGTCTAGTTTCTTTTCAGGAGTTCCTGATGTGTTTGTTTTGATCCAACTCTGAGGTGGTTGGATCTTGTTCATGTAATTTTAAGGACTCTTTTGTAGGAGGAATTTTCTTAAGTGGAACAAGGCACCAATAACTGAAAAAATACAGCCTATTTTATACAAAAGGAGTCTCTTACTCCTCCCTTTCTACTACTTCCTTTCCCACAAAAGGAGTTCATGGTACAGATCACAGGAATAATTCTACCACAGCTTACAAAACCTCTCAAAGAGTTTTGAACCGGAGAATACAGAAAACAGCAGAGGCTGTGAAAACAAAATATAATTTATAGTCATTTACACATATCACTTGATTAGAAATGTTAAACATTTAATGAAATGCTTGCAATTTGACAAGTTGTCATTTTCAGCCAATAATGTAACATCAACTTTGGAAGGTAGAATTTTCAATGTTCTTGACAGCCCAGTCAGGATTTTAGATAACTGAGTTTAATGAGCACATTTTACTAATTATTTTTTCTAATAACAAAATGATAAAAGATTACAGGATGAATGGAAGGCTGTGAGAATGCGTGACAGCAGGACTGAAGGAGGAGGATGGTTTTGGGTCAACCTGCTATAGACTTCAGACATTAAACCATGTTGAGTTTAAATCATACATCTCCCTTCTATCACTCTACATATACAGATATACAATAATGAAGAAGGTTTATTGTATACAGTCTTACGATGTTGTAAAAATTTTATGGGTATTACAAATATCCTTGAATTGCACTCAGCCTCTAGAACAAAAAAAATAAATCATATATGTTTCCTATATGCAGATATTGACCCGACAGAATTCTTTCAAAGACATTATATGAAAATTTCAAGGTATGGTTAATATATGCTATCTACCTTGACTTTCTATGAAACAATATTTTCCTCAAAGATGAGGAAAACATAAACCTGAATTGTTTTTTCAAAATTTTTCATATGTAGTTTAATATTACACTGGGGGATGCAAAAAATCCAGCAGCCCATCTAGTGCCTTTCAGCTCACAATGTACTGTCTGCATAGCAATTTTTAGATAACTAATATATACAGTGTACGATAAAGATGACCTAAATCTATAAAATTCTGAGAATAGATTGATGCTTTTCTATTCAACACTACACTGGCTGGCTACTGAAAAATATAATGTAAACCAAACACCATCTCCATGGTAATATGTGGGTCAACTGTAATGAATATGAAACTAATTGCCATATTTTCATGGATTATAATAAAAATAATGACCTGCAAGTCAGGATTTCCCTCGCTGGTAATATTAATCTGAGTTAAAGAGCTTCTGGGTAACAACAAAGTGCTAGGCACATTTCCCTAGTGAATGAGTTCTGCTTAATTAAACTTCATTGAGGGAGCTGCTACATATCTTACCAACTAAAACCAAAACCAAAGCCACAAAAGAAAAGAAAGCCAACTTACAAAGTGGGGTTATACCTGTGTTGACATTTCCTCCTTTAGGATTCATCTTCTGAGCTTGACTTGCAGGAATAGGCTTATACGATTGACCTGTGGCTCTGTACATGGCTTGAACCCAGAGTATTCTATCCTGCTCATCGTCACTGGCAAATATCACAGTATCACCTTCTTTAACAGCATTGAAAAACATTCGACCACCCTGAAGACCTGGAGCAGGAAACAGGAAGGTAATCTTAATAAATACGTTACTCCTAAATCATCAACAGTGTTTATCATGTTATTGGTTTTTGTCTGTCTGTGTGTGAGGAGGGTGGGAGGCTGGTCATTAAAACATTTTATAGGTATTTATGACCTAGAAATATGACAAAATCTACAGCTATAGGGATCAAATGGTAATACATGGAAGTAACATGTAAGTAGAATAAATATAGAAGTCACAGAGGAAAATATTTCCATAATTGCATTTCCAGTTCAATTCAAATTTATTTCTTATTCATCTTCTCCGTGTCATATGCTATTTTGCATTTCTCTAACATATCCTCTTTCTAGACACCATTTTCTTAGCTGGAAGTCCCTGACCACTTTATCTCTTCTTGAATAGAGGCAGTTCCATATCTCACATCAGTGTCGTTGCTCCTTCCTTGGTACCTTTTCTCATTCCAGTGTTTTGCTCTGAGAGCGCATAACCAGTGCAGCACACACCAGTCAATGTGGCTGTGCCCGGGTTTTTTTTATGACAACATTGTTTTGGCTTTCCAAACGCTTTCTGAGCATTGTTTGCCTTCTCAATTATTCTAAACATTGAGCCAATGTTTCCAAAGATCAATCTTCAATATTTTAGAAGTCTCTTAAATTCATAATCTTCCACTGGGTAGGTAGAGTAGAATAGTCTTTCTCTACATGTATAACTTTGATTTCCCTCTGCTGTTTTAATACTAAGTTGTGTCGATTTTTCTGATATTCTCAAGTTTATTTTTCATTACTCTGAGTAATTTGTTTTTAGCAAGCACTGTCATCATTCACCTTCTTTTCTAAGTCATTTATGAATATACTTCACATACACTACCATATGACTCCACCACCAAAAATACAGAGAAAAGGGAAAGATTGACTAGAATTCATCATTTTTTCCTTGTGTCATATGTGGTCTTACAATGTTTCCGGTAACCTTAGTGTAAATTCATTGTTCATTCTTCTTAAAACAAGCTTCTTTCTAAAAGCATGATTTTTCACACTAGAAAATCCTAATGGAATCATTGCAAAACCTTCATATGCTGAAAGAGAACCTTGAGGTTTCTTGCTGACAGATCAAGAATCAGCTGCTTTACACAAACATTTCATATTTTAAAAGCATAAAAAGTACCTGTGTGAGGAGCTGTATAATCCACAGTGTATCCTTCGAGTTGCATCAGTTCCTGAGGCTCAGATTTCTTTTCTCTGTAACTGCACATTGCAAATGTGTATTGGCTAACCTGAATAAGAAAGGACTTCTTAATTGCTGAATTCGATTCTAGAATTGTGTAACACATGCACCACTGTTTAAATTAGCTTTCAGTTGTGCTGAAGAAATAAACCCCATCTTTTTTCCAGAAATATTTACAGTGTAGAACTTTGCATTCTCTCTCCTTCTTGCCAAAAGGAAGGGGGGGAAAAAGCCATAAACACGTCTCTCTGCAGTTTCCTGAAATACAGCGTATTTGGGGATGTTGCTTTATGAAAAATTGAAAGGAAGCAAATTAGGTTCTGGTAGGGAAGTACTTGGTACTGTGGTACTGACTGAACTGCTCAGTCTACTGTGTGACAAAAAACAGTCCTGTATTCCAAGAAGCTGGAAAAAAAAAGGACTTTTATGTATAAAAGTACTGTTTGCATAAGGAGTGCCACAATAATCATGCAGCTGGAAAGACGAACACATAATCTGGCCAATTCTAGGTAAAGATGGTAAGTACCAGGATATTCAGTTTGATTTTATAGTGTAATTTCTGCATCTTTTGCACCTGTGTTCACACCCATCTCCAGGTTGCTTGGCTCACTGGATACAGTACTGTGTAGGCCAAGCAGCTTGCAGCTGGCATGAACAACATCAGTTACTTCTCATCAAGTATAGTTATTAAAAATATAATAAAGCAAAAACAAGAGAATCTGTCATCACATGGTTCAAGACTCCCTAGACAGAACAGAAAGTGATAAGGAGAGCTGGGGAAAAAGTGACTGAAAAGATAAAGAAAGGAATGTAACAGCTGGGAGAGGAAAAGCAACCACTGAATCAGAACTGTTTCCAGCCTCAAATGAAGACCTGAAAAGACCATAAAAGATGTCCAGAACAAAGAGCTTGAGAATCTGTTGAACACTTGAAACTTGAGGGAACTGAATTTACATGGGTTTCTGAAACTCTTGTCTCCAAGGTCTGTAGGATACCTGGTCAACTGACTTGTTTTCAACTATAATATAATTTCTTAGATCAGTAAAATTATGCAAGGACCTAAGGATAGGCAAGGAGCTTGTCTGATAGACGATGAACCATCTTTATCTCAGTTGCTGACTGCTCAGCTAACTGTTACCTAGATTTATTGCTTTTGCTACAACTTTAGGAATGATCCTTTTTGAAGTAAAATTTTGACAGCTGATTTCAGCTTCATTCATATATTTGCTGGTGCTCTACATGCATATGACTCCACCTCAAAGTCCAGTGACTTCAACTGCTATTGACAAAAGATTTTTGACTCTCTGTAAAAGATTGATATTTTTGAAAAATAAGGATAGAAGGTGTGATTATTATCTGCATAATGCTGTAAAAATATTCTATTATTTCAAGCATTTGGGTTTTTTGGAAACAGGATGGTGCTGTGCTATGCGTATGCAGGGTGCAGTGACCAAACATCCTCTGCCACAACGTGTACAAGCACAAGGAACAACTCTAACAGCACTCTGCAAAATTGCCATCAGGCCACAAATGCTCAACTGATGTCTCCAGAACCACAGCAGAAGTCTACAGCTACAGAAATTAGATATAGGTGTTCCTGTTTAATTAAGATGTTAGTTAAGCAAAGGCAGTTTTACAGGAGATAAGAATTTGAGAGACACTGTCAGGCAACTAAAACTGAGTGCCAGCTTTCCACACCAGATTTAGGTCATTCACTCAAGTGGTCTGTACCAAGGAGAGAGAGCTAAATACAAATAAACACAAAAACCAATCTAGCCCATCACTATCAGAAATTCAGGTTTTCAGGCTATAAGGGACAATTACAACAGCCAGCCTGTCCTCCAGTGTGACATACATGACAGAATTTCACCTCACTGTTTGTGCAAAGCCTGTAGTTTTGATTTCATTTATAGTATGCATTTTAGAAAACTACTGTATTTTGGTTTAAAGGTTTTGAGTTATCCCTGGGGTAGCAGGGCAGGGCCTGGCAGCCGGGGCGCAGCCAGGAGCAGGGCAGCTGGGGGCACGGGGGCAGCCCCAGCCGCGGGCATCAGGCACCTCCCTGGGCACAGGCCAAGGCTGGGCCAGGATGTGGGCCTGCGGGTGGGCCTGGCTCAGCAGGGCCCATGGCTGGGCAGGGCAGGGCTGTGTGGTGCTGGAGACCAGCCCTGCCACAGAGTCACCAGGGCAGGGGATGATGGCTCTGGGAGGCCGAAATGGGGTCCTGGGCAGTGGACAGGGTGGGGAGGACCTGGGCAGGAGCAGTCAGGGCTGGAAATCCCCTCGGGGTCCTGACACTGGGCTCAGCCCCTACGCCATGCCTTCTGCTCTGGCCCAGCAGCACTATCACCTCTGTCACTGCTTGGTACCTCTCTGTTTATATTCCCAAGAACTGTATTTACCCTCATGCACAAGCACAGAGGGAGCTGTTGGTTAGTCACACACCTCCAAATCCTTTGCAATTATTCCTGCATTTAATGAGAGCTGCCTCCTCTCTTTTTCTTGTAAATGGAACCTACAGTTACCTGGCACTGAAGTAAAAACATTTTTCAAATTATTCAATTTTGTTAAATGAAATAACCTGACAGACACTCACATCGCTCACGTTTTCATGTCAACAACTGTATAACCACACTGTACTGACCAACTCAGGCATCAGAAAGGAAGATAGCAGACACTAATTCTGGAAACGCATAGAACGCCCAGCTTTTTCAGATTTCTTCAGCTTGTGGAAGAGCTGGGCTTTGTGTCTTTGTTCATTCTTAACCTTACCCCTATAACCAGACAGAGCTTTTAATCTGTTGATTTTACTTTTTTTTCAAACATACTTCAAATGCATTCTCTTATTTTAAAGGATAATTTTACTAAAAGATATTAATGACAAAATCAGTCTTACACTTCATCTTTTTGTTGAAAATGAGACCTTTTAAAGTCTCTCTCCACCAAAGAAACAAATAGAAAAACTCCAGAAACTTTGTTGGGTGGAAAAAAAGGTCTCAACAAAATAAATAAATACAGAACTTGCCTTGCTTGTTTACATTTGCAATATCTTAAACCCTCTTCCTTATTGGTGGCTGCTATCAAGCACTATAGTGAGAACCACCAGCACAATCTGAAATCACACTTTTTAAATAGATCAATGACTGGTTTTAAGTGTATTTTTAGTAGTTAATAGAGCTGTAGGTAGTTTTCCCTCAGAATTCAGCAAATTTGTATCAATACTTCATGGAATAATGGGTACTCAAAAGTCAGGATTATATACAACACACTCTCAGTCAAAACCAGAATCAAGCCACCTTCTTAAATATTGATGCTTAACAGAAGAAAAGAGAACCTCCTTTCTATAACTCCATTTACCTGAATTTCATCATCTTACAGAGATCCAAACACCCAACTATCAGCTGTTCTACCTATTTTGTAACAAAGTGGAAAACCAACAACCTGTGCATGCATGACAGACAGATAGGCACAGAAATGTGGACACGACTTATGAGCAGTATCACTAGGGGATGTCCCCATGGGGCACAAAGACCCCATGTTCAGTGTGCCAGGAGGAACTGTTATTGCAATCCTGAGGCTGACTCTGTGGTCCCTGCTACAGGGTTCACTGGGCAGCCTGCTTCAGGAGCTTAGCAGTGAGAACTAGCCTGCATAGCTGGGGTGTTCAGAAAAAAAATTATCCATGAAACAAATGACTGACTTTTCAAACATTAGAACAGATTAAATTGAAATGACAGAAGTGAAACTGTATTCAGATTACTGGAGGAAGATATTTTCAGACAATAAATGACATAAACCAGCATGTCCAGCTGAGGCTTTTCACCTAACATGTTATGTCCCTGTCTTTTTCTAGTTTGAAATGATAACTTTTTAGAGAAGTGACTGGATTGTAAAAGGAAGAAAAGCAAATACTATGAAGAGGTTAAAATTTCCACACTCTATAACCTTCCTGTAACATTGAGCTATTCTTTCACAAACCACTAACAACTTCTAATGCGTGCAGCAATAAAAAAGATGCACATTACTCACATCATGCTCCTGAAGAATCAACATTATTCATCTAATTTCACACCTGAGTTAAATTTCCAAAGCATGTGTAAATCATACTGATAGCCTCTGTCTTACAACTAAATTTCATGGCCTTAATATTTTACTAACTTAAGCTAAAAGCTAATCTATAGAGGAACACTCATCAATATGTCAATAATATATCAATACAACAGACTGATATTCATTACTGGATGCTTATTTCACACGTATTGACTTCAGCTTATTGTCAGCGTACATATTACGGCTGGACTATATAAATGAGCCAGAGCTGTCTGGACAGTAAATATTGATTTAACACAGTATTTTTATATAGCCTTATTGAGCTGATAGATGCTTTAAAATGAAATAGATGTCTAAATCCCATCACAGTTGGAAAATTCCTGTGATATTCTCTTCCAGTATTTCAATTTCAGCATAGAAAGCAGAAGATAGTTAAAATTAACTTGGCTGGAATAAACTGGTCTCCCAGGAAGCTCCGTATCACATACACAGAAAGACTATGTGTCTCTTAGGTGTGCACTTTAAAACTCAGATGACACCTGTGGCTTAGAGGAAGAGAACAAGGTCTTTCTTTTTGTGAAACAAGGGATGTAGGAGGACTGTTAAAAAAAGGCACGAAAGACAATGAAGCATCTAGCCCCTCCCCACTCCGTAACTTTAAGTTATTTTCCCTCCACATCCATGCTATCCTATACAGAGATCTTCCCAACCTCTACAAATCTTAAAGTCACAAAAAGTCCTCATCTCTTCACAGAGGACCTTGGTAAAATAATAACCCAAATTAATTCAGTAGACTTTCCAGAAAAGCCTGTTCAACCTTATAGTCATTACTCACTGTTTAACAATATGCAAGCCAATTCCCACTGAAACCAGGAAGACCTGGCAAATGCAAATACTCTCAGCTTTTAACTTCACTTTATTAAAGACCTTTTTCAGGATTTTTTTTTTTACATCCTTACAATTTTCATCATTTAGGTGTAGGAGACCAGGGGAGTGTGGCTGACAGACTGGTAGAGCAAGGAATCAGGTTTTCTATAAAGCAGTTTTAGAAGACTTCGCTCTTAAAAAAGTCTCATTAACAGGCTTCGTCCTTTGTATGATGTTTACGGAGACTCACACTTTAACAGTTTTGTGTCAACAAAACAAAGGACACAGAAGAACAGCATTGTCTGAACTGACCCAGAACATGAAATTTGTAACTGCAGTCTAAAGACAAGCACAATCAGAAAAATAATGCTTTTTCCAAAGACTCACAAAAATAATTCATTTCTCAGTTTTGACCACTCAAAATCTACTTTTCTATTCTTATTCTATTAATGGCATGTTAATGTCACAATTCACTAGCATGGGGAAATACTTACAGTTCTAGGTTTGGACAAAAAGCTATGAAATATCAGCCCAGCATACTTTTGGGGCCAAGAACAATTGCTACACTAGATTTTCTGTAACAACTACAAAATTTTATGCAATTTAATATTGCAAGAAAGAAGAAAAAAATAGTATTATTGAAAAAATATTTAAGAAAATGTTCTTAATAGTAACTATTGTTGCTTTCATTTCATTTTAAAGGCAGGAAATCTTTGTTGAGATACAATAAATGAAACAGTAAAGCACAATCCACCTTGTGAAATATAACTGCATTTTAAACTGAGTGCTAGAAAGCTATGAGTGGAATGTTTCAAGGTCACAACAATTTCATTCAGAAATTTCTAGGTTTCAGTTGAAACATTGCTTAGTGTAGGTACTCACTTGTATATACATAAAACTCAGCGACATTTCTGTTTACTACATATGTAGATTAAAAAAAAATAGCCTGGATGTCTCTATGTTGAAGAAGCTTGGAGTAGTGCTGCATATATTGCCTTAAGATACTGATTTACTAATAGCTCCAGAAACCATACATGAGAAAATTGATAGTCCAAGACAACTTTTTAATTAAATTTCATGGCAGACTACTAACCTGAACAAGAACAAAGTAGCGTTTTTTCCACCGCTTCCAAACCTTCTGTCCTAAAGCATACAAATATCTGCAAAGAAAACAATAAAGGGAATATTTTTCCATTAATAAGAAGCATATTAGGAGACCCAATACAACTGAGTGTATTCATTTGCTCTCCCTACAGAGCTGCTGCTTCAGTGTTGTTACATCTAAGAAGTGATTTTTTCTTCTATTTACTCAGATCATAAAAAAGTAGATATTCCTTTTCACTCAAAATAAGACAAAAAGCAGAAACAAAAGATCTCATGTTTGAGAAGATTAACCTGCTTATTACTTATAGTTCGCCAGCTACCTCTGAAAATAGAAAAAATAGCTTAAAGCAGAACACTTTGACTACATAGAAATACTGACTGTTTGAAAGGTTAAACTCCTCATCTCTTTTTTTTCCATTTGGTTTCTACAGATTTGCTAGAGTTTCTCTAGTCTGTGAGAAGTCACAGTGTCAGTTTGGGAAAATGCTCAAATAACAAAATGCCAGCAGACACACAAGATTAATTTTTTTTTCCAGAGTAAACTAGAATCCGATTTCCCAAACAGAAGCACTTCACTATAGAGACTCGTAGATTACAAAAACCTCCTTGTCACCTTGGCAATTTCCAGGCTTTGAATCAGATGATGTAATCAGGAGCATCAACCAGTGAGATGACAACACCACAGATGTTGATAGTGTTTTGTTGTAGATGAAGCACTCTCATTACCCAAGAAGTTGCAGCATTTTATAGCATTATAGTGACACTTTTTTCTGTCACTGGGATGATGTCGCACAAAGACAGCAAGATGAAAAGGATAAGCTGTGGGATTGTCAGCAAGAGCCTATGAGTGGTAAGGATCTGCTGCTTAAAACCTGACAGGAGAGCAAAATATTACCTGTGAGTTGTCCCTTCTGTCTGGCCAGCTTCTATCAAGGGCATCTAGTACAACTAGGTGGGTCAAAGGCAGAACAAAGATCCAAACTGTTCAGACCAATGAATGCTGGCTTCACAGGGCACTCTCCAGAGGATGCTGGCATGTTTATTATAGAGAAGTTATAAGAACTAGGATCAGAGATGGTGGGTTGGATAGTTGGTAGATGGAGAGGTGCCTTTGTGGTAAGAAGATAGCATCTGCTGCCCTCTACTTTGTGATCACTTCTGGGTCTTTGTTGCCCAGTGGTTTTTAGCAGAGTCAAAAAACAGAGCAATGAAACAAAATCTCATGTGAAACAGGCAAGTAAGATACAGGCAAAACCTTTTTTCCACCTGCCCTGGGCATACACTCAAGCACATTCTTTCTCGCTTTAGGTATCATGAAGGACAAATTTTTGTCTAATGTGAATGTTCAGTGTAATGCTTATTAACCATGGTGGTTTGTCAGACTACCTAGCAGTTCCCTCATTACTACGACACTGATATCTTGCCCTTCTTCAGCTCCTGCTACACCTGAGTTGAAGTTCTGCCTCGCTTCATTACTCTGAATATCCTGTAGGTTTCTCTGCTCTATGTCGGAGGACAACTGCGCCATGTACTGTGAAGACCAACTGAGAACACACAGTCCTCAAATGCCACAGTGCAAACATATGCTGACCGTGTTCCCACCTCCTCGGCATGTCTTAAATGACTGTAAAGGAGCCATAGACTAACAGAGGATTATTCTTGCTTGAAAGTAATCCTGGTATCATCAGTGGCAGTGACCTTACGTTCTAACAGGAATACGGCAGAAAATGAGTAACCCAACCCTAGAAACACTGGGTTTAATTCATTCTTTTTCATTATTAACTGAGCCTCATATAGAAAGGTCCTCTTAAAATAAAGAGATCTTGAAAGAACATTTGCTCACAGAGAAAACGTTGGTTGCTTTTTAAATTACTTTTCATGTAAGATATACTGCATATGGTCCTGCAGTACAGGAAGAACTATCACAAGTTACAGTAAATTCAAAATTATAAATTATAAATTATAATTATTAAAATTATAAAATAAGGAAGCATACAAGAAATCAAATAGCAAAGTGCACTTTTTATTCCTCCTAAAAATCAATTCCAAATAAGGTGTTAAATAAGAGCTTCCTTGGGAAACAAAGGAGTAGAACATTAACTACCTAACTTTAAAATCCGCTGGTCTTAGATAAGATTAGGTAACAAAGAAAATACCATTCCAGACACAAAGCTGGGATTTCGTACAGAAGTGCAAAGCCTTATGTTATTTGGTTTTACAAATCACTATAAACACACAGTTATAATCTTATGTTATTAAGCCCTCTTCCAGTGCCATCTGAAATGGTGACAGGCTTTTTCGAATGTAGAAAGTTTCAGCCATCTACAAGGGATATATCCTGTGCTCATCTTAAGTGTGCATGCTCCTGAAAGATGAGATTAATTCTTACTCAAGAGTCTAACATTTATACCCAGAAGAGGCCAAACATCCTAGACTCCTAGAACCCTATTTGAACTTCTCTTTCCCATTTATTTTCCATTGAAAAAAATGGGAAGCAAAGGACCTAAGAACCTTGTTAAATTTCGATGGTAATATCTAGGATTTGTAGAAGCTGCAGTTGATGTCTAGAACAGAAGAAGTCTACAAAAGCCAGTTTCCAGAATTAAATGACACTTGGGTTTCACAACTAGAGCATAAAATTAAGGGGTTAACGGATTCAGAAATGAACTAAGTCCTAGACCTAAGTGGATGAATGTTTTATTTTTAAGATGGGGAATTGCATCATTTTTCACAGGTCTCATGTAAATGTCAGTACCACGAACCAGAGCAGACCCTCATAGTCACCAACTCTCAGAGCTGCAGGCTGCTATTTCTCTACACATATGTGTATCTGTATTCATTTACAAGCCTTGCTCACCCTCTCCATCCAAAAGATGTACACAAGATACATTAATTCTTCAGACTTTTAAAAACCCCCAGCAGCAACAAGAAACACACAGCAGCCATTCCTTCAAACACTGTTACCTTTTGTTAGGTAAACTATTCTGTGCAATACAAAGAAGAAACTGATATTCAGAAGTAGTAAACTCCGTGTTTCTGAAAACTAACCAAACCATTTGCTACAATTTCTCTCACTCTGGTTTGCGTTCACAGAGTTGGGTTAACCTAAAATAATTCTTGAATTATTACAGTTCAGCCATACATTGACAAGGAAGATACTGAAATAGCTCCTCTGTATCTAAGCACTGAAATAGTAATTGCTTATTAGTAAGTAGATTTGTTCTGATTTCCCTTTAAGACTGTGTTTTGAGAGTGTTTTTGATGAGTAGACTGACAAGAAGTTAGGAAAGATTGGTTTTCTGATGTACATAGAAACAGATATAGATGGCAGACTTTTATTCTGTAAATATATACTAACATAATAAATATGATACACATACATAACATCTATATCTGTACATGTGCACATTAGAAAGCATATTTGTAGTTAGGATGTATATGCTTGGTTGTCTTCTTCAGTCTTTTTCTTTTTCTCACGTAATTTCCAATAACTTAAGACTAATACACCTGCGATCATACAGCATGTAGAAAATAGGACCTTGCTCAAACAGGTCAAGTCATTAAGTGCTACCACAACGTAAAGATTTTCTAACACAGTTTTGTAGTAATATCAAAAGGCAACCAAAAATACAAACCATGCAATCACTGTCCCGAGACTTTTGCTCTTACAATTTTATTTTCTTCAATGTTATTTAATGCTGCTTTTCTCTTCAGTCGGTCCCAAATTAAAATTAAAAATCGGATTTGTATGAAGTTACAGATTTACCTGATTATAACTCACAATGCTTACAATATGGCAGAAAAATAAACATTTAATATTTAAAGTTCATTTTCCTGGAAAACAAATAAAAATACATGAAATTAACATTTTCACTACAAAAGACAGAAACACCTGGATAAAAATGTTTTATATATTATCTTGTCTCAGTCAGTATCATTTTCTCCTCCGGAAACAGAACAAACAAACTGAACAAGCATTTTCTTTAAAAAGTCTGGGCATCACTGTATTTTAAATATATGTAAAGGTTGAATATTTTTCAAAGTGTATTTCCTTGTGTTACAAAAATGCAAAACCATATTGCTAAATATTATAGCTCAGTTTCAATTATGTGATGGCACACACGGGAAAGAAGATGGCAGCTTATTTGCTGTAAGTCCACGCTGTGAGAGTGCAGGGTTCTACTTTTTGATGAAAAAATCAGCACTAATGAATAGCTGAAAAACATAATTGAGTGTGGAATACCAGAGCTATTCACTGCTGGAGAAATGAGAAAGGACTTACTACTTCTACAGAGATCATTTTTAGACCAGCCTTTTTATTCTAAGGAATGAAGCAATCTATCTACATCTTGAATGATAAATTCTCTACTTGTAAAAGGCTTCATTTATCACAAACAATGAAAAAAATATAGAAAGAAAAATCAATACGTGTAGCAGTTTAGTCCAGCAAAGGCCTTTCTTAAAGAGAAACCTCAGTCAAGGTTGAAAGAGCAATTAATGCAGTCTCAAAAATCTGGGCCACTCTGATAGAGTTCGGTTAACATGTGGCAGAAGTAATCATCCACTTGTGAAAATGATTTTCAGTTCATTCTCAAACACCTTTCAGACACTCATGATCCCATTTAACTGACAACAATACAGGCTATCTGTGGGCATCATTGCATTCGCTGTGAGAGCCAATGGGGACCAAATGCCCACAGGCACTTTCAGTCATCCCTGTGCTTGCATAAAAGGAATCTTCCTTGCACTGCATTCCTTCTTTTATTTAACCCCGCAAGATTAAGCCATTTTTTTGTCTTCAGTTGAGGATGAGAGAGAAAACTGATTCAAGACAACAATATGACCTGGGTCATAAGAAACCTAGCTGTAAACATTCTCGGATTCATTTTAGTACTTTCTGTGCTCTTGAGAAAGAGAACTAAATAAGACTTCAACAGATGGAACGAAAAAATCAGCCTAAACTTCGATTGTAATTATGCCTGCTAAGGATAAAGAAATGTTGAAGAATGTCAAGTAATACAAACGCCATAGCCACAGAAAACAGTTCCACATATTCCAGTGAACAGGATACTCATAACATGAACAGGAAAATGTGTGGGTTCCCCCTCCCCCCCCCCGAAAACTTTTCACTTACAGTGTAAATGGTTATTGGTATGTTGGAAGATCAGGTATCCCTAGAGTCTTTAACAGTGATACCTTACTGCGCTCTAGAGCGCTTCAACATTTGTGAACATGCATGCCAGTACTTACGGAACCTGTGAAGTAACTGCAACGGCAACTTGAGAATGAATCAAATTTATGTCATATCATGAAACCTGTTTGGTATGTAAAGTGGGAGTGTTTGTCAAGACAGAAAAACATCCTTTAGCCTTGGGAGAATTCCAGGCAACAAAACCCCAAAATCCTTCAGATGCAACATAAATGTAGAAAGTGCTCTGACTCTAATGTAATCTAATTGTAATGAAGACAGGTAATGCAGCACAACTGTGAACTGCTGGTGCCGAGGAGCAAACATCCACTCTCTCTGCTTTTTGATGTAGCTTGCTTTGTACTAGCTCTAGTCTGAACCCATGGACCAAAGAGCTACCAGTGGTTGCAGCATGGAGCTCATCTCTTGGTTTAATATCGTCTAAAAGGATAACAGTCTGTGAACACAAACTGCTCCATGACGTGAAACACAGCACAGTAAGCAGGAACAATTAAGGGAACGGTTTTAAAAGTGAAAGTCTGAATTTAAATGTTAATGTTGATGTAGCAGAAAACATTTCAAGTGCACAGCTCGCCCTTGAGCATCCAGTTTGGCTGTGGAAACAGTTCTTTACTTTACCAGACCTTAAATCAACTCAGAAGCATTCTGAGCACCCAGAAGCACCTGGGCACTCGCCTAGACATCTCTCCACATCACTGGAAGCACATCACACTGCATTTACACAGAAAAGACTGGTGACCCTTTTTCCAGTCAGGCAGTGGTATTATTTGTGATCTAGAAAGCCTAAATAGCCGAGGACCTGTTAATATGAAAAATCTACTTTTGTTTCTAGGTCATACACTGCCACTGATGGAACCAGTCAAAACACCCTGCTCAGTATCACACTGGTATAAAAGAAATCAATGAACTAAGCCGCCAACTGAAGCGACTCCAATTCTGGAGTCCCAGTGTTGAAAATAGCCCACTTCTGGGAAGAGTGGTGGAGGCTAGTGAGAGCAGTGACTCCTTTTAGGAATGATACTTGGCTTTGGTTATCTCTTGCTGGTCATGTATTTATTTTCACTGACTAGAAAGCTACTTTTGAACTGATATAACTTTAATTTTGTAAAGAATACAGACCTCAGCAGAGCTAATCTTGTAATTTTTTTGGTAATAAAACATATAAGCAGAACAAAATACGTATATTTCCATCCAGAAGATTGCAAATTCTAAGTATTTTCATAACATTTGTTGTCATCGTCACTAGTGGGTAGTTTAAAGACCTTATGAATTAGTATAAAGAAGTACATTTGATATAGCAAAGGCATAAGGAAATATGCTACACCTGGTATCCCTATTTGTGATTTGAAATGAAGTACAGAAATTATGATAATTAGTCTAGCACTTTCCTTCAGTTTGTGCACACAGAAGTTGTTTATTCAGAATGTTATGATGTTTTAAACCTATTTTTTTAAATTCTTGACAGCTGGATCTTTTTAAAAATCCCTGAAATAATTTAATTAAAAACACTATTTTAAAAGTCACCAAAGTTTTGAAACAAATCAGTTTAACAAGTCCTATCTTAACTTATCATTCTTTTCTTAATAGGAACATTGCTTGACACTTGAGTAGCGCTTTATAAACTTCGGGTAATTACTCCTCACAACATGTCCAGTGAGGGAGGTTAGCACAATTACATTAGCTTCTGTGGGAGAGAAAACAAAGTGGAGGAAAGCGAGAACTGTTCAGAGCCTGAGGTCCTAGAGCAGCACAAGAAACATTCAGGAAAGCCTCACACCAGCCCTTATCTTCCAGACATTGGAAAATGCATTTCAGAAGCCTGTAAAGCTGTTCAGCATTTTCACTCCATGTGTCCAAACATGCAAATCGTTCATGAATTTAAAAAATATAAAAGAAAATGTTCCAAAGTTAAACAACAAATTAATTATGTTTGTTTTTGCAACTTCACTATGCCACTTTCAGTGGCCATGTTTCCCTTGTACTTTATATGGATCCAGTGTAAACTATTCATACATTTTGTCTTCAGAGCTTTGTAAATTACCTTTTGGAAGCACCTTTCTGCCTCCACAAGCTATACCAGATCCCTAGAGTGCCAAGACTCCAAACTTAGGTGTTGCAGTTAGTTACCTGAAAACAGATGAAATGAAGGAGGCTTTCTGTACCTAGGCTTCATGAGAAGTAGATAATGTGACATTAATGGAAAATGTTTGTTGTCTGCAGTCTGACCAATGTACCCATTCTAAAGCACAATTCAGAATAATACGTATTAGTTTGCTCTTTTCAGTCAGTGCTATGAGGTAAAGCTTCTGTGGATGCAATGACTGAACTTAGCTGATAACAGAGACGACGTTGCCTGTACAGAGTTCAAAATGCTTGGCACACTTGGTAGAATAAAAGTTCTTTTTCTGTTGTGCTACTACAGAACAGTCCGGGATGACAAGTGCTACAGTACAATATAAGCAACGGTTTGGGAAAATGCAGTTGCCTTCTTGGAATTAATATACAATCTTTGAAATAGCAGTCTCTCCCCAAGCTGCAGAAATAAAAAGCTTTTTAACGGGAACTACGTGATTTTCTTCTGGGTCAAAATTTTGACACTTCATGCTTTCATACATTGGGAAATCCCTTTTAATCTACCAGACTTCATGTAAACTTTGGAGCCACTGAACACCACTTCTCTTTCCATCCAACACACAACAGCAGAAAAACACATGATGCTGCCTGTATCAGCAGTGCAGACTGCCTCCATTGCATCTCTAGCACCTCTAAGGAATGCAGGAACAGTGCCAGGCGCTAATTTCCACTCTCACACAGCAAAGCAACTGTTATGGCTTGTTTCCATGAACTCAAATTAGTTACATTTCATTGTGCATTTTAGGCATTACCGGACAGGTTTGTGAAAAAGAAATTCAATTGCATTGAACGTTAGCATACGCAAAGAACCATATCTGGCTCAGAAAGTCCTTGCTCTGCAGACAGGTGGAGTCTGAAAGAGTACTGAGACTCCTCTTATAAACTCTCCCAGCCATCTGCTGCTGGCCACGGTGGGAAACACGATACTGCATTAGATTAACATTTGGTTCAAGAAAATAAGGCTAATCTAACATTCTGATGAAGACGTTCTGCCTTGGAAAACCTACCAGTGCAGAATGACAACTGTAGGTGATCCTTTCATCAAAGTTAGAGTCAAAAAAGTACTTTTATACTCGTGGGCATCTTTTGATGACAATACAGGAGTAAGAACAAGGAATGAAGCTTTCATAGTGTGACCCAGCCAAGCAGTTCTATTAAAATACCCATTAAGAACCCTTCCTATACAGAATACATGTAGAATTTTAAAGATGGTGAAGAGACAAAGACTTCTGACTCCATGTCACTTCAGCTCTTTTGAAGAAACTTAATGAAAGAATGTAGAAGTGGCCACCCAAAAGCCCAATCCCAACAGGTTGTGGAGGGAAGGAGCAGCTGGATGGAAGCAGGCAGTTGCACATCCCCAGAATTTTCTCCTGTACTCCTGCTTTTACTGGCTCTAGGAATTTCTTTATTTAGAAATGGTGTGTCTGTGTTCACTACCTGTTAATGGATTTTCGTTTCAATGAATTTCTGTAATGTTTTTTTCAACCCTTTTAAACTTTCAAAATCCACACCCAGCAGTTCCACATCTCAACTACCTGTGCCTAGAAGCAGCTTTTTTGTTTTGCTCTGAACCTGCCACCTACTAGTATTATTTAGCGATTCTCTTGTGGCACTGGAAGAGACAGCATACAATAATTTGCATTAGAACCATTGACGTGATTGGATGTTTATCCTTGGAAATGCCACATAGAAGCAAACAATCTAAAACTGAATTCCACAGGAGTTACGCTATGAAGCAATAGAAATGCATTACTTCATTATCCCTTTATGGAATTCAGGATTTTTCAAATGGCTTAACATTGTTAGGAAAAAAATTCCTAAAGAAATATTAATGTCTTGATATGGTTTTGTTTTGGATGGTGCTTAGACAAAAACAAAAAAGTGATATACAAGAAAGATATAAACCTATAACAGCAGCATGGATTTGCTCTTTGTGAAAAGTTCTTTACTGTAACAAATACACAGGAAATAAAAATATTCCAACACACTGTCCCTGCACTAGAATTATTAAACTGGAGCTGATTCGCCTTTGGAGCTGTAGAAGTAGGACTTCAGGAATACAGAATTTACCACCTGTGAGGGAGCATCAGAGCCATCTACTGGGGTCAGCCCATTCCTGCTGCACAGGATTGCTCTGACGAGCAACTGCCTCCCCAAAATAGCAATACTGAAGTGGTAGTCAACCGCATAACTGCTGTTACATTAAAAAAAATAACAATCCGTAAAATCTAAGAGAAAATATAAGTTGTAACGTTGATGAATTGGACATGAGGGGAGGTGTGAATCATTTCTCCTCACATGAAGTTTTAGAACTTCATTTATTTTTTTAAAATAGCATTTTTTTGTATATAGCACAAAGGGTAAAATGCCTTCTATGAGTGTTTTGGTGATAAATTTAAAAGGAACAACAATTATAATTAATCTTTTCAGTACCACTCATTGATTATTTTCAAATCTGAGATTGAGATTTTTCATTCTCTTCCCCCAAACAGAACTTTACGTGTGTGTGTATATATATATATTTAGACACATCTATATAAAAGGACTAATTTCCTGCTATAACTCAAGTCAAGATTTAGAAAGCAGAGTAGTTCCAGTGTCCTGTAAACCTGCTGGAATAGCTGCTTCCACTCCCCAAATATTTGATTTACCAAATTACTAAAAGAGATTTTAATGGCAGTTGCAGAGCTCAATTTCCAACTAGGCTTTAATAGCTCCCACATCATTAAATATTTTAAAACCTTCTTCTAAAATAGACAGTGTATATACAGAGAAAAACCTCATGTTTATAGCTAATAAGAAGCTAGTATCTGAAACTTCTAAAATTAACATGCAATTGCTTTATCTGTATTGGCTAGGAAAATATGCACTCTTCTCAATTATTAAAGCTTTCACAAAATAATATATAAAATCAAGTGAGATACATTTACCTGCATTATAATCATATTCCCATCTTCTCTCTTAATTTAACCATGCTGCCCTCCTGTGGATGTGGATGTCAGGATATGTATAATGCAATGGCCCAGACTAAGAAAAAGTAGTTCAAATTGATCTCTGCTCCCTCTTTGTGACTGACTTGAAGAGGAAAGAAAATGCCTCTGTGTAACCACAAAAAGTGGTAGAACTAAACTTCAGGGCAAGGGCTGTGAAACTTATATTTGAAATAGTTTTAAAATAAATATTTTACGTAAGTAGAATGTCTTATTCCACTAATCATGTATATATGGGAGCACAGTCATACGTATTAATAATATTTATTCTGAACTTAGGGGGAGAACATTCATTGCACAATGACAAGTTCCTTCATCCGCTGAAGTGCCGACACAGTCGAACACCAACTCAAGAAGCATGGAAATGACTTGCAAAAGTATCGGTATTTGGTAAACTGAAAAAGTGCCACCTGGTGAAATTGTAATCTTTTTTTGCTGGTACAGCGATACCAAATACAACTTGAGGAATTATTGAGTCAAAAATACATTATGTCTTTCAAGAAAAAAATATCAAAAATGGTTTGGAATAGACGAAACTAAAATTAAGGAGAGGTATAATCAATTACTCAAAGAAATTATCTCAAGCAGAAAAAAATCTTTTTTGATCAATTACAGTTCCATAAAGCCTCTGTTCAAGTAAGCTCTGTTGCTATTTAACTGGAAATTAAAATTATGCACTAAAACATTTCTCTAATTTGAGCTTATCTATATTTCGTTGAAGTTATCGTATTTGTTAAATCATTGGTTTAAAACAGAGTGGTACAGAACAGATACCAAAACCACTGAAGTACAGTAGCTGGAGTGATACAATGCTGCTGCTTTTATTCTAGACTAAATTTGTAAATGCTGACAAATTATGCTTAAAGTCTTAATGATAAAGAATACTTTAAAGTACACTTTTCTTTCCAAAGAAAGACTAAAATTTCTAAAAGCTACAAAAGGTAGAGTGATACTAAAACATGATGTTAGAAAGCACTTTTTCTTTAGAACCTTTTTTGTCTTTAACTCAGAAATGAAAATGAAAAGTAAAATGCTAAATTTTAAATCAAGCCACCCCCTGCCAAAATTTTTTATATATTATTGAAGAGGCTGTGAAATAAATAAAATGTCTCAGGAAAGCAAAAATCTATAAGAAATTATTTTGGACAAGACATTTAGTGTAGTCACATGCTCTTTTGTGCCAATTAGTGAAGCTGCTAACATGCCGTATCAATAAAAAACAATTGACCTAAGTAGTGGGGCTAATTAAATGAAATAAGATAATTAAATGCTTCTCAATATATAACAAAAAATTATGGCTGAAAATGTTCCATAATGTTGTCTTTTTGTTTTCCTATTATCTGCTTTTCTGCCGAGTTTTAATCAGTGTATCTATATGCATAAAAGCTAGTGTCCAGATGTTAATGTGTTAGTGGCAGGAATCAGGTGTTCAATTAAAATTTATTGAGTGTGCAAGGAAAAAACCCAAGCCTTCCATTAAGTAGAATACATACAGCTCAATTAAAAATGAATATAGCATTTGTGATTAAATTGAACACTCACATTCTATAATGGCAATAAAATTTTACGTGACATATGATTCCTTTATTAACTTAATCTTAATCACACAATACTGATCTAGGGATCTGTTAGCTTCTGTTTGAAAATTGATCTATTGCTTCTTGATATACAAAATAACAGTAAAGCTGCACTTACACAAATTAGTGCTTCCTCTGAGGCATTTTTTTCTTGGCATAAGTAGCGAATGAGAGAAAAGCCACTGTAACATTTTTGGAGAGCTTAGTCTAGCACATGTTCTCAGCTACTGGCAATATTTGTTATATTTAATACCAGCCCCGGTCGTGCTGCTTGCATAACAACTCCAATTTTGTTTGAATGCATTCATTACTCAGAATGTGTTTCTAAATGGCTTGACTGAAAGATCCTTAAAATGACATCTCACGCTCATGTAACGTAGCATTGATTCCCAGTCTACGGCCCTTAACCTGAAAGGAATCATTTTGTGGTCTACATGTTCAGACTCTTGCTTCAGATTTCAGGGTGCCCTTCAAAGCTAAGATGTACAGCCAAATGAAAAAGGGCTAGAAAGCCATAAACATTCAGTTTTAGAAAAGAGACTGGCTGTCAGCAGTCCGGCTGTGAGGGGAGCACATCCTCACGTAAACTTCTCCACGCCAGCACTACTACTAACCGAGCCAAGTTTCTTATTCTCTTCTTCCTGGTCAATGGCATGGTGCTGTCCACTTAAAACGTTCAACGTAAAATGGTTTCAAAATATAAATAAGCTTAAAATATCAGTGGTCAAAATCAGAAGTGGAGGAACACATGATGAAAGTAGTAATTTCTAAGCCACTGATTTACTGCAGAAGGGTTACAAGTTTTGTATTTAGGAATCTGTTCTCTCACCAGAACCATATAGCTTTTCATCTTTGGAATAAACTTTGAAGAAAAGCAGATGGCAGTTTTGGGCTGCCAGTCTTCGAATGTTATCAGAGGAGCCCTCCATCTGGTAAAGCAAGAGAATTTGGTCTGACCCCAATGGAGACTTAGCAGTGGAACCAAGACCTACACCTACCACAACACCTCCCCTGCCAATTTGTCCCCAGTTTACTCCATAAAAGCAGCATGAAAGATCATCGAACAGGTCTTTTCTGGCTCTTACTCCAAAGACAAACCATGCACAGGATTTGACATACCATCTCATATGCATTTTTTGTCTACCTGATCTCTTTTATCATTTATGTGTAAAGTGGAAAAAAAAAGCCCACACATTACAAAAAGACAAAGCAATACTGCATCATTGAACAGACACAAAGTTAATTCAGGATAGGATTAAATTAAAACAGGTTTGTGACAGTAAGCACACTAAAAAGATTATTTGTAGTGCAGGGTGAACTCTTCATTACAGTTTTTATTTAAATAAAAAGACAGAGTGGACTAATCGTGCAGAACTCTGTATGAAAGCACCGCTACACCAATGACACTGCAGAAACCACCAGCCTGCCAAGGTGATGCTGTCCCGTTGCTTATTCAGGGATGTGAGATGTACTCGAGGACCCTGACAGAATGGTACAGAATGGAACTGCCAACACACTTGTGTTGACATTTAACAGGACATGAACTATTTAAAGGAAGCTGGCTGTGATGAATACACTATTTGGGCAAAACAACGGTAGTGTGGGGCCATAGGGACTCTATGTCAAAATTAAATGCAATACTGTAATCATTGAAATTATAATACTGTGGAGAAAAAAAACCAAACCACTAAATCGAATTTATAAGAAGTTACCTCTGCCTCTGCATTCAGTATTGTGTTAAAATTATTTTTCCTCATCCAGCATAGCGTATTATGAATTGAAATCCAATCTCAGACACAGAATTACACGACAGTATTGAACTGAGCCACCATTCTGGCACATACGGAGGATGACACTGGTTACGTACAGTTAGCATTTAAAATTAATTTTGCTGTCATAACTGCCGTTGATTTGGTAAGGGTTTATATTCCAAAAGACAAAAAATAGGTGAATTTTACCTTCCTAAAGTAACAGATGGACAGCACAAGTGACAGAAGGATGCAACAGGCAGGTGGCATGCCCGCTGCATCCTTGCAGTTAATAGTGCTGGCACTCTCTGTATAGAAATAATGCTAGGCCATGCCAGACTATATGCAATGTCAGTGTATGACAGCTGGAAATAACTCTTCCTTAAATTCTATGTCACAGATTAGCGTTCGGTACCAAGAAACAAGTCCGATCACCTGATGGGAAAGGCTAATAAATAAACGGCATCTTTCACCTGCAAGACATGTGTGCTATGGTAATTTGTAGTAGAATAAAGCAATATAAACAAAATCTAAAACAATGATGTTTTGTCCTGCAGTCTGGGAAAATAAGAATATTGCTTAGATGACTATGTATGGTAATAATGTTATGACTATCACAATCAGTTGCACCTTCATAATTACACACTCATGCGCATAAGGGAAGTTTCCAGACAACTTTCAAAAGGTACTTAGATGGCAAAAACATTAAAAAGTATAATACAAAATAAATAAAAATATAAATTCTACTATACGTAATTCTGGAATAGGTTATGAAGCAGGGATACTTACGTGCTATTTCACTCTAGTCAGGAATATTTTGGATGTATTTACAGAGCACTAATTTTTTTCTTAATTTTTAAGCAAAACTAAGAGTGAAAGATGTTGTTCTGAATTATGCTTTTGCAATACTATGGGAATTGTGTAACAATGGCATAAGGAAATTAAGCTAAAGAAGCCAACCTAAACATTCCAGTCAGACCAGAGTCTCCTCAGTTAGAGTGTAGAGTTACTGGGAAGGTCCCACTACTCTGAAATTATTACTGCAAATTTAGAAATTGTGATAAAAATTTTGTAACTGTTCATCATTTATTGTAGTAAAAATAAGCAGCCTACTCTATGCTCTCATTTAGGAAGACAAATGATGTATAGGGGAAAGAATGACCTGCTTATATTTCACTTCATGACTAAGCTGCTCAGACCTTCCATGTGAGGACCTGATAAGACACATATTTTGCTACAACATAACAACATTTATTATTTTAATACTATCTTCAATCCACATAGCACTGAATGGTCAACCCATCTATTCTTCTTACCTTGTATATGAAAAAAAAATATATGTAAATTAAACCTAAATCAAAGTAATTACTTAGTGGTTTAGAACAAAAGCCAGTTACAAATCACACTAAACTTTAGATTTTTCTCAATTCCTTACCTACAATATAATGAACTTAAGATCTATTTTCAGTTAAATAGAGTTCATCATTTGCCCTTCTAAGTTACCACCAGCTTTGTTACTTTTTATGAAAATATAGAAAAATTCCTTTTTACACATTAATAGCATTCTGAAGTTGTGTTTTGAGAATTTCCAATAACAGGCAAGACTGTTTAGATTTTATTCTTTGCATTTTTTTAAAAACCAGTAAAGCAAACATTTACAAGGACAAATGTCACGTTCCACAGCAGCATGTATTTCATGTACTTTCAGGATTGAACCCTTGCTTGAACCCCTGTCATGGGCATCAATAGAAGCTGTTACCCACTTTTGCCCAACTACTTTTAGGTACTTAAATGAAGCACCTAAGCACAAAAGGATGCATCTACATTGGTAACTTAGTCTGAATAAGAAGTGTGCTTTTGAAGAGAATCTCTCCATTGTCCCCAGTTGCAGCACTTGGTTCACACTGCAGAATTGATTCAGAGCATGTGATCTAGACTCCTCTTGCATGAAATGAAATCCAATGCGGTCTCTCTCAGCTAGTGCATCTCTCCTATTCCAGCCACTAAAGGACAGTCAGCCTAGGACAGGGCTGGGCAGAGACTGAACTAAATCCCCAGAAATGCATATAAGGTGATTATCAGGTCCTCAGCAACCACTGAGTCACTTTGATTTGTTTCGGCACACTTCACACTGGGCTCCCTTTGTGGTCAAGAAGGAGGCACATGCCAGCACAGATCAGGTCTTCCAGATTTCCATCTCTTTGTATTGGGTAGCATAATTTTGGTAGCCATCAGTGGGTAAAAATCCTTCATAGGTGCTTCAGTTAGACAAGTCCAGGTTACTGCTCTTTGCACCAAGAAGCCTTTAATCTCTCTCCACGGTAGGATCATTACATGCAATCTGCCATCTGGGTATAGGGCTTAATCTCATCCTACTGCTGCAACAAGTGGCTGTTGCTAGAAGGTACTCAGTCAACCAGTCTCTCTCACAGAGTGATGCTGCATTCATATTTGCAAAAGTGGAGTAGCCATGAATGAGGAGTCGGTCACACAAATTATGATGACAAGTCCTCAGTGATGCTGCAGCACAGCTCATCACCATCTTTATGGTCTGAAAGTGACAGCTTCTCTAACATGATAAATTGAAAGTTGCTGCCGAGGTTTTTTTAATTTATTTTTTCCCTGACACATGCACACAAAGACCAAGAAGTTTAGATGGGGAGAGATGTAAAGTATAGAACTGCAGACAGAAATTTGGTAGTATAAACTAGAAAAGTCTACCTAGCTGTTCCACGGGTCACTGCAATGCTTGGTCATAGGTTCTGAGATCTTGTGATAAGAAGGAAAAATTGGCATTTACACCTGAATGCAAGGCACCATTAAGGTAAACTGTAAGAGATAATCTGTGCCGAAAGAATAAGAGTTTAGGACCCAGCAACATAACTGCATTAAAGAATGCTGAGGAGAGAAGAAGGTACAAAACCCAGCACGAAGGAAATGGACCAGTGCCAACAGGACCAGCTCAGTCCAATCGATTATTTTGTGAGGCTGAATAAGGTTTTTAGCAAAGGTGAACCAAAGAAGGATTTGACACATATGCAGTACTGATTTTGCGGATTCTCCATACCTAATCAATTATGCATACTCAATCCTAGTGAAGGCAGGGAGATATTGAACAAATGCTGTTAAAGTTATGATCTAAAGACAATGCATATACAACTGGCATCATTTTGCTCTCCACAGAGCTGAAGAAAACCCATCTTAACATTTTCAGAAGCATTTAGCTTTTCAGTGAAATATAAGAAAAAGGAACACCCTGTATAAACAGTTTTGATTTTTTTAATGTAAAAGTAGAATCACAATTTAAATATAAATTACATACTCATGAGAATAGATTCTTAACTCTATTCTCAGTTCTTTTACTTCATGTTTTAAAAAGTTCTGAGTGAAAATGAAGCAAGAATTTTTAAGAAAAAAACTATATTTTAAGTTCTTTTTTACTATTAACCTTGCTTAATCCATAGATCTTTTTCACATAAAGTCTGTTGTGGTAAAGCTAAGTGAGTTTGGATCTAAATTTATATCTCAGCTTTTACAAATATTTCAGATTAATTACTATGGGATGAATGAAGAATGACATCTTAATTAGTAATGCTTCTCTTGGCAATTGGGATTCTTTTGGCTTCTCTCAGCAATTAAAGTGGCAGTGGCATATCATTAAGGTCTTCAACATTCCCCATGCCTCCTCAGAAGCAATTACTGTGGGAAGCACTGAAAATCAGGCTCATAGCTATAATCTGTTCTCTAAGGATCTGGCAGCAGGATAAACACTTTTGCTTCTTCCTTCCATAGTAATTTTGCATTAACCCATCATCTTTATCCAATTAATCATTAATGTAATTTTAATGTGTCATTTTTCATGAAGTTCAATTTTCATTTTTAAAAAGTAACTGATTACAGTCAACTGATTTTGCAAAAGTGTGTAATATTAGAATAACTTAAATGAAGACAGTTAACACATTAGCACTTTTCTCCATGGCAAAACGCTAGCATTCGTTTAGCACAATGAAATACTAGTGTTTAGCACAATTTAAACTAGCGTAACAGAAAATACTGCTATGAGACACCTTGGATTAATAATAGTAAGCATCCATACATCACTAAAAGTGAATTAACAATCAAGCCATTCTATCATGCTGCTTGTAAGAGTACACAGGAAATTTTTATCTTAGTATATACAAGCACATGTTGCCTTACAAATGTAAAAATGAGGACAGGTTTGTCAGAATTTAGCAAGAAATATAATTATAGCTACATGAATGACACTTTTGACCCTTTGACTAAACAAAAAAATATACAGTATTGCTATTGGACCCAAATTTTAAAACATTTATTAGTTATGGGCCAAAATTTGACCAATATTTCTGTTGAAATGTTAAGTCGCTGTTTTAGTTTTCAAATTTCGTGTTAGTTTCTCAGTAGTCTCATTCCACGTGTCAGAAGTTCTTGAAATACTTGGGTTTACTCTCCGCTGGGATTTATTAGTCTTGTCTTGCAGAAAGGGATACTCACGTGCTTGTCTTCAGGGTCTTGGATCTTTGGAGTCAGCAACTGTCTGAAAGTTACTGTTGAAAAGGAATCTCCTCTTCCTAAGTTTTAGTGAAAAGCCCCTATGGTTTCAAAGGAATCACAACTTCATGGAGCAGGAAGAATAGCTGGTTACAGATCAGCCATGCCAGACCTTTCCAATTCAAGGTATTCAGCAATGAATACATTTCATGAAGTATTCTGAAGTTTGCAACCAGGATACTTTTCAGAGTAGTTTATGACATATCCTTCTGCAGGTTCATTCACTGAGTAGAAAAAATATGCTCTACACTTATAAATATGTGGTGCTGGACGTTAGGTTACATTTTGGCATACCTTGATGTAAAGAGAAGAGCAGAAAGTCCTGAATATGCAGTGGTATTTGCTGCTCTGTCTACTCACATTTTTTACTGAAACTCCTTTTTGAGTCAACAGTCAACTGTGTGTGAAATTCAACCACAGCCTATTTCATCAGCTACACAACACATCTTCCGTAAGTGGTGTTGAGTAAAGCACTGGTGTTAATACAGTTTGCTTCAGCACTGCAGAACTACCTACAGCTACCGTGCTTGTCTTCATCAGTCCTAAGGTTCTGGATTGTTGTGCCTGGTCTAGGTGGAATACAGATTGGAAAATGAAGCTTTGCAGTGCGCAGCTGTTCTGTCTTCGAAGCCAGTGAAACTTAACTGAAACTCTGATACTTCTTTATGCCTTCCTGCCAGAGACTACGATGAAATCTTTCACCCACTGTCTCAAGGGTCCTCTGCATATGTACGTGGTCATATTGTCAATGCTTGGAGTTTGAGCATGAGCCAACCCTAAATCAAAAATGTGACCGTGTTGGTGACTCCAACAGTTCTGCAGTGCAGCTGCTGGCACCACATTGTCATTTTTTGGTCAGGGTGGAGAGGTGGCCAAGTATAATCTCTCTCAGTCTCTGCTGCTAAGTCTCATGACCTCCTCAAATGGTCATGTCCGAAATACTTTTTTAGATGAAAACGAAACCTCTAACTCACTTTTGCTTCATAAATAAAGTTTCTTTACTAGAGAATTCCCTTTAGATATGTCTGCTTTTGTTCATCTTCCATATTACTGACATCCCTGTTAGCTTATAAGGAACCCTTTGGAAACGAGATAATCTACGTAGGTAGATGAGAATGAGGTTCTTAGGACCACTTGGGCACTAATTTTGAGGCCAGCTACACTCAGCAAACACTGTCCCATTTGCCAGTAACAGGAGAGACCAGAAAAGCTGTGCACACTATAAAATCATAGTTAGGAGGAGTGACTAAGTTTTACTTAGACCCAGCTGACTTGAATACACACCTGATTCCTGCGATGGGATTCTCCTGCAGCAGACTGCTGCATCCAGTGGGCAATCTCTGTCAGGTATTTCTAGAAAGATTTACATCCTAACTGTATTTGAGACTAATTAGGAGTAATTAAAATAGAAATGATAAAGAGCACTGACATACTCTGTTCATATTTCTTACAACTCTGCTGTCCTTATAATAAGAAAAAAGCTTTGAACAAAACTGCAGACATTAAAAATACAAATCAAGCGTACCTGCTGCCAAATAGAACAAGCTGCATGTGTCAGAGGACATCACAAACCCTAAACTATCACCATGGCAAACAAACAATCCTCACAGGAATTAACTGAAGTGAGAATTATTTAATATAAAATATCTATTTAATTTCATTCATCTTCATAAAAGTATATACATAGACACTATTTTATCTATAAATATCAATACTTAAAACTAGTAAGAGAGACAAGAAAACTATTAAGAAAGACAAGAAATATCTGTAGGAGTGAAGATATTTCTCCTAACTGCATGGTTACTTGTAGCCCAAGTTTAATTTAAAATAAAGGGAGGCTTAGCTTTCAGAAATCACTTAGGCAGCTACATATAGTTTATCTTTGACCTGAATTTAGATTTGAGAAACTGTGAATTAGGCAGAAGAAAAAAGGTTACATGACTGAAACCCACCTCTTGCTCTGGTAATTTATCTTTCCAAACTGTCTGGTGATTAGGCCTTTATTTTAAGTTGGTAGATAATCTATACTTCTGAGTGCAGTCTGTATGTGTGCATATATATATATATATCTATATGTAAAATTTTACCTTACCAACTCCAATGTACCTTTCCCTTTTTTCCCACAGCCACTGTCTATAAACCAACCTGTCAAGGTATTCCTCCCTACCTACTGGCTTTGAGAAAACTCAGACAACTCTGATATAGCCTAAATACCTAAATTTTTGGGCTGCTACAGTGAGGCCATATCACTATGATCAGAAAAGGATTCTAAACTATCTGATGTTATGTAAAGTTTGCAAAATTCAGACTCAACAGTTTCTTCCATCTAACTTTCCTTAAGCTTCCCAGTCTTGACTTTCACAAACTGAAAAACAAGCCTTCTACCGAAGGACAGCAAGAACCTTGCTTTTCGAAGCAGCAGCTGAAGTCAGCGCTCTGCTACCTTTTTCTAAGCTGGACAAAAAAGTGCAATAGCAACAAACAGAAAGCTAGATGGTGCTAACATACTGACTGTATGGTTAGATGTGTGGCGCTCAAACTTGGAAAGACAAACCAAGTATTACAAAGACAGAAACAGAAGAGTTTATGTATGTAAATGAAAAAATGCTATAGCTAGGTAAGTATCTACTTCTCTTAACATTTGGTTCAGGGAACTGTGTTGATAAGAAATGAAAAAGTGCAACAGGAGTCTCTCAGACAGCCCCCTTTCCCTTTCGTAACAGAAGAATGTTCCTGTCTTCACTAATGAGAAAAGTATTTTCAGGAACTGTTGAAAAGTAATGTAGAAAGTTATTGCTTTTATCTCACAGAAAACAATACTATTTGAAGAAGTCTGCGCTACATATTAACATCATAACAAGTGTTAGTAAGGATTTTCTAAGATGTTGGATACATACAGGTTTCCAACGCTTCTCTGTATACCTACTTGTTCTAAGAGAAGCTAAACTTGACATTTTAGCTTAGCCAAAATTTTGGTTCTATCTCATCTTTTTAGTGTTGGTAAAACAAATGATTTAGAATGATTCTGACATAGCTATGTGTTTTGCCTCACAGAAAGGTCTGAAACCAGTTTCAAATTCATTATATACAACACAAAGGTCTATCTGTGACAAGGAGCATGCAGCACTGGCTAAGAGAAGCGTGATTGTATTCCTGGCATCCTACTCTATCTGTAAAAGTAGCCCAGAATTGAAATAGAGTCATTTCAATGTGGTCACCTTGCACATTTCTCTGAAATAATGATACCTGCAGCAGATCTCATCTTCAGACCAGCCTTCAGATTACACATCCTGAAGTTATAAAGCTAATTCTGTTTCTCCTCCTGCCCTTCTTTGCTAGGTGACCATGGACAAGCAGCACATAAGAGCTGGCACCACCATTGTTCTGGCTAACTTCAGTGACCCCGTGGCTCTTCTTAGCTGGCTTATGAGCTCACTAGTAGCTATGACAACGATTTATCCAGGTGACAGTCACACACTACAGCCCTACCCCCTGAGAAGCCAGCAGACCCCAGTGCTATCCTCAGCTCGGTCACTGAATTGCCTGTGACCTTGGGTGATCCCTGTTCATTCCTGTGCTTCATTTCACTCAGCTGTAAAACAGAGATAATTATACTCGCTCTCCTCTCCATGAATCCTTTTATCAATGGGTGACAAGTGTCATAAAAATGTGAGTGGAAAATTACTTATCCTCTAATTCTGCATCTTGGAAGACTGCTAACCAGGGCATTCGTCTCACACATTTCCTTTAGCTCTAAAACTACAGCAGCAGGAGGAGAAATGTGATACTTCAGTCACATACAGGAACCAGTAGCTATATTTATTGCTTATAACTGCTCTCCTAAGAGCATTACAGTCAATTCCAAGTGCAGAAGAGAAAAATTTTAAAAGGTTAGAAACTTCATGGTATCTTTATATTCTGAAAATACACCCATAAAATAATAATAATAATGATAATAATAGAAGTTGTGAGAGAAAAATGTTTTCATTCAGATTTCTTACAATTTTGGAGACTACAAGTTAAAAAAACTTGCCAAAATAATTGCTTTACAGGTGAGAGACAGTGAGAAAATCTGGGCATGTATATACTCAAGTGCTTGTAGAATGGATGTTCCAACACAAAAGTTTAAGAAATTAAAGGTATAGCATTTCTATATGCTATATTTCTATATGTCATAGCAGAACAGAACTTATAAGAATGAATTTTTTCTTTCAAATCTTGCTAAAAAAAGTTCTGGACAAGAGCTATGTTTTACTGAAATGTTTTACTTTGGAAGTCAAATGCAAACACTACTACTTTGTAATATTGTCCTGTTCAGGCCATTCAATTTGTAAGAATTTCATTTCACATTATTATTTATTTTCCTTTTTTTTTTTCTATGATCATTAAGCTCTACTAAGCCCTTTAAAGCAAGCTATTTGAAAAAATCTCAGTGTTCCTTTTTTTTTGAGATTGGAAGCAATAGAAAAATACCCTTTAGTAACCACTAGGCTATGCTAACAGACAACTTAACTGACACAAAATCTACTTTTAAAAATAATGCATGCTTTAAATACACACAGATATGCAAAGACACATTACCCCCCCGCCCCAAACATTAGAAAAGGTATATACAGTAACCCATATAACTTGAGTGGATTAACCTGTCCTGCTTGGGTTCTCAACCCTAATTTAATTATGAGCTAAGGAGAGCCAAGTGAGCCTTTGTGAAGCAAACGGTACCCCCTAATGCTGTTATTCTAACTCAACAGAAATAAATTGGCTTTTAGCATTTTAGATAGGATTTTTAAGGACATATTTTGCTTATTTCCTCTGATGATTTGTTTTGGAGTCAAGATTGCAACAGAAGAAATTAACAAATATTAAAAGACCTTTTGCATGGATGTTGGCTTTACTACCTTAATAAAGAAGATTAGAAAAATATCTTGTTTGTGCTCTACATTTTAGACAAGGAAAAGGTTACCATATTCTATGAGAAGACAAATACATTACAAATTATGAGAAAGGAATCTGAAGTACCATGAATTGCCAATATTCGGAACTGTTCGACAAATTCCCATTAATAGAGTGACATTTACATTGCCATTACTCAGAATTTCTAGCTGTGCATGCTTCCCCTTGTAATCTATTGACAGGGTTTAAATAGAAAAGGATGGTTATATATCCTTTTGGTTGTTTCATACTTTGAGAGCCTTTCATGCAAGAATTAAAAAAAAAATCTAAAATACGTAATAGGATTATGTTTACTCTAAGTTGTATATGACTAGTCCTTATTTTTTAAGCATATAACAGAACACATGGAAAAATCATAGAGTGTTTCCTTGATCAAATGTTTTTTTTTAAATCACATTGGTGGAATAACACTAGACCAGCTGTATGAATGTGTCAACATAAACACTAGTGTAAAAGTAACGCAGTTAGCAAAGCTACCTCTTTTTCACAGAGGTACAAATGAACTGCAATTGAGATTCATAGTAGTGATGAGTCATAAGGATTTTTATTTCTTGCTCTTAGAAAGGTTAAAATTTATATTGAAAAAAGTCCCAAGTTTATAATTTTATTTGGAATATAATTATGTGTTATGACTGTGGAAACCCCAGGAGGGAACGTGATTTGAAGGTGCTTCAGTCCAGAATACTATCTGTGAATTAAAAATCTCAGTTTAAGTATCAGACGGTATAATTTGTAAAACTGAATATTCCTCAGGCATAAATGCAAGACAGGTTTAGAAGTCCTTCAGCATATCCCCTGCATCAACAAGTTAAGTCAGCCTTAAATAGGAGAAGCTTTTCTGAAGAAGTAAAACTGTAAACCCACAATTAGCTTGGGCCTGTGGGTTTTGCTGATCCTGCAGAAACTGAAATATTTGAGCATAGCTCCCATATCTGAGAAAACAGTCTCTTACTACCATTATTCTTTTAAATCATGACTGAGCATTAATCTAATAAAACCCCTCTTTCTGCAATTGGCTGTTGGGTAAAATCTTATTTCAACTTTGAATAAATTTCAAGATTCTCAGCTGAAAGGCATTATCTAATGCCAACAGATTGCCTTTTTCTCTTATGAGACAAATAGGAATCTTGTATGTTAGCTTGTTAACTCATGCTAACTATGTTAGCTCAGACCAACACAGAAAATATAAGTTGTCTAGTTCAAAGATTGGCCAAATATGAAGCATAAGATGTTTCTGAAAAATAAACTGAAGAATTAGAACTTAACTGGGACAATCACACTAACTACATTAGAAGTCTGTTACCAAGGCTGTAAAATTCAACTTGCTAACATGACAAAATTCCAGCAGCAAGGATGACCACATTCTTTCATCCTGTTATTTCCCCCTTTCGTGTACGCTATGACACTGTGCTTAAATATCAGACCATGCGAGAAAGGGGAGAAGGGGAAAGGGGGAAGGGGAAAGGGGAAAGGAAACAAAAACCTCCCAGTTCTTTTCACTATTCAGGATAGCAGCAGCTGACTCATCAACTCTTCATTTTCTCCTATGGCCTGTTTCATTGCATGTTGCTCAAACACTGCTCTACAGAGAGAATCGAGTTATTTGCTCTTGCCTTTTCACCAGGGAGCTGCAGAGCCTGGCACCACAATAACACCGCCTGGCAGAGCATAAGCCTTTTGCCATGTGTTACAGAAGTGACCATGCCCTACTTCCCCCAGCTCATGAGGGGTGCAGGAACCTTTCCTACCAGTTGCTTCCCAAGATTTACCTTCAAATGTCTATGACACTGGGAGGTGGTATTATTCTCACTTCATAACAGGGGAACTGAAGTAGTAGAAACTTTAGGCTTCAGATACTAAGATGAAGATTTTTAGGATATTTGGACTGTAACAGCACAATGTATATTTACAGCCCAGTTTCCAATGAATTCAGCTAGTAGCTGTGAGTGTTGGGCACCTCCATGAAATCAGATTCCAGTTTATCAAACTGGGCACAGGAAACAACATGCCACCAGTTACTATAGGTGGAAAAGCTTCAGTCTCTTACAGGCAGGTCCTTCTGTGTAGCACAAATAGGGATAAAAGCCAGTTCTTCCAGGCATCCCTCAACTACCTTAAGCGCAAAAAATTTCTTTGCCTTCCTGTAACACTGTCCATCATCCACTGCATGTTTCCAGCCTCTTGACAAATGAGGATTTCTCTGATAACACAGTATTGGTTCAGAAACAGAATAGCTTTAATCTATCACACAGAATCACAGAATGGTAGGGGTTGGAAGGGACCTCTGGAGACCATCTCATCCAACCCCCTGCTTGAGCAGGGACACCTTGACCAGCGGGCACAGGAACGCATCCAGGCAGGTTTTGAATATCTCTAGGGAAGGAGACTCCAAAACCTCTCTGGGCAGCCTGTGCCACTGCTCTGGCACCCTCACAGAGGGTGTTGAAGCAGGTGGGAATCCCTCTGGAAAAAATAGCGAATGACCTTTTAATACTTATACTCACCCAGGAAGCCAAGAGAAGGCTGCAGAGTGTCTGGATGATGGCTTTTCATAACATCAATGGTTCCTGGCTGTACACATTAATAATTCTTCTAGCAGGTGTTCTTTTCCCCTCCAAACAAACAACCTCTTCCCTCCTCTCACTGCAACTCCAGTGTCATCATACAGTATTTAATCAACCTTTTCAAGGGTTATTGGAGGAATTATTAATCTTTTATTTCATTTCACATATATTTATGGTGGAGGAGTCCATACAGACTTCCCTTGGTGAACTAACTTTTCTAGACAAATGTGTAGGCAATAATCATTATAGCTAATGGCTATAAAGAAAGGGAAACGATGGCTGGCCTTGACCATATTTGGTGGGGAGAATAACAATATTTGCCTGGAGAATACTGACAGCAGTGACCCCGATGTAAAATGAAGTAAGCAACTGTGCCAGGAGTTCAGGGTTCAAAATCAGCATGAGGAAGTAACCAGCAACAGCAGATGAAAAGGATAATCATTGAAGTAAATTATTGAAAGTAATATTTGGTTGGGCAATCCATTTAATGCCCAGAGAAGAAGACTAGTGACATAAACTAGTATGGAAAAGCATTCTGAGGGGTTAGGAAGACCCTCTGAAGACCCCAGAACAGCTCCCAGCCAATAAAGCCTCTGGAGAAACCCAGGAGCACAATGGGAGGAAGCATTGGAGCCTTGTCCCTGTTTCTGGACCCAGGTCAAAATAAGTTGCATGTTATACCCTAACTGGGGTTGTAGGCAGCACAACCCCAACACTACCAGTGATCTGATAAAAAATGGGGACTTCTCCCAGTCACCTGTTGGGATAGGTGCATAGGAGCACACCATCCCTGATGTAGCTGTAGTGTGGAGTATGCAGCTGAACAAGGTCATGTGCAAATTAGACTCATCTGTTGTGTATTATTCATTAGTGATGTTGTTCAAGTCATCCCATCCCCATGGGTGCCTTTTGACAAAAAACTGAAGAGTGCAGGCAGCAACATGTCACCCCTGCACCATTCACTACTTTGACTGGCTGAATACCTTCCAGCAGCAGGAGACTGAAACCATGCTAGTGCCACAATTACCAATCCATTTCAGAGGTGTTTGGTGAGTGCAAATGAATGGGGCGGGAGGTGGGGACTGATGGGAGAGCATCATGCTGTAGTACAGACCAGCACTTTTCTCCCCTCCCTAGGTCCTCTCTACTCCAACTTACGTCAGCCCGGTCTTCCTGCTCTCTCCGGCCACATTATCCCATTTCCCTTCTTCATGTATTTGCAGCCCTACTTCTAAGCCTTCTCATCTCTGTCCCAGTCTCCAAACACAATAGCTGCAGTTCCCCTGTTGGCTCCACAACCGGTTTCCTCCCCTTTCCTCCCAGCTCCTGGTCACCAGCCACAGGTCTCCAGCCAGCAAGTCTCATTGTTACAGTCCTGATCATTTGTGCCTAAGTTTCCCAAAACCAAAATGAGGGCTGGGGTTGATACCTGGGAAATTTCAGCCCAACCAATTACAGCTTTACAAAAATTAAATAAGTTAGGGTTTTTTTTCAAAGTATTGCATATAGGAAATTTTGGCAATTGCTGTCTGTATATAACAAGCAGAATATTAACAGGAGGGGATTAAAAAGAAATCAAAATAGTGTGGCCACTACATTAATTCTACATTAACATGTTGAATAGTCCTCTGTTTTTTGAAATGTACTGTACTTAATTCAGAAGAATTTAAAAGGATGCAAAACAGCCCTGGTAATTGCACTATAACAACAGACACAGACTTGCTTACTGTCGGCAACACTACCTGATTTTGCAGTTGGGATGAAGAACAGTGCTGGCAGCTGGCTAGGGAAGCTGTCTTTATGAATAATCTATTCCAATAGTTTGAGTGTTAGACAGAAAAACATCCTTAAACTGGTATTCATACATAACTTCCTTTCAAGAGAAATACCACAGTGGACAGAGAAAGAAAAGGGGAGACTATGTTGCAAGTACCATCACATTCAGATATATGAGTAATCCTGTTTTAATGGAAAAACATGTTTCTCCTAAATATCAACTTTTTTTCCCAAAGTGCTATAAATTCTAACATTCAAAAGCAGTTTCTAAATGACACCGTACTCTTAGTTCTGCATTTCAGAGTTAGCTCATCATCTCTCTTTACACATCACTGAACATCTGAAACAAATGTTACTCCTGACTATTCCGAACTTTATGTATAACACAATGGCACGGTAAAGGAACTGTTGTACACATTTATAATGTTTTACAAACTTGATGTTTTTAGCTACACATGCTTAAACACAGGCACAATGAGGCAAAATAATAAATACAGACAGCCAGAAAAGGGACACTTACCCACAGTGCTTCATGTGGGGTGGTTTATCCATTCTCACCGCCAGTTTAATTTTCAAGTCACTGTCTTGGCTGTTTTTGGGGACTATCATTTTATGCAGATCAGGTGACTTTGGGCTATTGGATGTTGGATACAACACTACCTGCAAGTCATAAAATAAAAGCTTCAATGAATTGATACCAAAAAATTCTGCTGGTCTTTAATGGAAACTTCTAAGCAGTGAAGATTCTTGTTGCATCTTCTCCAATCTGAAAGATGACTAAAAAAGGTTTCATAAATCTAATAAACCAGTTGACTCAATCTTACTGTAACTAACACATTTCCAAAATTAACTCTTTCATTTTCTTACAGATGGGAATTTTCATATTATGTGTTAATAAAATTTCCTCCTCTGTTAGTTCATTCTGAATTAACAGTTTTAAACAAAAAGGAACAGATGACACTTGAAAATGATAATGTACAATTAAACAAGAACCTAAATTTTTACATTACTTGTCGCTCTTCTGGAAACATCCTATTGAAACAATTTGCTGTAGCTTTATGCAACAGATCATCCCTCCAGCAGTGGAACTGACTGAGTGAAGAAAACCAAAATACGCTCTTTCTTACCAACTGCATTTTTTGATCATTAGCATTAATAAAAGCCAATTACAGTAAAAAATCGCAGAAATTAGAGATTGATTCCAAAGCATCTTTGCTGCAGATGGAGTATAATACATGTAAGACACTATGTCCAGTTCCCCGGTGATAAGATACAAACCTTTTGTTTAATCTACACTGGTGGATATATAAAAATAAAATATTTAATTTTAAAAAGGTTTATATAATTTTTTAATAGTTTTACTAGCTAACCATTAATTTTAGACTAATATTAGTCATAAGCTGTTAAATATTTGTTTATTTACTATCCAGAAAGTTTATCCATTTATAGTCAGAACAATATTACTACTTCTTGAAATCCTTACCCACGGTCACATGTTTAGCAGTTAAATGCTGCTAAAACATAATTTCCTTTCATTATTATTATAAGCACTACTTCTGAATCAATATAGACTCTAAAATATTCTAAACATGTTATTTGGGAGACTTGTGAGTTCTGAATTACCATTATCACGAAGCAGTATTTCAAAAGTGACAACGCTGTAAAAAGCAGCGTTCGTCACATCATTTATTTCTTGAAAATTAAAATTAATCATAACATTAACCATCAAGTTAATTTCTTATATATCGTCCTTGTGCCTTGTGTCATGTATATAAAACACAATATATTCTCCTCTGTGTTATTAGGAAAGTTAAATCAAGGATTTAAGTAAGAGTCTTCAAGCAAGCATAAATCTAACAGATGATATTCAGCCAAAAATATTACAATAGTGTCATTCAGATCTAATCATCTGACAGATGACGTAAGCTGAGGGCCCTTCAGCTTCTCATCTCAGTATTTTGCAGAAACACGTTCCTGTATCCCGTTAATATCAGGAGCTCTAGCAAAGCAGAGAAATATGATGCGTCACCCCTAATCAAGTGTGCAACCTTTATAACACCAGTGGGAGAAACAACCTGTCAGACTATTGAGTACGTTCAGTACCTTTTAAAGAGATAGGAAAAGAAAAAGTATATTCTGGTTTTAATAAATCAGGAGGCTACTTTTTCTTTTCGTTTTTGCAAAACATGCAAACATGATTTATAATAGAGCTTATTCTTTCTTTCCCAAGAAAGAAGCTGATTTTCATTTTGAGTAAAAGCCATCGCTTAAAAAAAAATTTAAAACCATTATGAGTATGGCAAACTTTGAGTTCTAAAGCATCAAACAGAAAATGATTTTTAGTTTCTTTATCTTTTTAAATGCAGAATTATTACTCATTCCTTGCATTTAATCACTTGGCATTCACGTAGGACTGTAGGTAAAGTTGCGAATTTTTCCATTTCTACAGGCTGCAGGTCCTGCTGTCCTGTAACCACCTATTACAGCTCATGTGTCTCAAGTGACATCTTTCTCCTGTCACCTTCTGGAGTTTTTAGAATGCTGATTAAAATATAAGCAGACAAGTGTATAATTAATTCATAGCTTCAGTACTGACAATTTCTTTTCTGAATTCTGAAGAAGTATTTTAGAGCTTCGTTTCCAAACCTCTCCCAATAAGTATCTGGCAGAATATTTAAGTACACACTGTGTCATGTTTGTATGACACTTTGTCGTGCACTCCAGCTTTAAACAATGAGAGCTAAAGGAACTTTGTCATCAAACTTTTTATCATTACACACAGACACATGTACGCACATGCACACAAAGCGTTTGACAGGCATTAATTATCTTCACAATAACCTTTATACTAATATTGCCCTAAAGGGCAATGCTAACCATTGTGAACCGTATAATCAGGTGGCACAAACTGTAAGCTCCCATGAAATCAGTGAAACCAAATCATTGGGCAAACATTCCTTGATAGCAGAAATAAAAAGTTGCATTGCTTCAGCTGATTTACAGCAAATTAATAGTATCAAAACAGTGTGGGTTGAGATAATTCAGTAAATTCAATCATCCCATGATCATTAAAAATACTTGACCATGTGGCCCATTTCCTCAGACCACACTGTGACTGAAAAAGTGGCAAGTTCTCTTTATGTCTTTCCTCATTCAGATGTAAAATAAATACAAAAATCTTAAATATTATAGAGCAACATATTTATGGATTTCTGCAAGGTGATGTTCTCAAAACACCGTTCCTTAATTGTGAATGACTGAAAATGTTTCTCTCCTGGGCTTAAAATATGAGCGGTCAAAAGATATGAAGATATGAATATCATTCAACCACTTAACTAACCATCATTGATTGTGATTCAGTCATTTTAAGTACACCTGAGCCAAACAGTCAATCCAGCCATGCAACTATTAACTCTCTATCTTTGGCATACGATCATATCTTGTTTTAAAGGTATAAAAGAAAAGCTGAGTTGTCCACAATACTCTGAAAGCTTGAACAAACCAAACTTGGGACAGTCTTGCTTTCTCAGAGCAGATAACCAAGCTGAAGGTTCAGAGTCAAAACCGCTATGCAGAAATACCTCCTATTGGTACTCCCATGTTTAGATAAAGCCCTCAAGCTAACCATCCCTGGCCACAGTTGTCCTGTTGTCAAAAGAAAATGCAGCCTTCCAAAAGGACCAACGAAGCTAGGGGGTAAGCAGACTGGCAAGCCATGAGCACGCTTGAAAAAAATCAAGAATCAAGATAATCTCTACTTTCTCCCCCATCCCAACGCTTGCGGCTGAGTTCAGTTTCAGCCAACTTGTTCCCTTGCATCCCAGCTGCTCCCCCTTCCCATGCCTTACTTCCACCCAAAAACATGATATTCAAGAGTTGAACCCAAGCGTTGGAGTTACCCACTCTTTCGACCCAAGTGTTTTAAATGAGATTGATTTTATAAGTTGGGGTGGTCAAACACACATTTTGAGATCTCAGAACTCGGGCACCAGACCTTGGTAATCACGGTATTTCTGAGCAGTCTATGCTGAACTTTGGCTCACTGTCACAAGCAAAAAAGATGAAAGTGAAGAAGATCTGCACCTGCTCCTTAATGCCCTGGCTGAGAGGCAGATGACACTTATGCTATTACAGAAAACTCTTACCTCTCCTTCAGTACAGCTCACATCACACAGCCTTAAAGAAAATAAAGATGCAGCCCATCAACAGTCTCTTCTTCATAACTCAGCCTGGGCCATCTTCAAAAAGCAGTCCAAACCCTCAGACTGTCCACATCCCCTTGGAGATGCCTGATGCCTGGGGCTGCCCTGGTGTCCCCCTTCCTGCCCTGCTCCCTGCCACCCTGCCCCTGCTGCTTCTGGCACCCAGCTTCCAGTCCTTTCTTCAAACTGCATGGTCCCCAACAGGAAAGCCAGAAGATTTTATGAGACGAAGGAAATTCCCATGCCTGATGTGTTCTTCCAGAACACAAACGGTGCTACAAATGATTGCTTTTTGCCATTGACCAAACCCACATTTTCTGTTTATTTTATTCCATCCCTAGGGTGAAAAATTTTAGCCTCACCACTTCAGGTCTGACTAAGTTACAGGCAGTTGAGAACTGAATCTTATGTCACATGGTCTCAATCATAAGCAGTATTGCAAGCTCTGTTCAGAACAAATAATACCCTCATGGTCATGCAAGAAACCCCGTGGTGAATTGGAGAAACTAAGTTCTCCAACCCCTGTGCTCTACCAGAGACACTTCTAACTCAATTTGTGATTATCTAAAACTATGAAAACCAGCAAGTGCCCGACACATAAGATCATATGCTCCCTCAACTGCATTTGTTGAGGCTTTCATCATGCAACAGGACTAATTCATTCTATAGAAGGCTTTTTCTTTCATGTTTTAAAATGTAGTGATTTGAAAAGATGCCAGTGCAAGCAGATAGGACAGGCAAATTTTGTATTATGAAATAAGCACCCATTATTATTTGGCATATGCAAATTTATGCTGCTGGTCATTGTCTTAGCAACGAACATAGGAACATTTCCTGGTTAAATACGCTCTGTTTTACTGATTTGAGAATTGTGTATAGACCAAAAATTATTGAAGCTGGTTTAGGATAGGAAACAGATGACTACAAACAGTGTACAAACCCTTTGATGTTATGTTGTTTGTGTAACTCTGGCCGCAGACTTACTTAGGGGACACTTACCTGTTTTTGACAGAAATGTCTACTGCCTCCTCTCAAGTCACCTTGTCCCCTAACCTGACAGTTTGGAGCTGTTCTGAGTGATATCAGCCCCTTGCCCAAAGACAGGTTAATGTCAGAAAGACAGAAGCTGCTGTCGGTGTGACAAGAAGTGAAGTTCCCTCAAACGCCCCAGCAGCAGCCTGCCAAGCACAGCACCACACTCGTGTCCTCTGAGCATTAAGTCATGATGCACTTTTACCAGATGGATGAAGCAAAAGAAACTCAAGGGAAGGGACAATGTTGGAGGTAGAAGTGGGAAAAGGAGATGGCTTATGAGTATTTTACACAAGCTCCATCGTGTCACCTATTGAGTGATCTCTTGCTTTTCAGCTATGATTGTATTACAGCTGAAACACTGAACAAAGGCTCCGGGTAACAGGTGGTTAAAAAGAAACAAAAATCAAACTGAAAAACTGAAGAGGCGCACGGCGAAAGGGCTATCTACAATACTGTTGTTGACAAAGAACCAGGAAGATTTGCAATTTATGCAATCAATGGACCTCTGCTGATGCTGCCAGCTGAACCCTTACCTTAATAGATCTTAGCAATTGATAAAAGTTGTCTCTAAGTCCCTCCCAAGCAGCCTGTCCCCCAAATCTATGAGAGAGCATGCCTGAATGAAAAATATCTCAAGAATTTCTGAGAGAGGCTTTCTCAGAGAAGCTACTGAGAAAACCCCTGCTAGTGTGGAAACAATAACTCAGCCAGACATAGCAGGGTGCTGCCAGGCAGACTGCTCAAGGAGCAAGAGAAAAAGGGGGAGTGGAAGCAATCTCTTATCATTTTCCAAACTTAAAAAAAAAAGACAGAAAAACTCAGACCTGCAAAACCTCAGTAATTTCAAAATGTGATGGAGAAACACATTCCCCAGGATGGCAGGCTTTAAATTAACATATTCACAGTACAAAATTGTCTCTGCTCAGCAGCCCTTCGAACGCAGCACAGAAGATAACCAATGTGCCCAGTGCAGCCGGCATTCAGAAACTAGGCAATCATGCAAGTGTGGGTACCTAGCCAGTAGAGCTATTTTATAACGTCTTTAAATCAAACCCAGAGTAATAGCACCGATGAAAAAAAATGTAACTGCACAGCTAATTATTGCTGGCTGCAGCTGACTGTGACAAGCAGGTTGTGAGACAATAGTTCCCTTTTAATTGAATAGTCAGAGCGACAGGGCTGAAATATTCTTATATTCAAGAAGTATCAGCAATCAAACACCACCTGCTGCTCTCACATTGTATTCACATGTGTGCTAAGCTAGCACAATGGCTGTCACTTTGAATTACTAGGTTTGAACATCTTCATACACAAAGTACTGAACAAGGAAAAATGGTGTCAGATCCCTGAGTTTCAGAAACCACCAAGCTGATTTTTCAGAATTATTTACTCCAAACTCTGAAGGCTTCTTCACGCTTCCTCATTTGTTGCATGCACAAATGCAAACATCAATTCTGCCTTCTGTATGCACATACAAAAATTACTGAAGCAGCCAGATCAGTGTTAGTCACATAAGAACTGTGCCACACATTTCAGATATTTGAATAAAGTAAGTTCTTAATATTTCCGTATTAGAAGAAACTTAGCTTCAAAAACGCAGTCTGTCTCACTTTCTAGAAGTTAAATTCAGTGGTTCACTGTATGGGGAGGTCTGCACAACTGCAGAGACAGACAGCAACTCCAGAAGCTCACGTTCTGCAGAACCCAAATCCACATAACATCCTTTCCCTGCCTGTGCAGTACACGTCTCCATTTTTTCTTTCAGTGGACAACTGAGTTTGTCCAGCTGTCCGTCAGTCCGTGTAGAACAGAGAATAAAGGTTAAGATTTGGGTTTTGTTTGAAGACACTTAAAGCAGTCAGCAGGGAGCCAGAAAAATATCCCCCAGCAATCAAAATCTTCTCTCAGCATTCAGGATTGAATTTATTTTGGTTGTTTTATAGAGAACAAGAGCAATGTCAGACAAGTGACACAGTAAGTACTACTTCCTGTTGGTTAAATGCATCTTAAATGCCTTGAAGGGAGAAGATGTTAAGTACAGACAACAACCCTTCTGTCACTTGGTGCTCACCTGGTGACTTCTGCAGCCCCCAGCCTCTGCTTCCCAACAGGGAGTATATTAAGATCTAAGTATGGTCTGCCCTCTCTACTGAAGCAAGATTCTGCATCCCTTCTGCTCCAATATGAGCTAATTACTTCTGGAAATCAGCAGTGTCTCCTACTTAAATTGAGGAGCTGTAGTACTGTCATACTGAGATCAGGACCTACATCTTAAGTTCATGTGTGAGAGACTGCTATGCGCTGATGGGGTCAATGGAAACACCTTCTCCCCTGCAGCTCTGGGGAAACCTTTGTTGCTCCTCATTTCATACCTTAGATCTGCTTCCATAAAAAGCTGATCCCTTGGTGGCAGAAGAAACCCTTTGGTATGTGATGGAAGTTCAAAATTCAAACCATGTAGCTAGAGCCACCTTCTATTTCTAATTATAGATTAAACAGAACAAAACCTTCACAATAACCACAGGGTATGGGAAATGCAAACTTCAATAATGTAGAAAAGTGGTATCAGGTCAAGACACATGCTTTGAAGAAAGTACTTGATAGATGAGAATTAATGTCCACAGAAAGCCTACCTCAGAATGGGCAGGTCTCAGCTGAATTTTCAAGTACAGAAAAAATACCAGCAGAAGTATCTTCAGACCTTTTCAGAGCATAACAAACCTAGCGGAATCAGCTGCACTCCTGCAAGTCACTGCAGTGTACTGACCAGGCATAAAGTTGCCAAATTTTATTGGAATTAAACTTATCCAGTGGGATCCTGCATCCACCTGTTACCCCCCAGAGAGTACTGACAGAGCTGGCAGAGGAGCTTGCCAAGCCACTCTCCATCATTTACCAGCAGTCCTGGTTAACAGGAGAGGTCCCACATGACTGGAGGCTTGCCTGTGTGACACCTATATTCAAGAAGGGCCAGAAGGAGGATCTGGGGAACTACAGGCCTGTCAGCCTGACCTTGGTACCGGGAAAGGTTACGGAGTGGTTCACTTTGAGTGAGCTCACCAGGCATGTGCAGGACAACCAGGGGATCAGGCCCAGCCAGCATGGCTTCATGAAAGGCAGGTCCTGCCTGACCAACCTGATCTCCTTCTATGACCAGGTGACCCGCCCTAGTGGATGAGGGAAAGGCTGTGGATGTTGTCTACCTGGAATTTAGTAAAGCCTTTGACACTGTCTCCCACAGTATCCTCCTAGAGAAGCTGGTGGCTCATGGCTTGGATGGGCGTACTCTTTGCTGGGTAAAAAACTGGCTGGATGGCCGAGCCCAGAGAGTTGTTGCGAATGGAGTTAAACCCAGTTGGTGGCTGGTCACGAGCGGTGTTCCCCAGGGCTGGGGCCAGTCTTGTTTAATATCTTTATCAATGATCTGGATGAGAAGATCGAGTGCACCCTCAGTAAGTTTGAAGACAACACCAAGTTGGGCGGGAGTGCTGATCTGCTCAAGGGTAAGAAGGCTCTGCAGAGGGACCTGGACAGGCTGGATTTATGGGCTGAGGCCAACTGTATGAGGTTTAACAAGGCCAAGTGCTGGGTCCTGCACTTGGGTCACAACAACCCCATGCAACGCTACAGGCTTGGGGAAGAGTGGCTGGAAAGCTGCCCAGCGGAGAAGGACCTGGGGTGCTGGTTGACAGCCGGCTGCACATGAGCCAGCAGTGTGCCCAGGTGGCCAAGAAGGCCAACAGCATCCTGGCTAGTATCAGGAATAGTGTGGCCAGCAGGAGCAGGGAGGTGATGGTGCCCCTGTACTTGGCACTGGTGAGGCTGCACCTCGAGTACTGTGTTCAGCTTTAGGCCCCTCACCACAGGAAGGACATTGAGTTGCTGGAGCATGTCCAGAGAAGAGCAATGAAGCTGGTGAAGGGTCTGGAGGACAAGTCTTATGAGGAACAGCTGGGGGAACTGGGGTTGTTTAGCCTGAAAAAAAAGGAGGCTGAGGGGAGACCTTATCGCTCTCTACAACTACCTGAATGGAGGTTGTAGCAAGGTGGGTGTTGGTCTCTTCTCCCAGATAACTAGCCATAGAACAAGAAGAAATGGCTTCAAGCTGCATCAGGGGAGGTTTAGATTGGATTTTAGGAAAAAATTTCTTTACTGAAGAGTGGTCAGGCATTGAAACAAGCTGTCCAGAGTGGTGGTAACATCGCTATCCCTGGAAGTATTTAAAAGACGTGTAGACATGGTACTTCAGGGCATGGATTAGTAGACATGGTAGTGTTGGGTTGACGGTTGGACCTGATGATCCTACAGGCCTTTTCCAACCTTAATGATTCTATGATTCTATGATCTTTTGAAAGGCCACCTTAATTTAAATCTCTCAAATTTGAAAATGAAGACATCGACAACAAAACAAGACTCTGAAAGCTAAAATGTACACCATGAGTGTACACCGTACTTGAAAATTATTTTCTACAAATTCTTTCAAATATTTTCCCAAACTCCCCTGAAGCTAGCAACCACTGCTCCCAAATACTCTGGTTAAACCACAGAGGAAAGCTGGCAGATTCCCCCTTCTCCTGAGTTGAGCATCTACCACCACCACCTGGAAGGTGTCTGTCAGCAACCCCTGGTATTGCCAGACGTGGGAGGTGCAGGAGGACAGACCAGACACCCAAACAGGCTGATGCACAGCCAGCATGCCCTTTTTTATGTTCTTTTCCACTGCTAAGGACCATGCTCTGTGCATAAGGTCATTGTGGGAGCTTTATCTTTTACTGACATATCTTTTACAGTAGACATTTTTTTTGGCAAGGATAGGGGCCGGACATTTCTGGTAAATTAGGAATGGATTATAATATGTAAAATCAGTGTCCTGCTTTCCAGCAGGTCAGCCCCCAACATGTACCCGTGCATGGGGTTGTTCCTCCCCAGGTGCAGGACCTTGCACTTGCACTTGTTGAATTTCATGAGGTTCCCCTTGGCCCAGCTCTCCAGCCTGTCCAGGTCTCGTTGGATGGCAGCACAGCCTTCTGGTGTATCAGCCACTCCTCCCAGCTTGGTGTCATCAGCGAACTTGCTGAGGTTACACTCTGTCCCTTCATCCAGGTCATTGATGAATATGTTGAACAGGGCTGGACCCAGCACAGACCCCTGGGGAACACCACTAGTCATGGGCCTCCAACCAGACTCTGCCCTGTTGATCACGACCCTCCAAGTTCTGTTCTTCAGCCAGTTCTCAATCCACCCCACTCTCCTCTTATCTAAACCACACTTCCTTAGCTTGTCCATGAGGATGTTATGGGAGACAGTGTTGAACACCTTATTGAGGTCGAGATAGACAAGATCCACTGCTCTCCCTTCGTCGACCCAGCCAGTCACACCATCACAGAAGTCTACCAGGTTGGTCAAGCATGATCTCCCCTTGGTGAATCCATGTTGACTACTTCTGACAACCTTCTTTTCCTCTACATGCCTGCAGATGATCTCCAGCATGAACTGCTCCTTTCTGGGGATGGAGGTGAGGCTGACTGGCCTATAGTTCCCGGGTCCTCTTTTTTGCCCTTTTTGAAGATTGGAGTGACACTTGCTGTCTTCCAATCCTCGGGCACCTCTCCTGTCCTCCATGACCTTTCAAAGATGATGGACAGTGGCTTGGCAAGAACATGACCAGCTCCTTCAGCATTCATGGGTGCATCCCATCAGGGCCCATGGATTTGCAAGGATCCAGTTTGCCTAGTTAATCTCTAACCCAATCCTCCTCAACCAAGGGAAAATCCTCCTTTGTCCAGATTTTTTCTCTCTCTGGGGGCTGGGATGCCTGAGGGCCATTTATAGCCTAATTCTGGTACAAACTGCCAAACCTCAGAGCATTTGATAAAAGCATGCAGACTTTGCCGAAGAACAACAGGAGAGTAAGAATCAGCAACAGAAACAGGAGATTACACTTTCCTCCCTCTCCTTTTATATATCTTGCTTTGCCTCTGGGAAAGCTGGGTCAGATCCCATCCAGCAACAGGGCAGTGACCTCAGCACTAGCCCCTGTCAGCTACCTAGTTTTATTTTCTCTCTCTCCCCTCACCACTCCTAACCAAGAAAGGAAAAGTATTACCTTCTTTAAACTGGTTTGCCCAGCTGACAAATATAGATGTGTCAGAAGAAGGCCAGGAGTGGGAAGGGAGAGGGGGCAGGAAAAAAACACAAACCAAACCCTCTGGGGCCACAGGATACAGTTAAGGCAAAAGCTATATTCAATATTTCACATTTGAAATGTTTGAATCCTTTAAAATAATTTAAAATCTTTTTAACCCCTGTCCTAGAAACTCAGACAAGCTGCAGCATAAGAAAGCAGACCAAGCCTATACTTGAAGTTTGGCTCTTTAAGGTTGCAGACCAAGAGGATCCTGCTAACACACGTAATTCTTACCCCATTGATTCTGTTACTGTTTCTTTCCTTCTCTGACTCCTTGTCAATCACTATTCTGGCCACTCATCACAATGGCCACAGAGTCCCTTCTCCACTGCCCTGTACCTTGGCATTGACCTTCCTTTTTTCTTCTTTGAAAGGACTGAACAAGCAGGGACAGAGAATAAACTTGTCTGCATTTAATACCACTATGCAGTTCCTCTAAGTCCACCCTTCTTGTGTCTCTTTTTGTTATTTTGAATCCAGATATTACTGACTCTGGTCTGATCAGCTGCACTCCTGCGGATCCTCTGTATCTGCCACAACACCTGCCTGGCTCCTGCCAGTGTGCTACCCCTACTGGAAATCTTCCCCACACAGATTCCCACCTTCACCTCAGCCATCCTTGCCCAAGTGACCTTGGAGGCCTCCTAGAAGGACATGAGAGGACACAGGAAGTAATACTGGGGATACAGTCCTGATCTTAACAAGTGACCCAGTATGTGGGAGAATCTGTCTTTGTGTAGCTGCCAGCACTTAGAGGACACACAGTTGGGAAGAGCAGAGCTCTTCCCAGCAAGCTGTCCTTGCTTGAATAAGAAACAGCCATGACTCTGAATGCAGAACTGAGCGTTAAAACGTGAGCTATCCTCCATGCGTTACACGTCAGAGGGGAGAATTTCAACAGGAGATGGGGCGGGGGTGAGATCTGCAGAATTCCTCTGCGTCATTCACACTACCCTCCTCTGTCTATGACACCTTGCACTCCTAGTCTAAGATTTTTCCTAAGAAGGATAAATGATCCTGCCAAGATAGGGAAAATGTGAAAAGGGAAGGGAATTTCATACAGTACAAGAGTGAGAACTCTTATTTTATCCTGACATATTATCTCCATCGCTCCTTCCTCCCTCATCCTTCCGCCACTTTAAGTCCTTCCTTCCCTTTCCCCAATCATTTGCTCTATTTATTACATGCCAAGTCTTCTCTCACTTCACTCCTAATTTGAACAGCTACAAGCATTAGTAGGTCATGTAGGAATTAAAAAAAGTTTTAAACAAGACAAAGAGAACCATCATGGATCCCTGATGCAAGTTTCTGAAAGGCAACCCAGGTCAACATATTATGTTTTGAACACTGGAAAAAGTCACCCTTAAAAGAAAAAGCACTCTTTGGTACAGCTGCAGCAGAGCAGGTGCTGTGCTGAATACCTTATACCATTTTATGGCATGCTTTATCAATACTCGCATTTCTATGCATCATTTCTCACATAAATCTTGTTTCTACACATAATACTCACTCTTCCCAGTTCTTTATCTTCAAGTGCCAGCACCCCAGTGCTTTCTGTAAAGAGTTTTACTTTGACAACAGGCCGAGGGTGAGTAGTGGTGAAATCCCCTTGAGTTCCCCATCTGCAATAAATAATAGAACAGAATTTAACTGGGGCAGAGGAGAGGCTTAAGAGCGATAGGACTGTAATATTTTCTACAGAATACTTATTAATACGTTACTAGAACTTAATTTCCAAATTTTTGAGGGGAGAGAGCAAGGAAGTACATTTTTAAGCATCCAAAAATAAGCTTTTCTCTGTGATAAGACGAATCAGGGGTTTTCTATACGACTTTTTAGAAAAATCCGTAATAAATTTTTTAATGGCAAAACCTAAACAACTGAAATTATAGCCTTATAGGAGAAAACAGAATCAAGCAAGAAAACAAAGGAGGAGGAGAAAGGGGGGAAGTGAGAAAGGGGGAAAGGGAAGAGAAATTTTTTTCTATTAAGCATATTATTAGGTTCACTATCTTGTTCATACAAATCAAATTAATTTAGCAAAGAATCATAGAATGGTTTGGGTTGGAAGGGACCTTAAAGATCACCTAGTTCCAACCCCCCTGCCGTGGGCAAGGACACCTTCCACTAGACCAGGTTGCTCAAAGCCCCATCCAATCTGGCCTTGGACACTTCCAGGAATGGGGCAATGTGTCAGTTCAAAGAAAAAAAAAATTAACTTTAGGTGAACAAACTATGCAGAAAGTAAGAGACTTGAACACAGAAAACTTTTTCGTAAGATGTTACAACTTAGTATAAGCATGTAGGAAAAATGCAAACACAAATGCAAAAGCTGTGAAAAATTATTATTTATGAGGGTGACTATAGCTCTGCAAGACAATTACTGCCACATGGCTTCATGCTTTTAGAGAAGCTAAATTAGGCTGACAAACTTCTCGCTCTCAATCTCTTATCTCAGTTAAGACACTTGGTTTGTCAGCCTTTTCCTCCTCTGTGTGCCAGCGGTACAAAAAAAGGAAAGTTACACGCATTAGATTGCAGCTTCCTCTGACGAGCTATTCCATTTTCCTGAACAATTGCATGGTACTCATTGCATTGATGATGCTGATTCTGATTATGCTACTAGGCTCAAACAAAATAGAAAAAGTGAGCCCAGCTCCAGTTTCTCTTCATTTTTTTCCACTACTTGAGATATTATGATTAGCAGACACTAAGGAAATAAAGAAGATAGGTGACGTTAAGAGTATGCTTTATAAAAGGATGTATTACACAAGCTAAAATCTTAGGGGGCCTTATTTACAAAAAGCAGTATTTTTACTTTATGTTCAAGAATAATTTACATGAACTCTCCATTGTTGGATAATGAACATACAGTAGCAATCCTCCAGCAAAGGGATGCAACAGATAAAAGAAAATCCTTCAGCTAACATCAGTTACAGACTTCAAGACAAATTCTGAATAGTAATATGCAACCAAACCCAAAAAGTTTTAAGAAAGCAGAGGTTCTGTATAAACCTGTCCTACAGATGGCTGAACACATGCCAGACTGCAACAAGGAGGTTCAATGAAAATTAACTGAACCTTACATTACATTCTGTCTTCTTTGCTTTGTCTGGATTAGATAGATACTCTTTCTGTCTGTCACGGACGTAGCCTCAGCCTCAGTTAAAGTGGTAATTGAAACAGGGACTCTGACAAGAAATTACCTTCCTGAGAGGGAGAAAACCTGTTTTGTAATCTGATGATAGATGCTGCAGTCGCAGGACACAACAATGCCTAGCACTGCTGCTCTTCCCCGCGGCAGTCCCAGGGGTAGGTTTTGTCACAATACAGAAATGAGATTTCCAAGGCAAAAGCATCTTCATAAAAGATGAGGTAGTCTCCCCCACCCACTTCAGGAAGAATGCTGCCTTGCAATCACAAACACAATCTAAGCGCTTTGTTAGTTGCTCGCTCTCTCTCAGGCACCAGGATAATTTGCCCCTGACTTCCAGAAGCCTTGAACTGTGCACATCACAATGGATAGGACCACGCAAATAATCAAGAGAAACTCCTATTACAGTAACAAAACAAAACAAAAGCCTCTCTACAAAGACCTAGAGCCAGCCCTTACAGACAGAAGAAAGGAAATCTGAAGAAGTCATGTTGACTAAAGAGAAGAGACCCAGCCTGCTCAAGGAAGAGAGCATCACCTGGGGTGATTCTGCAAGCTGAGCAGCAGGTATGCTCTACAGCATGTGCAGGGGTGTGGGCACCCCAGCATCTGGCTCGAGGACCTCCCCAGAAATTGGTACAGCTTTCTCTGGAGACACATACCCAGGCTCCATTTCTGCAGGTCACAGCAGGGAAGGATGGGGCACACATGAGCCTTGCCCAGGGAGCCTGGCAGAATTTGCGTCTTCTCTAATTCAGATGCAAAATGACAGACTGACGTGGATGGAACTAACACTGGGTCTTCCACCTCTTATTGACACCAACATAGTACTGGAAAACCTCTTTAACGTCAGATCTGATTACTATCCTTGAATGACAACTTTCTCCCACCCCTTTTTCCATCTGCAGCAGTAAGTGAAAATCCTGGGTTGAAAAGCAACGGTCTGAATCTATTCCTAAAGCTTCATGCCCATGGTGGAAATATTCCACGCATTGATCATCATGCTCCTTGCTGATCAGGACTCAGCTAACTCTCCTAGCCTCTTAAGACCAAGTCTCTGGAAGTGAATTATGCGGCAGAGCAGATGGTCACAGATTTTACTGCCTAGACTTTAACATCATTCCTCACAAAAGAAAGAGCACGTGAGGAATCATGTTCTGTTAGAAAAGGCAAATTCACAATTGTATTCTTTAACATTATGCTTACTTGCGGGCACCCGATATTTCTCCCAGCTGCCAATATTAGAGCAAACTACAGAAGGCTCATTGCTTATCTTCCTTATTATTCCTTGTGGATTACTAGAACACAAGCCCTGTTTCTCTGGAGCTTTGTGTTGTTGCAGAGTCATCCCTCCTCCCACTGTTTGAAATCAGAAGTTGGGAGAAAGCAGCCAAAATAGAAGTGGTATCATGTTCATTTTAGTTTGCTTCTTCCAAGAATGAACATGGGTGTGAGAGACCCAATAATCCAGGCAGAAATTGAGTTTTTCTATACCCTGTACATTTAAAAGCACATTATTATGTTATTATGTACGCTATTAATGCATCAGGCATTAACTGAAGCGGAAATCAGAAATTACAGCGTAACCAAAATACGTAATATTGAACTCCCAGCTGTAGGCTAATCCATATGAACATTGCTGCTAATAACAACTTGCAATTCGCATTTTAGTATTTTGTCAGTCTAAAATGAAATGTAGTAATAAGAATGGTCTTACTGTCTGCATTTTGCACTGTCAGCACCCACTAATACACTTTTGTCTTGTTAAAAATAAAGTTCTGAGCTGTAACGCTTGTGCCATGAATATAAAAAGATACTGGGCACTCAACATTTATTAAGGGTGATCTAAAGCATGGGATAGACTGAGTAAAGCATGCAAGTGTACATAAGGTAGCCTATTTGGAAATACACTTTACTGTTCTGAAAACAAACTATATTGGCGCTCAAGATCTGTTAGCTTTCAACTTTTTTTTTTCCTAGTTATTTCTTTTATGACACCTGCTCATATTCCATTCCACAAATTAATGTTTTTTAATATGTTTTAACTACCAAATGTATGTAAACAATGGAAAGAGCAAATCAGCCGCTTCGATGCATTTGGAGAAGCCGTTGATTTAGGAATATCTGTCCGATGATTTTTGCTAATGTGAACAATTTTGGTGATGAATGTGTCAACAAAAATTTTGCACTTCCCACCTAGAAACAAGTGTGGATCTCAGGCAGTATTCATATTGAGTTAAAAAAAAATTCCCACTATTACCTTTTTTTAAAATCTTGCTAGAAAAGTAACAATAATTTCAGTGCTAAATGCTGCAGCATCTCTCACTGCACTGACAGCTGCAGCCTGTGCAGCATACTTGAGACCTCTAAACCCACCAACTTTAAGCCTAAAAAAAAAAACATCCTGCCTCTTTAGGCTCTCAGTTTGCCACAACTGTTTCCTTTGCATACACATTTTTTCTGCTTTCACCTACTCATTCTCTTTACTACAAAAACTTCAATGATTTGATGTTCGACCATCTCCAACCATAAGCCCCAGTCTTTTCACCATATTTACATTTCTGTCAGGGGTACTTGGGCTGATACCATAATCATTGGCAGAGTATTTTACCAGCATTGCTTTCCCTTCACTGCAAAAGTACCCACTACCAGCAAGGAGGCGGATGTTTATTTCAGGTAAAGATCTATCACTGTGTCACAGAACCCGCTCTAGGCAAATTTACTTTTTCTACTTCATTTTGGAACACATTTGATATACTGGAAATGGCACCAAATTGCTCTCTCAGGTTTTCCACTCTAATCACGGTCTCTGTTAGTAAAAACTTTTCTTTATGAGATCTTAAATCTCCAGTCTTACATGGGAGTGAATGTTATAGAATTTATTATTCTAAGCAAACATCTAGAATTTTTATTTTAGCACAGTTTATTGGAATATTTTCTTTCTGACAAAATATCAACTCTGCAGAATTTTGGACCATCAGGACTTGATTTTCCTCAGCACTTAGGAAATCTTCTCCTTTTTGCCTTTTTGAAACCAATACCAGAGTGTCTCAGTCTGTTTGGTGCCTCCTTTTGCATCTTTCCAGGTTTGATTCTTGCTTTAGAACTACTGCACAAATCTACCTCAATAGATTTCTTCATTCTTCATTAAACCACCATAAGAGGTCTTCTAGAAGAGTTTTGTTATTCCCTATCCATACAGGGATGTGCTACAGAGCTGGAATGAGCAGGAAGACCTGCCAAAACCAGTTTGTTAGGCAGCTGCTGCTCCACAAGTCTACAAGATTTACTGGCACTTCCTCTTTGCACATCTTGGAGCTTGACTGGAAACACAATGTTCGGGTCTCCACAACATCTCCGTGTCTCAACTTTCAAGAATCTATACCAACTTGGTTGTTTTGTTTAGAAACTGTGGAAAACTAGGTACCTATGATCTTCAGGTTAGAAATCATACTCACAGGGCAAGTCATGAGATGAAAGTCCAGGAAAAAACCATATAGATGAGACTCACAGCACCCCCTGACACATCTGTCTATATAGATACTTTAATTTAATTCAAAACACCTTAAATCCAGGGCTGACAAACATTCTGTTGTTAGCAAAGATGAAATGTTGTATATTACTAACTACAACTGCATATATACAGACGGAGAGAGAGAAAGTGAGAGAGAGCAGTGCAAATTACCCCGCCGCGATCTGACAATAAATCTTTAATTTGATGAGGAGGCTCCATTCAGCCAAACAAAATCCATACTTATCTGATTTTGGCTTTTTTACTGAGATTCCCAAAGAGAGTATTAGTTGGTATTAACTGCTGCTAGTTCTTCTGCACTAATAATTGGACATATATCGTAAGCATTTCCTTTTCTCTTATGAGCAACGAAATACCCATTCATTTGGCAATGACTGACACTAGAAATCATGGCCTTAATGCTAACAGTTGTCTCATACAACCCAAAGGCGCGTTTATTTTCTCCCTTTTGCACATCTTACAAAATAATGCTAATACTCCAGCTTCTCCCATTAATGAAAGTTTGTGAAAAAGGATGTTGAAATGTTACTGCACAACCAAGAGAAGTTTATTATGCAGCATCAAGGATTTAACAGGGCAATGATTATTCCTTATATGCAACATTACCATCACTATTTTATTCAATATATATTTATGTATATATTCTCAATTACATCAGTGGGATCTGGAATTCAAGTTTGAAACCACAAGGGAAAGAGTTTGTATGGTTGTACTTTCTAAAATGCTTATAACGTGGTTTAGTTGCCAATATTTTTCTTGCAAAAAAAAATAATCTACATTTTCTTATTTCTCTATTTGAAAATTACTCATTTATTCTGGTGGAAGTACAAGAAGCATAATTTCCTCCATCAGAGCAAGCACATTAAATTGCAGCTGAAAGGCAATGCATAAAGAAGGTTCTAAACAAATCATAATGTCCTTTTACAGTAGAAGCACAGACAAGCCTGCACTCAAGCAAACTAAACTGTGAGCTTGGCCAAGTATCTTGGCCATTCATCACTAACTTCATCTAATCTTTTATGTGTCTTGACTCTGCTCTTCCCTGTGTTACTGTGATTCCACTATTTTATGTGGAGATCATGCTGAGACCTACAGATTCATTGTTTTACATTGTTTTACAAACCCTACTACAGAAACACTGATACTTTGCATAAATACTTTCAGAGCTGTCAGGTAGTAAAGGAGCATTACAATAGTAATGGTTTAACCCTGAGGTTGCCATAAAAATCATCCTAAAACTACAAAATATAGATATGAGAAAGATGATTTCTTCTACAGAGATGGAAGACAGTAGGAAGAAGTACAGGAAAAAGTGAAATTTTGGTGTAAGGAAGTCACAAAATTGCCTTTAAGTGTCACCTTTGATTCCACAGGGTCTACCCTACTGTCCCTTACTTTTTCTTTTTTATTTCTTTCACCATTTTTCATTTATTTCCATCTATATAAGCACTTTTGACTCAGCACACCAGTGGTTTGAAATGCAGACTAACAAGCCATCTCTTCAGAACTTCCTTTATAGGAAAGTTGGGTGTTCAACACAAGCTGCATACATGAAGTAGCCCGGTGTTCAATTTCTGAATGCATCGTTGAATCACTATCTGGTATAATCCCTCAGAAGCAGTGAATGTTTTGCTTGGTTTTTTTTCTGTGGATTCAGCAGCAAAATTAAAGGCTTTTAGGCTGGTTACAAAACATTGGCAATATCTTCTTGGAACTCTGCTCGGAAGAAGTGAAAGCTCTGAATTGGATCCTTACTTCGGGAACAGCAAAGACACAGTGTTTTGATGGATATGCTATATTTTAGAGCCCCTTTACACAAATAGACTAATATGAAAGGGAGAAAAGGATAATCTGATCATATGGTGTTTTTTTCAGGGTTTGCTTTTGGTAAAAGTACTAACTGTTTTAAATAAAGGAATTAACAGAGCTCAAAATTACAAGCCACTTAGAGCTAATAATGAGCTAGACAAAATTATTTATTTATTTTTAAACATAAAACATTATTAATATCCGAAAAACATTACTTGTAAAAAAGCCCACAAATTCGTGAAGAGTTTTTCTTTAAAATAAAAAAGTGTCTAAAACAAACTAGAAAGAAAAACCAGAAGAGGGGTTCAATGCATAATAAGCAACTAAGTAAAAACACTCATTTAGGCTTTCTACACTGAAAATGAGAAAAGTGCACTCTAACACTCTAGACTGCTGTTATGACAAGTATTGTCATCACAAACATAAAACAGTATGAATAAATTATTACTTAGTCTTGCTTTCCCATCTCATTTTCAGTACAGGCAACCAAGACAAGTCAGGGTGAAGATTTTCAAGGGTATGTAACAAAACTGACATGCTGCCAGGCGCTGAGAACCATTGCTACATATTGTGTGAAGAATTCATGAGAGGCATTAACTCCTGTTTCCCACTCAGTTTCAAACCCAGCTAGGGGCTGGTGATGGACACAAAGGCAAGACATAGTCATTCATGCTTGCGAAATTTCTATGCGCATATTTACTTCACTTCTGCCTGGAAAAAGATAATTATGAATCCACCACAACATTGTTAAAAGTTGCAAATCCTATTTATTTCATGGTATTTAGTATTTGTGTGACACTTTAAACCTTCAAAATATTGTGCAAATGTTGATAAACTGACAGTACTTTGATGAAGCAGATAGATGTCATCTCAGTCTAAAGATGTGGGAAAACAAATCACAAAATAGATTGACCTATCTGAGCCTGCACAGTCTATCAGGGAAGACCCAGGAATCAAATCAGAAGACTTCAGTACTCCATCTGGCATCACACCACTTCTCTTTTACTCTGAAACCCCTTTTACTCCTCTTTCTGACTCCTACTGTTCTTTTCAGCTGTCCACATCGTTCTGCCTTTGTTTCTGCTGTCCTACTCTCAATCTGCTGGTATTGCTTTCAAGTAGGCACATTAACCTGTAGACTCACACCTTATATCCTACATAGTTATTAAGAAATTTCAAGATCTATACATTTTTTTCTTCACCTCTTCAGTGGACTATTCTGTATTCTAAAAGTATGAGACCTCTTGACACCTCTGAGGATCAATGCACATATTAACAGTGACAGCAGAGTCTGCCCATGGCGGGGTGAAAAACAGTTTTCTGAGTGTCATGAGCATTTGAGATGTACAAAGTATTCTTAGCCTGAATAGGACTCAAAAGCAAAAACATCTTTCTTTTAAACCCTTTTCCTCCACTTTTCCCTTCACCCAAAACAACAAAACAAACTAAATAAAACCATAAAATTTGTTCCAATTCAAACACTGTATCTAGTCAAATGTTTAGCAATTATGTTGAATGTACCTGTATTATAATGCTTACAACAAACATAAGCAAATTTTTGAAAGAACTCTTCAGACCAAGATACAAGAATGTTCTCTTTAGAAAAGGTAAAATGGGACATTCTGATCGTATCAAAATTTAAGAGAAACCCAAAGGAAATGTTTTTATGTCAAGTACTGCCCACAAACAATAACTCAATGTTCCAAAGGTGAGGCAGGTACAGACCACTTTGAACGACAAGTTTCAAATCTACTCTACCAGAGTATTCCAGAAGGAGACTGGAAGAAAAATTTGAGGTAATCCTTCCCAACCCCATCTTTTTTTTTGACAAACCACCCCCCCTCTACATGATACTTTACAGGCTGTCTTTTCTTTTACTTTGACCCAGCCAGAGACCACGTAGCTATATTAGTATGAGGCTTAGCCTGACCCAAAACATTTTTCTTCTAAGCAGGATTTAATTGGCTTTGGCTCAACACCGCACTATTCACAGCCAAATGCCTTCCAGTTTGAAGCTGGATCACACATCTATAGATGCTTAAGTGCAATGTTAGAGAATGCTTAATGTCTGCCTGCAAAATACTAGTCACATTTGCTGTGTCATATACCATGCTGTATCATATATCATGTACATTAAGCAGCATGTGAACAGTGTTTCTCCAAGCCCTGATCATTATAGTAAAAGGGGTAACAGTGGGACATGCATCTTCAAGCCCCAAGGTTTCCAAAATGCACTATGAAATGAAACTGGTATCAGTCTTGCAAGAGACATGTAACATCATTCTACCTTTTAAAAGACGACAGTCACCCAAACCAGCTATTCTTTCCAGCAGTGACACTAGATGAGGAGGGTTAATATCCCAGCCCTGAACAGAGAACCCATTAATCATAAAGCCCGGATCCCACCGGCTTTCTGCCTGGGGTCTAAGCGCTGCAGCAGAAGGTGGTGCACCAAAGCCGCCGTCTTCAGAAATGCAAACATCACACCAGGGCAGAAATCCTGGTCGCTTTCAGTCAATTATTAGCATGCTGAGCACACAGGAGCAAGGAGAACAACCAGGATTTAGCCAGAACAATCAAAATGATTACGGCGAAGAAAATTAAAAAAAAGATATGTTTATTGCTAACTATCTAAATAGAGATTACAACCAACTTCAATTATCTTCTTCCTTCTCTCATCCCCATTTCTTCCATGCCACACTTGTCTTGATCTGACAAGTGAACATCCCCTTCTAACGGTGCTTTTCACAAGTCCCTTAGGTAGTCAGACTTACAAGACTATTTTAGGTATTAATCATAGAATCACTGTAAAATTAGGCTGGAAGTAACCTTTGGAGGTCATCTAGTTCAAACCCTGCTCTGAGCAAGGCCAGTTAAAATCAGGTTGTTCAGGTTATTATCCGGTCAAGTTTCAAATTTCTTTTCATATTAACAGCCTGAATGTAATTCATATTTCTCTGCAATAAGAGAGGTGAAAAATTTCTTAGACAATATGCAATGGTAATCAATGACAGACCATAGCATAGAAACCTACTTATTTTAGAAATCCCATATCTTTTTCTTGTGGATATCATATTGGTCTTTATATTTGAGCTGATTAGGTATTATTTCCTTTCTTTAAGGAAGCAAGTAATTGATCAGGCATCAAGCATAACTGGATAAAATTGTCATGTAAATTTTCAGCTGAATCCATATTCCTTTTGTGAAACTCTTCCATCATTAATCCAGAACACAGGCTGGGATAAATAGGTATTTTTCCTTTCGCCATCTTTTCCTTTGCAGAACCAAGAAAACATCAGATAATTTCCTACTGGCAATTTCTTTTTCCTCTTCACAGCTGGATACTAGACTGACATACAATATATTTGCTCATAGCATCCAATTTTTTGAAATGTAATTTCTTCCACCCTATTTCGTGAATTGCACAAATCATGACAATCGAAAACAGAAAGACTTACTGACATATGATAAGATGAAAGCCATGACGGAATTTATCCATTAAAAATATAAAAATGAATCTTAGAGCAAATGATAATAATCACTATGCATCTCAATTGAACCTAGTTTATGAAAGCAGACGCACTTTGTTTCCTGTCACGATCCTCACCCCGCTGGCTCCCCTAAATTTCCCAAATGCCTTCACCAAGTTTTCAACACTATCCGCATCAACATAGTTATGTCTCTCAGGCTTTAGCCTTTGAAATGCTGTTACTAATATACACAGAGGTTCTCTAACATACAACCTCACTTTTGTAAATGTTGCATAAAACGTATATATCTGTTTTAAAGAAAATAAATCTGGATGCCAAAATTTGGCTGAACAATTCTACTTTGTTATCCTTTGTAAGACCAGTGCTGGATTTCACTGCACTTATCTGTATGTGAAAAATTTCCAGAGGTAATAGTCAAAAGAACAGGTGAAATCCATCAAGTAAAAGACACTGTTCATGAAACTAAATCCCAAAGAGGCTTTATCCTCAGAAGATATAATAGGAAGCATGTCAACAACAAACTAAGCACAGTTAGATCAGGCACTATGAAACTACAGTCTCATTATCCCTTTGTAAAAATCCCACGTGTGAATGCGAAACCCAGAAAAACAATGGAAATAAACCCCACACCCTAAGGAGAGTTGGTCTTCTTGCCAGGAACAGACCATATGATTACTGCCTATCTGATCAGCAGACACTTGCGTCTCTGTCTCTCATTTCTTCCTATGTTTAGCCTCTAGTTTTACACTTAAGACTTGAAGCAATATGAGGCAGGGACAACTTTTTCATTCTACTTTTTCTCCTGTGTAAGAGCAATAACATGGATTCCTATAGATGTAAACAGTATAAGGAATGGTTACTAAAACCTGACAGTATAACTAAAGTCTTACTGACCAAAATTAATCTCATTTATGCAGATCAACCAGACACAGAGCAGCAGCAGGTGAAAAGGAAAAAAAGAGTAGGCGTGCCTTCTCTTTCCTTACACACTGTACATCTGTGTCATGTAACCACAAGTTAGGTGACGGTTGCAGGTATGATCATCTCTTTGTTTCCCTTTGTCAAAAATAAAAATTAGAAAGTTGCAGCGACTATGATGAAGAAATAAAACTAGCTGATGCTTGGAACATGATTGTCACAGGTTGTAAATGTTGTCAATCCTTTTTCCTTTCAGAAATGTCATCTTAGGACATATCCTCAAAACATTCCATTAAAAATTTTTTTTTTTTCATGAGCGACCATGTTGTTTAAGGAAGGTCTAAATTTTAGAAATTAAGCCTTTTTTTTATAAAGTGTTCTATAATTTTTTTTCCAAGTAATCTTTAATTATGTATCCACAAGCACTCATACTTCAAATACTTTATGGAATTAACAATGGTAGAATACTGCATAAAAATAACATCAGCAGCATTTCCTTTATTTGTGCAGTCTTGACTGAGGTTCCCTACCTCCTCTGGTCAGATATTTAATCATGCATTCTTCACATACTCCTAATATATAACAGCTTATATGTTTATAAGATCATGCAATCACTGGCAGCATGATATGATCATCTTATTTGTCTTGTTTACATGAAGAATATCCTGTTGGCTCCATTAAAACTTTCTCATCATGCAAGATATGATCTTTTTCTATTGCATAAATATGTCACAACAGAAGGTCACTTGTAGTGATAAAGATAGCATATTCCCATCTTTTATCTTTAGGCATGATTATCCATACCCAAAAGACAACACTTTCAAGGAACCACATTATTTAATATTCAGAATGAATAAAACTCAGTGATAAGGAAACGTGGACACTAGATTGCACAAGACTAAAAACTATCAGTATCACGTCAGTAACATTTGAAAAATGAAATTAGCACTGGATTGTGCAAGATGACCTCCTGTGGCGTCACAGCAACAAAGTTATGCAAAGCTTCATACAACTGAAGGGTTCCTCTAAAGGCTCTGATTACTGTTCTCTGGCAGAAAAGGTCACAGGCTATGTTGGAGGGATTTTCAGCAGGGCTAAAAGGCAGGAAACAGTTGGAAGGAATGAAGAAATATTTCACAGGCAGTAATAAAAATTTTATAGGGTTTGAATGTGAAGCTGTATAACTGATCTGCTTGTAAAATAGTCCAAGGCTTAAGCTCGGTCAAACTATATTGTTCTATTGCATTTGCACTTTAGAATGACCATTAGCTACTCAGTAACATACATATAAATAGTGCTTTATTTAGCTTATTAAAGAAGGAAATTAAACACTTCAGTATAAACTCACAAAATTATTATTCAAGGAGAGAGAAAGCAGAGAGGGGTTAAAAGTAATAAGAAAACAGAAAATATTTCTTACTGATAAAGCCAGGATAAAACTGTGCTCTCCTCTCTGGAAGTCTAATTAGCTCTTTCCCCTTTAAGAAAGGACATTTTTTGTAATTTCCTTATTACTCTTATGGAAGCATTCAGTGATTCAGATGAATACTTACAGGCATGTTCATAAAAATTATTGGGAAAATATTCAGCATTTTGGAATAGTGGATAAATCCTGAATTAAGTCTCCACTTGACTCATGCTTCCATTAACCTCCATCCTAAGGTCACACTGCTTGCACTCCATTTTGAAACATTCATCTGAGTATCTTGTTTTCTCCTTTTCACTGTCAAAGCTCTTGAAACTTCTGAGTGAGTAGTAGCATTGCACTGTATACTCTGATGTTTCGCAGATGAAAAAAATAGCCATAAATAATTCTTTATACTGCTTCTTTTCACAAATGTAGCTACCAGTTCAAAACGATAAACCAACTACAGAAAATGTGTGTGACAACGACGTGATTTGGAGCTCTTGCCAGCAGTCTCCCACAGCAGGCTGGCGGTAATCATTCACTTTTCATCACTGTCTCATTCTACACTTAGTACGAGAGCTTTGCCACCCTTTTCTAGCTGCATGTCCTATATAAAATCTGAAGTTACCTTCTCATTTATCTGGGATTTGTCAGTGCAAATATGTTACTGTTAGTGATTTGAAGAGCTGAGCTGAACTACATTTCTCGATTTTTTTTTTTTTTTTGCAATGCATTTTGTGTTTTCTCCTCCAGCCTCACTGATTATTTTCCTTCATATCAGAATGACAGTACTGAAAATTATCCCAGTACGGAGCCAGCTCCAGCAGCAGGCAAAGTAGGCAGTAGCCTAGGGCAGCCAACAGCTTGTTTTTTCTGTATCAGAAAAGAGATGGACTGGCTGTGCTTGCCCAGCTGGTCACCGGCCTCTGCTTACATGACTTTGCCCATTGCTGCCAAAGGACTGAGGGGACAAGGAGGCGTCTTTCTTCTCAGTAGCAGTACCATTATTAACATCATCAGGGGCAGAAAGTCACGTCTGTTTCCAACTCTTCTCATATCTCCTCTTTGCAAGAGAAAATCCAACCCCTCAGCCAGCGACTGACCCTCCCCACCACCCTGGCAGGTCCCTATCAGACAATAGTGATGAGTGCTGGAAGAAGCAGGGGGGCAAGAAGAGGCAGGTGACTGCATGGGGCTAGAGATGTGTTGGTCGTAAAAGTAAGAAAGATCTTAGAAGGACTGGGCACAGGCTGGGATAGGAGACAGAAAAGAGGCATACCTTAAGACTCCCCTCTGCCTGTAACAGTATTTCCTAGGCTGTCTTCCATCAGTGCAATTTTTTGGCTAAATTCTGCCAAGCCCTCTTACTTCCCTCTGCCATCAAACGAAAAAAAGCAATATTGCTAGCGTCAAGAAAACCTGATTCGGCTCTAACAGAAAAATTAAACTGTGGAATAAAGGATCTCCCATTCCATTGGCAGCTTCCTCCATCCTCTTTACTGTTTGCCCATAATTTGCTAATTTCATGCTTGTCTAATTTAATATCCTCCTCCACTGCCTCAAACTACATCTCTGTATATGCTCACAAACTACATGTCCCTATATGCTCATAATCCTACTGTATGCCAATGTCTCATAATTACTCTTGCCAGAAATGGAAAACAGTACAACTCAGAAGAGCACAAGAACCAGGTAGATTTTAGAGCTCTATCAGCCTTCAAGTTACACTGTTTTGTAGGACAGCAGGTCACCAGCACCAGTAACTCCCAGTCCTGTCCTTCCAGTGTATGGTTCAGGGCATCTCTCAATCATCCACTTCCTAAAGACGCATAATTTTTTCTATACAAAACCATATGACTTTAGTTCAGAGAACATCACTTATATGGAACAGCCTATAACCTGCCTTTCTCCCATATTCAATCAACTCATACCTGTTGAGCCTGAAATCTGATAAATCAGTTTACAAGCTCAGAGCAGGTCCTCACATTATCGCTTTGTCTCAAAATGCCCCAGTTGTTCTGGAACTTCCTTTTCACAAAGTTTCTACTTTGACAGGTAGGAAAATCAGCTAATCTATAGACAATGTAGTACCTTCTGATTGGTTTTACAACCTTTACCTTAACCTGCAGCCCTCAATATGTAATAAGTAAACCATGAACTGACCATGAACCATCACTAGCACGTTTTATCCAACAGCTAGAGAGAAACAAAACCCTTAACATCTACAGACTGTTTTCTGGAAGGAGAATGACTGGGCCCAAGATTCGAGGATTTGTGTATTCCAGCTGATTTAGCAAGATTTTAAAACCCATACCAATGACATCAGGGGTTAATAAAGCACATAAAACAGAAGCTAACAAGTTCAAGGGTGAAGAAAAAGAGAGACACACCATCAGAAGAAAGGGGAACCTTGACCATGACAGTAAGCAAAGGTTGGACGCACTCATTGCAGGGAACAATAGGAGCGCAACTCTGTGTTTGAAGAGAATGCACAGCTTGGAGATGTGCCCTCCATGAGAAAGCCTTGAGACTCTCATGGGACCCCGAGCCACCAGAGGATGCCCCAACAGGCCTGCAAATGAGCAGGGAATGTCGCATACCCACTTACAACCTTGCTTCAATATGTGTATCTGTGTGTCTTTTATGCTATTGTTGCTTTTAGTTCCTCAAGCACTACATACAAATGATAAGACTGAGCGTTCCTGTGCCCTGGAGAAGGAACACAGCCAGGGACTGTGACAAGTGAATTTTACACCTTGTGCCAGATACTTAGATACTTAGCCTGCAAAGTTGTCTGAATATGTCACTGGAGTAGGCTGCTGGTTTACTTGCCAATGAAATTTGCTGCAACTACGAGAAAGTCCACCAAATTAGATCTCCTCCTCCTCCTAACCCCAGAAGAGGCAGATAAAACTCTGTGCTTATAATTTTGCCTAACAGAAGTCCATATTTCTGGTCTGAACTGAATAGAAACTACCATCCCGACTCCCTCATAGATGTTTTCTCAGGTACTCTAACAACTGCAATTTTTAAATCGTTTTTCTCAAGGCACACTACGGTGCCAGTAAAACCTCAACACGCTGTCTGGAAAGTTATCTACAAAAGATTCCAAATGACATTTTAACAGATAGAAAAGTGTCTGAAGTCAGTGTGTAAGGTCAAACGAATCAACCAAAAACCACACTTAATTTTCTTCCTCTCTGCCACTCGGACTGGTTCAACTACAGGTGGCATTATGTTATCCCCCTCCAAGTCAGTTTGCTGACTGCCTCCCTGAAAAATTAATTGAAAGAAGTGGATCCTATAATTTAAAATGAAATAGGCTCAGCAGGTGAGTAAGCTTTGTCAAGACTGATTACTGAGTATTGATTTTCCACCAATTGTACCAGTTACACTCCACAAGGCCACCTGCACATTAACCTAGAATACATAAAATCACCTCAGGCTAACATCTATTGAGAGGTTTGTATTTTCAGAGGATGCAGGTAAGAACACAATGCTGCAGTCTCTAGCTCTTTTCCTCACACATACAATCAATGGCATTTATTTGGATAGCATCCACACTTAGTACTTACTTCACCATAAATAACTATTATTTGTATTTTCATTTTTTCAGAATTTAAGAAGACTCCCCAGGAAAAAAAACTTCATATAACCTAGGGCTAACTTAATTTTAAAAACTGTAAAGATACTCGGTTAGGTTCTCCTGTGATATGGAGGAAAGAGATGCTGGATGGTACAGCAACAACAGAGAGGCTTACTGTGGCCTGGAAGCTTCTGCTTGGTCCGTCTGGAGCTTCTCACCCCCTTCCACTTCCATGGTGCAGTAGACAATTCGATTGGGAGCAACTGACTTTAGACCTTGTACCTCCATTATAACAATCTGAGGAAAAGAAAGCAAATAATTCATCCTTCAGAAAACATTACATAGCACAGCTAATGCAGTACGAAGCTCCACGCAGGTAAAAAGAAAAAAGAAAAAAATCCCCAAACGCCACTCACTCAAATCTTCACAGACAGAGAGGAGCTTTAATTTTGCCTTGTTTTTCCACTTTCAACAGCATACAGTAGGAATTGAAATTTTTGCTCTGTTTCTACTTGGACAATGACCAAAAACTCACTCCAAACATAATTTAAATGCGGGTAGTTAATTTGAGACTAATGTCCAAGTATAATTCTAAATCCTAATACATGAGGAAATGTATGCTTTACGCAGTCATCTAAATAAGTATTTATGGAATGAATAGGTTACTAAGACTGTAAACAAGGTAAGGAAGTACACTGATCACATCTCTTGAAAGGTTAATCGTGGTGCTGTGACACTGGAGGTCGCAACCCTTGAATCTCAGAAGTGATTTGGTGTTGTGAGCATGAGGCAGGTCGAGAATCGTTTTCTGCTGGCTGTAATTTTTTCTTCCCCCGCTACCTACCCGTTTTCCTTCTCCCAGCTCAGTACTTGCAGTCAGGTTCAGCATGCATATGGGGAGGGGCAGGAAAAGAAAGGGAAAAAGCCACCTCTACCAGCTGCGCCCTGAGAAATTTCCTCACCAGGGAAATTCTGAGCTTGGCAGATCCCAGAGTTTTTCAGCTTTTCTGAACTACTCAGTTATAGCTCAGAAGAGCCAAATGCAGTTCTACTTCAAACGCTCTCCGCCTTTTATAAACCTCATGTTTTGTCACAGTGTGAAATTATTGGAATTTTTACACTTCAGATATTTTTAATTCAGAGAATATTTGAGAAAAAAGGTTTCCCTGCTTGCTTTGGAGAAGCTGCTTTTCCTTCCAGCCCCATTTGGGCCTATGAGAAGAAACTGGGAAAAATGCAGTCCTTTTTATCAGCAGAGAAGCTGTCCTCAACTGAACTATACATGAAAACCAATATTTGTTTGATTGTTTTAAAGGTGACAAAAGTAATGACTCATTACCTCTAATGGTCTCATTAGAGGCAATTGGTTTCTTAGGTCAGCAAGCAACTACTAAAATAGTTTGCTATTAAACTGTTTGCATATTTGCCAATATGTTTCAATTCAAGTATGTTAAACCAGGCTTCACCCCTGGCTGACAAATCATTAGAACATTTTTACATTACTCATAAATTATCAACACTGCCTATTATGCTTTATAAACAATAACAGCAATTCAGGGAGAATTACATAATAATCTCTCTTCCATCTTTTGTAGTCTAGGCATTCAAATAGTTAGGAAAGTTATCAACAATCACTGAGAGACTGCACTAGAAAGCCTTCTAGCTAATACTGCCTCTACAGTCTTTCCACATGCCAAACGTATGTCCTTGTTCAATGCAGACTTCATATTTATTCATTTTTATGTTGATACTTCTTTTCCTTGAGTTTCCAATTTAATTGCACAGTACATTTGCCTTTGCAATTCTGGATTCCAGCAATGGAAAAAAGTTGTATTTCATTAGGAAGGAAAATGTCACTAGCTAATTTACTAGCTCATTAGCTGATAAACAGCTTCCTAAATATTGCTTGCCTATTTCTGAAACTGTCCAACAGCTGAAGAACATAAGTGATTAAGTCTTCTCCTACTACTTTGATATTTTACTTGTTTATTTTACAAATTTCTGCAAATGGGCTATTTGAGGAAACATCCAACTTGCAAAAACAGTCACTCTTGCTTGCGGTGATGTGCAGGGATGTCTCTTAGTCAGCAAGGTGCATTCCCACCAGAGCTTTATAAATGTTACTAACATCTTTTGCTGTTCTGTCTTAACAACAACATGCAGTGGCAGCATGAACCCCAGTCGCTTTTCTCCCTGCCAGGGAATTTTCACAGAGTTCTTATACTCTGTCCTAATGTTTAATTTTATGTATTTCCTGTTCATTCACGTGCCTGTGAAGCAGTCCTCAGCGGGGATTTTGCTGGTTACCCTGCAAACTAGATAAGTCACACCCCAAAAGACATGAGTATGTTTATGTGTTATTCAAGAAATGCAAAATTGTGCACATATGACCTCATCACTTTCCAAAAATATTCTGTCTCCAAGGAAATGCAATCAGCTTTTCTTATTTGGCCATTTGCATGGAAAAAGAGCAGCTCTTCCATGTTTCAGTCTAAATGGATATCAGTTCAGCTGTTTCCTTTTGCCTTTACATCCTCTGAGGCTTAGCTTCCAAAGAGTAAGATATGCACATACTTGTCCATCAAGACATTCAACTTGTGTGGTTAACACCATGTTTAAAACGAAAATTTGCCCTACTAAAAACTGCTACATGTAGAGTAACACTTTAATTCTTTGCCTTGCACAGGATGAACTGTAGATTAGCAACCTTTCAGGACATCTGTGTGTTTTCTTTATCAGTGACTGGGGGAGGTTGGCGGAGGGAAAGCTAAGTGCGCCAGACCTAATAGTCTATATTTCTGGTGTGAGAGGGGAAGAGCTGTGTACAGAGCAAAACTGTTCCAAATTTCTCGGAAATTATATGTCCTGTCATTTTTCATTTCATGATTGTTTCAACCTTTTACTGTGCTTTCCCCCAAATACCACATCATTTTTAGTACATACTCAATACTTCTCTCCAGAGGCACAGAGAAAGCTTTTCTTCTTCTTACATCCCTTATCAAGCAAACTTTGTTGAAGAGAAAAAACATTATCAACAACCTTTTCCAGGTACTTTTAAGTGCTTCAGAACTACTCTTTGTTATTGCTATTTATGGATCATTCTAGGCTTGGTGTTCCACTTGAGGCAGACACAGAACATGTGATGGAGACAGACAGGATTCAGCATAGGAGTTATAAAACTACTTTATCATGTCATATACTTCAGTACTAAGGTCTGCACTCCAGTTTTACATGCTTGATGAACTAATACTGTTTGGTGTATGAATGATGGATCTTACTACTCTTTGAAAGTTGATATTGGGCTTTTACATTATTAGCCAGCAATGTTAAAATTTTGTACAGTGGGATAAGTCATTTCTCTGTTGCTGATAACAACAGCGTTTCATTATTACGTTCAAAAGTATACTTAGGATTTAATGTACTGGAATTCATTTAAAGTTATATTTGTGTGGGAGATTCAACTGCCCACATTGCTGTGTGGGCCCAACTGTAACTACTGCTGCGAAAGGCAAATGCATCTTATAGCTGTATTCTAACTCCTAGACAAAGAATAATCTACTTCTTTAACATAAGATTTTAAAATTACTAAAGAAGGACCAATAACAAAAAAGTATCAAGACATAGGTATTCTAGTAATCTAAACTGTCAACAAGTTTTCTGTGAAATAAGTGATTACCTCTAACGTGAAGGAGAGGACCACATCAGACTTCGACAGCTGAACCTCATTTTCATCTCCTATATCCAAGAATGCAGAATTCTGTGATCGCTTTAACTTCTGCAGTTTAAATTCCGGCCCACCTTTAGACACTGGAAGACTTTCCAGATTTGCCATCAGCAAATTCACTGAAGACCGCAACTCTTCTATGTACATGTTCTCCATTTCTCTTGTTATGAATTTTGGGAATTTTCTTTCCTTGGAAGATATATTTTAAAAGTTAGTTGAGGAGAAAAAAAATTCCCACATTATATGTCATGTTAATTTACCAATTTGCTCTCAGTTAAGAGATACTTAATAAAAATAAGACTTAATTGCAGTGTCTATCTATTTTTATATCTTCAAAACAGTAATGGGAAGGATAATCCCATCCCATAAATAGTAAAGTTTGACAAGAAGAAATGTAATTTGAATTAAGAATTCTCTCATATTCCTCAAAAATAGTAGACAAATGATCTCTCTGGACACGTCAAAAAAAATAAAGTAAGGGGCATCTGTAACGACGGAACCACTTGCCCACCCAAATCATTTAACCATGAACCCAGGTTGAATATGTACACATTAGGTATTTCTAATACATGTGTTTTAAGTGTATCAATTAACAATATGCCTTTAAGATTGCTTTCAAATATTTTATAAATTGACAAAATCCACTAATAATTTTGTTATTTCATCCATTTCCCGTGCTACCAAACATAAGTCAATGACATTCATGCTTCTAACATAAAGCTGTTAAACTACAACCATGACATGAAAATCCTATTGTTTATTTCTATTTTTAATAATGGGTCACTCATTTTGAAAGTAATGCCAAATTATTACACATGGGATTATTTTAAACGTGTTAGAAATAATTTAACAATCACTTTTTTTCCTCTGTAGGAGTTAGATAATAGTGTTTAAACATTGTGTTTATAACAAAGAGGGAACAAATGAACATAGATAATGCATATATGAACTTGTACAGAGCCAATTTTATGCAAAGTTTCTCCCCTGATATTGAATATAGGGCAGCTTGGGAGAATACGTCACTCAAGATTTTTTTAAAAAATGCAAATTATTCTAAAATATATGTTTTACGTATAAACAAGAAACGAACACTGCTCCCCACGTATTGTCTGCAAAGGTAGGCACCTTCCTCCTAAACCAGACAATTTTTATCATTAGCTGTTATAAGCAGTATCATAAAATGTTTTGCATTAAAACCCTTATGGTTGATTTTGTTTCAATAACGAAGACCAAGCAAGTTCACTGTGATCCACAAGACCTGCAGCAAGTCCAGTGGTCTGGCTCATTACAGCATTACAGAGCCAGTACATTACAGATTGAAAAAGAAAAAATAAAAAATAAAGTTAGTTGTAGTTAGAAACTAAAAACACGGAGTAAGGTTCAGGTGCTCTAGCCAAAAAAAGCTCCACTGTAGAGTGTATTTCAAACTGTAACTTCTCCTGTGACGATCATTCATATAATAATATGCCGACAGAGAAGACAGAGAAGACAGACTGCTATTATGTTGCTAAAACATCTTTCCTCCTGTTAAGATGCTTTTTCCACCCCACTGTAAAAACTGAGGAAACTTTTTACGATGCCTTTTACTGTACATTTTTATCACCATAATCTTCCACGATTTAAGACAGCACTATCAGAATATATGGAGGTCTTTATTTCTTGAAAGCCTGAACGTTTGTAGCCACTTCTCTCCCTCACAAAACACAGGTGAGGATCCTCCATAAACACCGTGAGGTCTACAGATTTCACCCCTCCCCCCGCTATTATTTGCTGAATGTGTAACAAATTGCTATAGCACACAATATTTAAAATAATTTAGAGGCACAACAAGAATAATGGAGGCTTTCCCATATTTGTTTAGTGCATATGCACAGGCATGTAATTACACTGATCTGAAAAGCCCACATTGTCTGAAGAACACATCCCCCTGCACAACACTGGAATTTTGGGAGCTCTGATCGCAACATACTGGAACACATCCCGAAACAAAGACCCTGGGGACAGATGTGAGACACTGATCAGGCTGACGTATGCACAAGTCTCTAGGTCTGGATTCTGAGAGTGCTAAAATGGATTTTCAGGATGCATTTCTTAAGGAGAAAAAGACACTGGGTAGTCTTTTCATAGGATCACAAAAAAATTTATCTTAGAAAAGCATAGCACCAGTTACAATAGATAGAAAAATGCATTAGGTGATACACACTTTGATTTCAACTACAAATTTAGTCATATAAAGAAACAGATGGGCAAATAGATGCACAAATTCCCCATTGATTTTTTTCTGTCATAGACGAACATATTCTAAGGTTCTTGCCTCCATTAAATAAGCTAAATTATCTTTTCTGCTGAAATAAACTTCTCACTTATAATTAACAACTTGTAAAATCGTGAAGTAATGTATTATAGGAACAAGGAATGAGACCTCAACAACAACAAAAAAGCTATATGGAGAGATTTCTCTTGAGCTGTGCTGATCTTTTGAGACTGCAGTTTAATAATTCTCTTACAGGCAGGTAATCAGTGAACATCCTTTTCTTTACCCACAAAGATGCTAGAATACATAATCCAGTATCAAAACACTTTTCCCCTGTTTTTCAGCTCTGAGAATAAAGTTCATATTCTGCAGCATTTGATTGCTTAGGCATAAATGATCTTAATAATTCTCACAGCTGCTAGAATTAGGACTAGCTCTCAAGGTCCCCCACAAAAATGTCTGCATTTTAAGTAGTTTAAGAGAGGTGTATGAAAACTCTGATTTCTAACATAGATGTACCATGTAGAACATGGAGTCCCTTATTCTGTGCAAAATTGTACAGTTGACACTGTGGCTACCATGAGAATTTTCAAGTAACAGTTCAGGTGAAAAATAGATAAATAAATTTTTCTTTAAAAAAATCTACAGATGTGCAGTGTATGCACACTAGAGACAGAATGAACAAGATTTATATGGTTTAAACAGTGTTCATAATTTTCACTTGCTATAAAATGAATTTGAAACTTTTATGGCCAGCATTTTGTTTTTTAGAAAGATTAGACTTCCAGGTCTAATCCAACTCTTATGAACTTCACAGACCTAAATGATTATTTTTTTCCTTTTGAAGAAACAAGCAAGTCTTAACTGCTTTACAATTAGTATCACATTAATAGAATATTCATTTTTCTGCACACGCACAGTACTTCCGCACACATTCAGGCTTCTAATATTTTGTAACTTTTGGAGTGAAAGGGAAGAAGGCAACAGAGCAAATATAGGACTGTTTGGACAACTGTGATTACAAGCCCAGGCTGCACGGAAGATTGACGAGACGTGAGATTGCCTTTCTGTGAAAAAGTAGCCTTTCTCCAAAATTTAATAAGATACAGTCAGGGACAGTACCAATCCCACCTGTGATATTTACTAAAGAAAGCGTATTCCTGTCCACTAAAATAAAATAGAAGCTACAGGAGAGAAAGATAGGCTTGGCTTTCTAAAATTTACAAAAAGAATTTATAATTTACCCAATCATCACTAATTTGACCTAAAAGACTCATAGTTTTGTTTCTTGCAATGCTAATATAACCATTATGAACTTAATCTATAAATGTAAACTGTATTATATATACTTAAAAAATATATTGCATATAACTTGTAGTAAGACATAAACATTATGGTTATACCCTAAGCACAATGCACTTCGGTATGTAAAAGATGACTTATTTTACTTCCAAAACACATAATACCAAACATACAATTAATATACCATTTGTTTTACCACTGGACTTGCTGATAAAGGAAAGGGAGGATCACAGAGTGCATGAGTTTCCAAAACCAAGTTATGCTTTCTTCCTATGCCTGTTGATACAGATACTCCAGAGAAGAAAGAAATGCATCTGCTGGGCTGTTTTCAGACGATCTGCTTAATTTTAGAAGCAGAAACTGGAAATACACACTATGTATCGCCCCACTCAATCTCATATGAAGATACGTTTTTGGTACATGAAAGCAACCACCTACCCTTGCCATTTGTTCTGCCAGTTGTAGTCGTCCATCCAGTTCACGTCTGATCTGGGCTGCTTGCTCATCTCCATTATCCAACTTGGATAGAGAACAAAAATGAATGGTGAGAAATACACACTATATTCTAACTTTATAGCAAGTAATGGAGTTAAAAACAAAAACGAATGGCACCCTTTTTGTCTTAAAATCAGTGAAACAGTAAGCAAATACATGGCTTTGAGTTGTACCAAGATGAAAGAAATGTAACGGCCACCAGTTACCCATGGCAGTCAGGGTCTCTGAAGGGTAGCCAGCATTCCCTTGAGTTTTTAACACTCAGGCTAAACAGAAGAAGCCTTATTTCCTTATGAAAATATAGCAGCTGAAAACATTTCTCCATGAATGAGAAACTGGACCAGAGACTGGCTTAGAGAAGATTTGCATGGAAATCTACTCTTTGGTGCCATAAGCTCCTGTATATGAATATATAGGTATGGGGGAAGAAAACTGTGTGGCTATGCTTACTAAGTATGATATTATTTCACTCACATAGCCCTTTTCCCCCAGTATTGGCCAACTGCTCAGACCAAAGCATATGCAGTTTTTGAGCCTCCAATGCTGTCATACCTAGGGAACAGTCATGACTAAAAATCTCACTTCAGTCAGGGAGGTAAAGGGGAAGAACACATCTCCTCACCTCAACAGAACAGCTGAATCTCAACAGAAAAAGCCTCCCCAACTACTTTTTCACCTGTTTACTTGTTAAGGGTGGTGGTGGGGAGTGTAGTGAAGTGGGGCTTCACCTCAATGCACTGACCCGCACAGCTAGTTAAGAGGAAGAAGTGTGATGCATCTGGAAAAGATGAGGCACAACATGCCTTCTTACCTGAATAAATGCCAAATATGGACAGAGTCCCAAGGGAGGGCGCTCTCTGTCCCTAGGGCTAACCACAGACACATGCGAAGTGCTGATACGACCCTAGTGCATTTAGTATGTGGCTGAGGTTTAAGGATACCTAATTGCTCTTCATTAAAAGAACTTAAATTGATTAGGGATGTAAACTGGCAAAAATTGGTTCTCTAATTAAATGACATCTTCAGCTAAAGAATGCACAATTAGTTTGGTAAATGATTGATTACATTAAGCTATGCTTTCTAAGACCAATATTCAGTGGATCAGGCCAAATACATAACACCATCTCCTTTGCAATGCTCCTCAGCTAAATCCAGTAGATCTTATTGAACCAAGCTGCTCTTGAAAATTAGGCATTTTTTCTTTCAAAATCCAATTTTAAAAAAGGAATAATTAAAAATACACTATGCAGTACTTGCAAGTCAACTACAGCATTATGTATAATGTAAATCTGACCACATTTAGCAACAGGATGAAAAGTTTTCCACTGCTAGTATGGAAGCGATGACAGAACATGCAATCTGTCACCCGTACAATCTGGCGTCTCACAAGATCCTTGCAGGAACTGATCCAGACTACCAGAAAGCAAGAGAACAAAACCTGATGGCATCCCTAAAAGAGGCTCAGATTTAAAATAGAGAGTAGAAGATGGATCATGTTCCGGACTGGAAGGATCCTCCTGATCAGCATGTCTGTAAATCTGCTCCTAGTTTGACTATGAGCATAAATTGCAAGAGCATTCTCAATTAAAGCAAATATTTTAGGTTTTCAGAATACGATTACAGTATTTCAAATAAATTCCCAAATTTGTATTCTTCCATTTCTTAACAGAGTAAGAGACTGCTTATTGAACTTGTCACCAAGAATATTTCCATTTCCCTCTGTATTGTCCTGTGCCCCCTGCTCCGGGTGTCCCTGCTCAAGCAGCGGGGCTGGACAAGATGATCTCCAGAGGTCCCTTCCAACCCCTGCCATTCTGTGATAACCATATAATTTTTGCAATTATTTTTGTTTAATCAGTGTGAAAGTCCATCTAATATGAAAACCAATTTTGCTTTCTGGGCTAAGAGAAGGTCAACATTATTTTAATAATATATCCCATGGCAGGCAATTACTTCAAAAATATCTGGTTGAAAGTAATTTTGATGACTGAATTTTGATTTCTGCAAAAAGGAGGGTGTGGGAGAGCAGAACGAAGCTAAAACTTGTTCCTGTGTCAAGACACAGCTTAAATGACTGTCTCTATTATTAACTCATTTGAAGAGGCAAACCCTTTTGTTTAAAGATTGATATTTAGTTATTTTCCATCTAAAAACACATGAAATGATAATTTAAATTAATGAAGATGTAACCTGGTTTTGTAAATCTTAACATTTTTTTCCTTAACTATGCATTGGTTCACATTATCTGTTTGTACTTGAATACTTAAAAATATGCTGATTTCCCTACTTACTTATTTTTAAAATTCAGTCTTCTTCCTGAAATACTTATACATTTTAACAGTTCTGTTAACACATGTATGTAATGATGTTTTGTAAGGTATGGAAAGAAGCTGAAGAGGTGAAACACCGAAGAACACAGCTTTACTTATAGAAAAAAAGCCAAGGTAAGAATGACTGGTAGGTCATTCAGAGCTGTCCTAATAAGAAGCAGTAAAGTTGTTGATATTAGTACTTTTGCAGTATGCAAAATGAAGTGACAACGAGAAAACCAATAACTTTGGTATCACGTTCCATGCAAGGTCATTCTCCTTGCCTTTATTCTAAATTCAACAAAATGCATGAAAAACAACTTTACAAGCAAAGCGGTCTGCTATTATGAATGTGTAATCAATCATACTTTAAATATCTACTGAATCTGAAGTGACAACAGTAAGACTGAGTAGGTTCTGAAAATGCAGGTGGCATTTGGAATTTGTGAGTTGTGTCCACTTTTTTAGCTAGGGAAGACGCTTGATATAACCCACCATATGGGTGGGAACCGGTGACAAGGGTTAGCATTAAGTGCACCCTTTTCCTGAATTCCTCATTCATGGATCAAACCCATACCCAAGACATCTGTGGGATATACAGCTATGACAAGCGCTGCAGTAATTTCCAAACTGTTAAGTAAAAACCAGAAAAGCATATGACGCTGTGCATAGAAATTCATATAAATGTAACATTGCAAAAGAGCACCTCGGATACTTCTCAGTATTGCAACTGCAATGGTAGTATTTATACACCATAGCTATTTACTGACTGTACCAACACTAGAGATGGCTCCTCGTATTGCTTAAACCTCACATAACCAATTAATCAGTATTTTAGCAGCAGGGGACCTTACTACAGAAGACTCTACAGACACCAGGGACCTGTTTTTAGTATAACATACATTAGAAGTCCTGACCAACCAAAGCAGCGTTTCCCCTAAATGCCATGTATCTGGCCCCAAAGCCTGTAAAACATAGACAAAGACCCTGACTCCCCTCCTGAGGGCTAGTTAGCTCAGTAGAAAAAATTCCCCACTGAGCAAGAGTATGAATAAGACAGCTGTGCCACTACTGCCCTTTCGTTTTGCAACAATTATTATATGGATTTTAAAAGCTTCTTCAGAAAAAATCAGTAGTTATGAATGACTACGCTTGGGTGAATAAGAAGCTACTTTTTATTAAAAGTGGTAGCTCATCACTTTTTTTCCCCCTAATGGTGTTATATAAAAACAGCTTTCTAAAATAAACCTGCCACCGTTAGACATCAAGCTATTCATTCAAAAATGGTTTTATTCGTTAATGCTTGAAGTTGTCTTTATTTTTTCTCACTCTGAAAAGGGCAATCATTTTTATTACAAACTTCTTTATTAGTAGAGATGGAGTGGGAACATCCTCAATATACAAGTTGCCCAACAATTTTTTCAGATGCTTGTGTGTGTCAACTTCTAAAAGACAGATGGAAGTTTTCTACTCCAAATTTCTGCTTTAACAATTTAAACCAAGAGACTTCATTACTTCTGAAGAGACCAGGGAAGACAATACACTGCTTTATCCATAATAAGAAAACCGGTGACCACCTTGTCAAAGAGCTCTAGCACCATCTTGCTTTGCAGTAAGGATCTGAAATTTAACAGGGGTACATCTGTGAAAATCAGCTCAACTCTGGCCAAGTTATGAACCTTTGAAAAATGAAATCTGCAGCAGTCACGCTGCAAGCAGCCACTACCAGAGGCTAAATCAGGTTCAGCATTCAGATTCATCTTCAGGTCATGCTGCTGTCTTGAATATGCATGGAGTCTATACTCAGATTATTTGCTCATTTAAGAAAGACTGTAAGCTTATCAGAGCTACAAATCACTATTTGGATCAACAGCATGATCTCTTGCTTGACAAACTGTTGTTTAATTTGTGTGCCTAAGCAGCACAGAACAGAAATACATCAGATTGAATTAATGTTTACATACTTTAAAAGGTTGGAAAAGACTGCACACTTATTGATTCCTATGTAAATCATAACTTTTCAGAAAAAAAATATTCCTTATACAACCATAAAATATTTGTATATTTTGGTGCAAAAGAAAAAAGGTACATTGGCAGAAAATCTAGTTAATGTGCAAGAGCAACTTAAGGTGAAGAAGATACTAATGCTGCCAGGAGGTACCGCACTGAAGCTCATGGCACTCATTGGCATTCCTCTGCATACAAAGTCAGTCAGATATCCTTTGCCCAAGAAACAAGACCAGTTCGATTATGGATTAATACTGACCTGCTGCAAGTTATTGCTCTTTATGTTCACAAGTGCTCAAACTAACTGAGAGTTTATCCAAGTGACTATTTTATTAGTGTTCCGTTAGCTTCCCTGCAGCTTTCTAAGTCACAGTAACATCAACGTGAAATTACATTTATGTGCTGGTTTTGGCTGGGATAGAGTTAATTTTCTTCCTAGTAGCTGGTATGGGCCATGTTTTGGATTTATGCTGAAAACAGTGTTGATAACACAGAGATGTTTCAGTTACTGCTGAGAAGTGCTTACTGTTCACTTACTTAAGTCAAGGCCTTTGCTGCCTCTCACCCCACCCCACCCCACCAGCGAGCAGGCTGGGGGTGCACAAGAAGCTGGGAGGGGACACAGCCGGGACAGCTGACCCCAACTGACCCAAGGGATATCCCACACCATATGATGTCATGCTCAGCATACAAAGCTGGGGAAGAAGAAGGAAGGGGGAGATGTTTGAAGTGATAGTGTTTGTTTTTCCAAGTAACCATTACGTGTGATGGAGCCCTGCTTTCCTGGAGGTGGCTGAACACCTGCCTGCCCATGGGAAGGAGTGAATGAATTCCTTGTTTTGCTTTACTTGCATGCTTGTGGCTTTTGCTTTACCTATTCAACTGTCTTTATCTCAACCCACAAGTTCTCTCACTTTTACTCTTCTGAGTACCCATCCCATCGGGGGAGCAAGTGAGCAGCTGTGCGGTGCCGAGTTGTCGACTGGGGTTAAACCATGACAATTTACCTGCCTATAAAAATATAAATTTCTCTACATTTAATGACTAAATTGGCAGTTCACATATCTTGCTCTTACTTCTGCAACAGAAAATCCGAAGTCTTTTTACTCTGTGTGACAGTAATGGACATTTTTTCTTTACAACCACTTTTTGCCACACATAACCGAGTCCGGGCCCTGCTGACCTGACAGGTTATTTGTGGATGCCCACGTGAGGTAACCTGCAGGGTCTATCCCTGACTACTGTCTAACAGCCAAGGGAAAAACTGTCAACATACAGCAAATGGAGTAATGGGCTTGGATTAAAAGTGTTGTGATTATATAATGCTGAAAAAGAAACTGGATTTCTGGAAGTAACTAATGGCATCCAGCAGCAAGGCTGGAAGAGAAAGCGAATGCCAGAGGAGTCCTAGCGCTCAATGTCAGCTGTCAATCAAGCAAGCAGCAAGCAGGCAGAGGGATAGCAGATGCAAATACTGGCATTTTTTCAGACCATTGTCCTTGCTACCCTTCCCTCTGACTCTGAAAAAAAGGTGTTTTGCTTCATACAGACCTGCTGTCTCTAAGACCCACCGGATTTGTTCCCATTCTTATCTTTATACAGATGGAGTTGCTCTAAAGGAACAGACTGGAAAAAAGATTAAAGGTGTCTGCAATTCTTGGCAGCGTTAAGGAGCTGCCCTGCGCTGAACACAAACAGCCTCCGGAGATTCCCGAAGTTTCCCTAGCTTGTGAAGCAAGATTAGCAGCTACATATGTAAAGGTAGGAGGATCATCAACTTCCAAATCAGGCTGAAAACAGAGCGCCCAGCTGCAGTCTACGACAGCAGACACTTTTGGACATGGATTCAACAGGACTTAGCTTCGCAAGAACAAAGTAATGACAGAAGTAAACAGTTTCCACTTCCTATAGGAGGAAAAAACCAGATTTGATTAAAGGGCAGGACATGTGAAGCTTTCTAAATGGCTTCTACTGGACTTTTTCATAAATGTTCTGCCTCCTGTTTCACAACAAGAAAGACACACCTGTAAAAAACAAAGAAAATGTAGTCACTTCTCTATTTCAGAGGAGGCTATGCTGTTTAGCATCAATTTTAAAATCTTTTCTGTTCCTTGTGTATAAATTATAGAGCTGATTAATTCAGATTCATAAAACAGATTACTAAAATGGTATTTAAAAACTCTCATGTTCTCCGCAACCTGCAAAACCCTTACCGTGTATCACGCAAATGGCTATCTTGATGGCTGACCCTCTCTGCGTGATGGTGAAATCCTGTGGATTTCCCACAGAACTCTGCAGAAGAAAAACCTTAAAAACTCAGTTCCTGAATCTTCCTCTCTCCTCTTCCCAACTCACTCCTTTTCCCAGTCAACACACAAAAACAACAAAAAATTGCTAGACTGGGCAAATAAACTCAGGGATGGACAAGTAAACTTTGCTTCTATGTTGCACAAGCTCTGAGTGAAACCTAAGAGAAAGAATGTCTGAGACAGAAAATCTGTTAATCGTTAAAATAAAGGGGGGAAAACCCACTTATTTTTGGAATTATTTCCCTTGTAGAACACCACTATGCATATTTTCAGCTAATTTTAAGTCAGAAGACAAGCTCAGCAACCACTGAAAGCATTCCTACTTTCAGTTTGTCTGCAGCAAGTAGGCTTGTAAAAGCTTTCAGGTCCAAAGCCCGTATGAGGTGTTCGAAGAGCATTTTGCAATGCACCATTGGGCCTCACAGCCTTTTCTTATCGATTTTCCTCTAATAGAGCACAACTAGATTGTCTTTCTGACAATTGGCCAAGGTGATCACTCAGTTTTTCCACAACACAGTGCCAGCAAAAAGTTCAAACATGAGTTTAAATTAATCTGTTTTAATACAAATGCTTATTGACTACTATAATTTTTCTTTATCTTTTTTTGGGGGGAGGGAGAGCAACAATTTTACAATAATGCAAATATCAAAATTAGGATGGAGACGGTACAGATGAACAGAGCAAGCAATTGGCGTATCACTTCTTCTGTAGCCAGTATTGTTAACAATAAGTAACAACGCAGATAAAGAGAAAAGCCAATCAACAGTCAAATATTCTACAGTGGCTTCAGCTGGATTAAAAAAAAAATGAAAAAATAGCATAAAATCAATGTTTTCACAAGCTGTGCCTGAGTACCTACAAGGAGCCCATTAGATTCAACACCTCACTGAGAATTTTCTTACAAGCTCTATATAACCCCAGAAGCTCAAAAACTTCATGTACAATCTCAGATGGTGAGAAGTTTTGGTCTCTGAAATTTGTTTATAAATTTCTGAACCTGCCTATGTAATTTCAATGTTGATTTGTATATGTACAACTGATTAAGGTAGCAGAACATATCATTTATACTAATTGTTTGTTCTAATCAATAATAGTTATTATATATTTGTAAAAAATGCTTATCATAAAAATATAAAAACAAACCAAAACAAAGTCAAAATTACTTTAATTAATTCAATTAAAAAACCCCACAATTTCAAAGTTCACAAAAACAAAAGTGAAAATGACACAGTTTTGAAATCTTGGACCTTTTTCCAATCTGCCATTGGATGGCTTTCCATTCACTTTGGCAGTTTGCAGAATAATCAAGGCTGAGACTTCGTGTGCTGCTTTTGGCTGGGGCAGAGTTAATTTTCCCCCTAGTAGCTGGTATAGTGCTGTGTTTTGGATTTAGCATGAGAATAAGGTGATGACACACCGATGTTTTAGTTGTTGCTAAGCAGTGTTTACACTAGTCAAGGACTTTTTCAGCTCCCCGTGCTCTGCCGGGTGCACAAGAAGCTGGGAGGGGAGGGGCCACAGCCAGGACAGCTGACCCAAACTGGCCAAAGGCATATTCCATACCATATGACGTCACGCCCAGTATATAAACCAGGGGGGAGTTGGCTGGGGAGCAGCGATCGCTGCTGGGGGACTGGCAGGGCATCGATCAGTGGGTGGTGAGCAACTGAATCAAGCATCACTTGCTTTGTATATTCTTTTATCATTATTATTATGACTATTATTTTATTTCAATTATTAAACTGTTCTTATCTCAACCCACAAGTATTTTTTTCAGTTCTACTCTTCTGATTCTCTCCCCCATCCCACCGGGGGGGCGTGAGCAAGTGGCTGCATGGCGCTCAGTGCTGGCTGAGATTAAACCACAACACTTTGATATGGCATTTCCCTACATTAAAGCTTTGAAAACATTAGAAAAGCAGATTTGAGATTTTCAGTACCAGCTGAAATATTCTCTCACAAACAGATTTCTGTTTATTCAGGGACTACCAACACCCAAACCCCAAGGAAAATCTTCAATGAGCCTTAAAATGAAGAGGAAAGTAAGCACATACAGTATTCACGCCAATCAGAATATATGTAACGGGAACAGTTAAAAAAGTGTATTTAAGCCCACTCAAAACTTAACATAAAGTATATGTTCATAGGTCAAACTTTCACTGTATGCAGCCAACACTGTAAGTGAGAAGACATTTGAAGAGTTAAATACTCACCATGTATTACTGAGAAAATCTCTAGCAAGAACGTTTATTTTACACTGTGATGTACAGATGTACCATGCAACTTAATTCAGTGACCGCTTCCCTAACAATCATCTTTCATATGTGACTGCTATTAACCTTTTAGAGAAACTGTAACAAGTTAAATGCCTTTTATCAACAGCTAACTTGATTAAACTCACCAGACAACCTTCGTCAAAATGATATGTCCCAAATGGGAAAGAATAATCCAATCTTTAAAAAGATGAGCTTCGAAGGATTCTTCAAATGCAATCCTCTGTTGAATATTATCTTTACTGAATAAAGTTGAAAAATATATTAATGGTTCAAAATTTGTCCTAGCCCAAATTGGAGTAAGCCTCCATATTTTACTGCATATTTTCATACTGACGGGAACTGATACTTTGTGAACAGGACACTCGGAAAAGTAGCATAAATGTATTTGCATAATAAAGAATGAGGTTTTTGTTTGCCTATTTGGATCTGAACAGACCCCAGCACTCTGGTTATCTACATGGGCTGAGGAGACAGTAGGGCTTCCCAGCCAGGATTTTCACTAATTTATGTGCACGGTCTTTTCCACAACACACTGTCATACCGTTGCTCTGCACTGATTGCCCAAATGAAACATTCTTTCCATTTTGTTTAAGATCATTGATGTGAAATTAAAATTGCTGCTCTGCTAACCTAAATTTCAAGATTTAAAAGATCTGTTTCTCTTCTTGGCCAAACCTTGATATGAAGATTGTAAATAAATAAATACAACTCAATAATGCACACAAATCACCTTTTTGCGTAGGTGTTTAGATGACAATATTTGAAGAAAGCCTGCTAAGCCCTCATATTTACAGAGGAAAACACTCTGTCACAATACTGAGTCTGCCATTAGTTTTCCTCTGATTTAATGCAAAGATAAAGTTGAAGCTATATTTGGTACACAGAGGCTGTTAATGATGCATTGTGGGGTTTTAGTGAAAAAGATACACTGACCTAGATACAAATATTTTAAATATTTATGCATAGCAGTCTGTTTAGACATCAAGGAGAAAAAAAAAACCAGACAGCAGGTACTTAGACTGTTAATGATTTGTCTTTAGCTAGTGTTTCTTGGACTGTATTTTCACAACAGCATTTCTCTGTAAGTATTAGAGACTCTTTGCATAGCCTTAGAGTTACTGTATTACTTGGACCTTACTACCAGCAGATTCTGAGAGGGAAAAACCCATTAAAAATGAAATTATAAAAGAAAACTCCAATATTAAAAAACCCCAGAATTTTATTTTATTCATTATATCAATGTTTTTTCATTTCATATCAGTGTTGATACACTGTCACAAGCTTGTCCATAAATGCCATGATTCTGGTGCTCTTCTCACCTTCTCCACAGTGAAGAGAATCAAGATGTATCAATTTTATGAACTGTATAAACACAGATCATAGAATCACAGAATCATTAAGGTTTGAAAAGACCTCTAAAATCATCAAGTCCAACTGCCAACCCAACACCACCATGTGTCCTAAACCATGCCCTGAAGTGCCACGTCTACACGTTCTTCGAACACCTCCAGGGATCGTGACTCCAACTCTCTGGACAGCCTGTTCCAATGCCTGACCACTCTTGCAGGAAAGAAATTTTTCCTAATATCCAATCTAAACCTCCCCTGATTCAGCCTGGGCCATTTCCTCTCATCCTATCACTTGCTAGTTGGAAGAAGAGACCAACACCCACCTTGCTACAACCTCCATTCAGGTAGTTGTAGAGAGCGATAAGGTCTCCCCTCAGCCTCCTTTTTTTTCAAACTAAACAACCCCAGTTCCTCCAGCTGCTCCTCATAAGACTTGTTCTCCAGACCCTTCACCAGCTTTGCTGCCCTCCTCTGGACACGTTCCAGCAACTCAATGTCCTGTATGTATATGTACACTGATTAGAAGAATGTTGACCAAGAGCAGTTTCACTACATTGATGCCCTTTTCTGCTACAACTAGCTCTTCAATCTTGCTTAGTTTCCTTCAAAATTAACTTCAAATTATTTTTGTAGCAGAGGCTTTATACTATAAAACAGAGTCCCAGAATTGCAAACCATGCCTCTTTCTCCAGTTATGTTTTGGTCTTGGTTGTAGCTCCTCTTGTCTTCATAATGCAACTACAACCCACTTGCTACACAAATGGTGGACCCTACTCAAATAGACTAGATAAAAAAGCAGGAAATTTAAGTATGTCTCTAATGGTACATACTTAGTGGCCACTGTGGACAATGAAAATAGTACACATGTAACCCTTCGCATGATTCTTGCTTGTCTGTTGTCAAAGAGTGGTTCATATCCCACAGCACTTATTCCAATGCATGCTTAAAAGTATATATGGCTGTTGCTTTCATGAGCACTACCTTCATGCACTTTCCACTAGGTAAATCATCAAGATTTAAACAATAAAACTAAAAGCACTTCAATTAGTTTATCCTATTTTTACCTATATTGCATTTATAAATTGTTCAAAAAGAAGTCCAGGAAGAATCTATTTACTTTAAGCTTAATGCAAGCCAAGACCCGTGGCTTTCCCAAGGAAATGATGGGTAGAGATGCAATAAAGCCTGCATAAAACAGAACACGTTATTTGTTTTAAAGCTTAAAAGCATATACACACAACTGAAAGAAACTGAAGCTGGCAAACTGATAGAACATTTAGTTTACAGAAGCCATTCCACTTCTACAAATCAGTCCTACAAGAATTAAAAAAAAGACAGAATTATGAATAATGCTTTATTCTAAATTGCTCACTTCACAAACTACTGATATACATATTGTTTTAGCATTTTGACCAATCTCCTAAAATGATGCTATTCTTCAAATAGCAAAATACATAATTATACTATGTACAGTTATAGCATCATAGAATCATAGAATGTCCTGAGTTGGAAGGGACCCACAAGGATCATCAAGTCCAACTCCTGTCCCTGCACAGGACAACCCCAACTTCACACCATATCTCTGAGGGCATTGTGAAAGTGTTTCTTGAATATCATCAGACTTGGCACTGTGACTGCCTCCCTGGGGAGCCTGTTCCAGTGCTCCACCACCCTCTGAGTGAAGAACCTTTTCCTAATACCCAGCCTAAACCTCCCCTGGCACATCTTCCTGCCATTCCCTCAGGTCCTGTCATTGGTCACCAGAAAGAAGAGATCAGCGCCTGCCCCTCCTCTTCTCCTTGTGAGGAAACTGCAGACCATGATGAGGTCTACCCTCAGTCTCCTCCAGGCTGAACAAACCAAGTGACTTTAGCTGCTCGTGTACAGTTTCTCCTCTAAACCCTTCACCAAATTAGTGGCCCTCCTCTGGACACTCTGTAGTAGCTTTATATCCTTAACGTACTCTGGAGCCCAAAACTGCACACAACACTCGAGGTGAGGCCGCACCAGCGCAGAGCAGAGCGGGACAATCCCCTCCCTCAACCAGCTGCAATGCAGGGCTTGATGCATTCCAGGACACAGTTGGCCCTCTTGGCTGCCAGGGTGCACTGTTGGCTCACATCCAGCCTGCTGTCGACCAGAACCCCCAGGTCCTTCCCTGCAGAGCTGCTCTAGAGCCTCTCGTTCCCCAGTCTGTATGTCTTGTTTCATCCCCCAAATGTTAAAGAAAATATCTTCCTGTTTTCTCTCTGGATTATACAATCATTTTACATGTGACAGACATAAGAAACACCCTGTTAGATCAGACAAATAGTTAATCCAGCCCAGAATTGTGTGTATGACAGTGACAGCTGCCAAGGTTATTTAGGGAAAATGCTAAATGTTATTTAGGGAAAAAAACCTGAGGAAAGCACATTGTGCTGAGAGAGGAGAATAATGGCAGGTTCTTACTGTTTACAGATCTAATCACTCTCAATATTAAGAAGATAAATCAAGGATGTGGATGCAAAGCATCATTCTTTTTTTTAACAGGAATGGAAAATTAAGATCTGTAATATGTCACACTATAAACATATTTTATCCAACTGTATCTTGTTTTTCACATCCAGGTATTGGAGTTAAGGTGTGCTGTCAAGACAGACTCTACACACTCATCACAGCACTGTGTCTTCCACAATGTAAAAGTCACACTCTTCAGTTGTTGCTCACTATGTAAAACATCTTCCACCCCAACTTTGCTACCACAAGATTATAAATATCCACACACAAAACAGTTTAACTTTCACTTATTTTCCACTCAAGTCTTTGCCTCATTATTTGTATGGGTGTTCTTCCTACAGCTAGGCAGTGAAAAAAGCTTCAGAGCTATGCAATCCAAATAAAGTATCTTTTCAGTGAGAAACCTAGGGTCCCTAGATAACAAATGGAGAGACAGAGAAGCCTCCAGAGGGTTATTAAAAGCACTTAAGCAGTTATCTAGTGCCTACCATAAATACTGTGGAGGTCCCAACTGCACTGCTAATCTCTGGTAGGATGATCAAAGAAATGAAGAAATGGGTGTTCTTATTCTCCTTCTCATCTTCCCCCAGATCCTGCTGAAATAGATACTGGCTTCTCCTTCAGTACAAGTTGCTCTGAGGTTCTGGCTAGGGAATACCCTCCCACATCCACCCCAACCAGAAAGTGATGGGCTTTAAAAGAGCTATGACTCACGTCCTGATTCTCCTTAGAAAAACCCTTCCGCCCTCCTCCTCTCCCACCACCTGCACAGAGATTACCATATCCAAGACAACCCAAAGATTAGCATGCAAACCTTGTTGGTATATGCATATTCATGACCTATAATACTAAATGGGCTCACAGTGTTTTATATTTTCCTAAAATTATCCTTGCTTCAGAAGGAAATCCCCTCTTTTTTGCTTACCCCCCTCACTCTCCAAAAATATCATGCAGAATGTTTTCTTGCCTTATTAATCACTGATTAGATTTTCTTTAGAGTAATAAAACCAAAGAGAATGTATGCAACTAGGGCAATAAATGTTAATGAGCGTTGCTTTAAGTAAGCAAAAACACCTTGAATGTCATGCCAATATTTTTCCACAAATAATTATAGGTGGCTGACTTAACTAGATAGAAAACTTAAAATTCAGGCTGACAACTCACAACTGAAGCACTGATTTATCACAGATTTTAAAAAAACTGTGTATGATGTTGTTTTCAAAATGCACCATGAAAAAACCAGCACCCCAGACAAAACACTCACTTGCTTATAAACAGTTCTTTCAAATAGTTAAGATGTTTCTCTTTAGTTAAAGGTCTGCATTTGTATTTAAATATACAATATCTGAGCATTTTAATGATAATCTTTTTTAAAAATAGCTAATAATTTCTTCAAGAAAATAAGAAAATCACGGGGTAGAAGGATACTACTGAAGCTGTTTGTAAGTATCATAGAGAGAAGTTAGAAGATGACAGAAATGGAATCCCATTTTCTTCCTTTCTGTTCAATACCACAGCATTAGCTAGAGAATGTTCTGTATTGCTACCTTTTTCTAGAAGTCAGTGGTATTAGTGATGTGTACATACTTGTCCATAAAAATCAAAATCCCAAATAGTTGAGTAAGGACTAAAAAATTCTGTTTAAAATTCCTCTCATGGTCAGGGCATGTACAAAGCTTTCTTTCCATGTGTATACTCTAGATACACAATAAGATATGACCAGCTGTTCTCCCTGATGAAGAATTGTAACCTGCTACTTCAATCAAGCACCTGTTTACACAGTACTCCACAAAACCCTTCTAAGCTCTTTCCTCACATCAAATTTCTTTCATATCAGCAGAGAGGTTGAAAAATTTCTAGGCTGACCACAGCCAGATCTTCACCAACTCTCTACTCCATTCATTCCCAAAAGTGAGAAGTGGGCTATTAATCAAATTGTTTTCATTTTCCTACTGTTCTTCATGCTCAGGACTAATAATGAATACAACAGGATTCTTGGCTGCAAGTTGAGAGTAAGAAAGAGCTCATGTTTGGAGTGAGGTCCAAAAGAAACATATTATAGATTTCAGTCTATCTTCTGTTTACGTAATGATCAGGAAAAAGACCTTAACAAGGAAAACTAAAAAATATTGCTTAAGAGCATGTACCTAGTAAGTCCTTAAAATGAGGAACAACTTTTTTTTTGTGATGCAAGGAAAGAGCAACACCTGTTTTACATTACAAACAACTGTTACTCTACTGGAAGAAGACTTTAAGATCAGAAAATTCCCATGTTTACAAACAACTTCGCTGGTAACTCTTATCTTAGAAAATAGGTCAGAGAACACCATCGGTTATCCCAGAAGAAAGACAAACTCTATTTAGCCCAACCTAGAAACATATGTCTCCAACTTACTAGAAAACACCTCTAGTGATAAAGACTCCATATGGTCTCTAAGTAGCCAACTCTAGTTAAATGTTAGTTGAGGATTTAAGAACCCTCAGGAAGGGTCTACTTGATACTGCTCTCTAGGTTGCATTGCTTGGCTAGATCTCCACTGACCATAACAAGGGTTTGACACCTAGCAAACATGTAAACAGGAATATTTAGGTGTTTGCATCAAGAAATGTGTACCATTGTCAGCACCTCCTATCAACATTCTCTTCATTTCTGTTCTAAGTACAAGACACAGCACTACAGAAACATTGGTTATATAGGCAATTTTGAGGTTATTAAGTCCAGCCTCCTACTTGGTAACAGCAGATGAGAGAGCCGTGGCTATGTCAAGCCAAGTTCCGAAAACCTCCAAGATGGAGATTCCACAGCTCAATGTCCTCTGCAGGCAGAGGGGGAAAAACTACTCTGTCAGTCTCCTATGTTTCTTCTAAGGTAGTCCAGCGTTATCTCATCTGCAATTACAGGACATTGTTGGCTCTTACTCAACCTGGCATCCGCCCTGCCATCGACCCTCCGTGCCATGCCATGCTTTTCAGTAGGGCTGCAATTCAACCAGCTGGTTCTTAGCCCATATTCATACCCAATTACCCTGCCCAATCTGCAAAACCTTCTGCTTCTCTTTGATGAACTTCATGAGGTTTCTTTTAGCTTAATGCTCAAGATCACCTTTAACCATTCAGCATGCCAGCTGCATCACCCTCCCCTTCAGTTTAGCACTGTCCACAAATGCACTGAAGATATGTTTTGTCTCATCATCCAAGCTGTCAATTAAAACACTTAATAATACTAAACTCCAGAGTACTGTGTTCCCAGCTACCATGTAAATCCATGTAAACTAACAACGATTACCTTTATGCATGTCAACATGGATTGCAAGAGGTTGTGCTCCACAGTCTTTCCAGGGACTAAGGTAATACCTATAATTCTCAGACTTTCTGTACAATAGTATGGTTTGTTCCTGAGCTCTTTATGTTTTCTTAAGGAATCAGCCCACTCCTTGGCTCTACTTCTCCCCACATGGCAGCTTCTCAAGTGTATCTGCAAAGCAATTCTTTAGAGGGTAAGTTCGCAGATTACCTTCTCAGCCTTCCTCCAACTCTTGAACCGTCAACTGGAGATTTCTGCAGCCCAGCTGCTACCTGTGGTCACGCTCACCCCCAACTCTTCCCTGTTTGTGAGTAGCAGGTCAAACAGAGCTATAATCCCAACTGCTCCTTTTGCATTTGTGTTCAGAAATTATCACCATCACAGTCCAGAAACTTCCTCGATTGCTTGCACAGTGTCATGTTACCTTCCCAGCAATTTGGTGGCAGGTGTCTGAAATCCACCATGAGGATCAAGGCCTGGCACTGGGACTCTTAATTGTTTGTTGATAGCCTCATCCTCTTGTTCAGGTGGTCAGTAACTGACCCTCACCATATCATTAACAACATTACTTTCCCTTCTCATATTGACCCAGAGACTAGACTTCTTGTTTGTTGCCCAAATAGTGTAGATGCTATAGAATAGGCATTAGTGTAGACACATTTATGAATGCTTTCCTTTCTGAGAAGGAACGTTATTGTCTCCCTTGTAGCCTTCTACCATATGTATCTACTCCACATGCATTGCTTTTTCATTTAACCCTGGGATTAGCTCCCTATCGTTTAAAAAACCTAGCTTAAAATCCTCCATGTTAGGTTAGGAATCGTATCCACAAACATGTACACGCTTTCTTGTCAGATTAATTCTTACAGTCTTGTCAGATTCATCACTTCTTACTAGTTTTTCCTCAAAACCAGGTGCCATAACCAAAGGTCAAAGCCTCACTGATTACATCAATTATGCAGGTTGGATGTGTCACCCTGGACCATCTTTGCTTTCAGAGACTTACAGTCACCTTTGATCTCCCCAAGGTCATGTCACTGGTGCTCGCACAGACAAGCAGCGAGGGGCAGTAGCCGGAAGGCTGGACAGGCCTCAGCAACCTCTCTGCAACATCACAGATCCAGGCTAGAAGCAAGGAAAAAGGTATGGCCAGCCAATGGGTGCTTTTGTCCTGGATAGGGTGAAGTCACCAAACACTAGCACTTGTTGCTTCCTCTTTGTGCTTTGGTCCCAATCCCATGACCTCAGGTGTCCAACATACATTCTTCCACAACAGGACTCACTCCCCTTCCTCTGCTGCCAGGGTCCTGAACCAGTTTTCTAGATGAACAACTGCAAAGAGACAGGGAGCTGTCTCCTGATGCCAGAAGTTACAAGCTTCCATCTTCCACCCTCCTGGAAATATGGGAATGGGAGGAAACCACTAAAATTAAACAGGTGGGAAAAAAAAACCAGTTACAAAAATCCTGCTATCCATATGTAAAATGTAGTAGTTGCTCCAGTATGGTAAAACTGGAATACTGGTAGATAAGTTTCTCTAAGGAGGCATAGGTGTTTCAGGCACCTCAGGCTGTCTCCAGTCTCCTGAGCAAAGACACAGTATGGGGAGAAGGCTGTGCCAGACTGATTGGAGCATGATTCTACAGTACTCCTAGGAATAAAACAAAGGTACTCCAGAAATGGTATGTACCTTTGGAGGCTCTCTCAGGCATGGCTCAGTATTATGTTCCCTCATTTACGGGCAGTCCTAGTGTTCCCGCATTAGAAAAGCTTGGCACTGCATGATCAGTTAGGAAAACAGTTTATTCAGAAGTGATGGAGGGATTGCCTCTTCCCTTACTTCGTTTGCAAAGGGACATTACTTCTATCATAGCCCCAGAGCACTTACCATACAACTGCACCTTTCAACTGCAGCTGGAAGTCAACATTTCTACAAAATGAGTAGCTTCAATTTTATTTCAGATTTTTCTTGTTTATAGCTAAAATGCCTGGAAGTCAATTTATTTTTCTGTTATCTCAATAAACAGATTCCTATAGAGGACACAAAATACAGATGAATCCTATTTCTACTCTTCTCTTACTCTTTCCCTTCCCAGCACGCTGTAAGCTTGTAGACTACTCTACTCGTGTTACTGACCAAAAAAGGGTTATTTCAGTTGGCTCGAGAATTTTTCATGCCTGTAGCAGAAAATTAAAATGAAAATAACCTACCTATCTATAGAAGACCTATAGAGAGAGAAACAGGCACTTTCTTGTAAACATGTCAGAAGTTTGAAATGATGAACATCTAATCGCAAAGCAGACAGCCTCAGCACTGACACCAGACTGAATCTGGATGATACGATCAACTAACTTTGAGTCTTGTAATATAAAATATGGGAATAAATGAAATGCCAAGGAGCACGTCCCTGCATGACAGCTCTTCTGTTCGGAATCAATCCTCTTTTGGGGTGAGAGGGTGTCTGGGCTGCACAGCCTGGAAGATTAGAGCTTGAGAGATTAGATCCTAGAGATTAGGACAGCCTCAGCAGAGGACACAGCTGAAAAGGTGACCTGAGAGTTCTCTCAGTTTAAGGACAGCCACAAAAACACCTTCCTAGAGGACAAAAAACAAACACACAAATTATAGCATATTCAAAGAGAGCTGCAGATCTCTCAGTCATTTGACATACATCATTATTCTTGCACAGGACAGTCTATCCTCTATTACGGCTGTGCTTTGATATTTCTGTTTAAAATATGTATCTACCACATATATTTGCCGGCTCGTTTCCAAATTTACCTGCATATTTCCCTTTGGAGTGATTGGGGTGCAGGAAGCCATATGAACCTTGTCCAGGCAGCCAGCTGCAAAGAAACTTCCTCTTAAAAATTTCAAAAATGGGGGAAAAACGCAGCTAAACTTCAGAATAAGACATTCAGTACCAGTGAGTGAGGGGGGATACAGAAACATAGGCTCATTCTTTTCCTGTGGCTTCTTCAGCTGCTTCTGCTGGCTTCACACCAGCTCCTGAAGCCACCTCAGAGGACGAAAAACCCTGCAGAGGAACAAACCTAAATAATCAAATTGATCCTTGGGATGGAAGTGACTGTTCTAAGCAAAACCACTTTACTTTGAATTGATAATGAGGGAATACAGAATACCACCACGTCTTAGAACAGGGGACAAATGCATGCTAAGGGTCATTAACTTATTCAGCTTGCTCACAAGCATTCATTCAAATGCACATATAAGCTAGGAAACAGACACATTAATAAACTTAATCATCAGTCTGGAAATGTGGCTGTAAAATTATTTGTTTTCTATTTATTTACCTGAAGACACAGAATCTCTCCTTAAAAATAAAAAACCTTTTGTTTTAAAAAATGCTACAGCCTTTGGGAGAAAAGACTTATTTTTATTGCTTAATACCAAACCAGAGGAATTTTATCCTCAGCTGGTAATATTAAGCAAGATGAGTCAAATGCACTGGTGATGTTAATATAAATGCAAGTTAAATGCTGGGTATATTTGGCTTTGACTGTTGAGGCAGCTTAAGTCCCTTGGATCTGGAACTCAGGAGAATGTCAAAACAGCATTAATTACTTCATGAAGGCTCCAAAAGAATATTTTAGGGAAAGAAACACAGGGAAAGGTAATAAATAGAAGCTTAAAGGGATCTGCTTTAACCCAGGCAAAAACAACTTCCGTATTTTTTGTGGTTCGATGCCCATTCTGCTGCCACTTTCCTGAACTCCCTGAATGCCAAGGACAGTCTCAGAAAACAAAACAGCTTGAAAGAAAGATCTGCAGCCAAAATCCCAATGCTGATGATTTCAATCCTCAAAGGAGGGGAGATGGGTAACTCTCTGATGACTCTCAGTCACACCTGGCTTACCTCTTGTGACAAGAAAGGTGATACAGAGGAGAACAGGCCTAGAAGGATGCTAACTTAGAAAACAGAAGTAAATCCACTAGTCTAAGAGTGCTGGTAGTCTCTCAGGCTTCTAGAGACCATACGTGTCCAAATCCTTCATGCAGATGGAAAACAAAACACCACAAGGACAGAAGCCACATACGCACAAAGAGAGCTCTATGATAGGAAAAAAAATCCACAAATAAATTTTGTTTTAAAAGTGATTAAAAGTGAAAAAGCTATCCCTCAATGTATTTTCTTAACACTTATACTCAACAAGTAAACCTTTGAATATTTTCATGGTTTTCAGATGTCCCACTCAAGTTTTCCTTTTAAATGCAGCTGTCAAAGCCAATTTTTCTCACCCAATAGCTGAATGTAGAAGGATACTGCAATACCTCAAGTACTGAAAATACATTACTGTTGCCAACACACCATTTCTCTCTGGAATTTTCTCCATATTCCTTCAACTACCAACATAAAAATTGCAAAGTACTTCTCCATTATGTAACTGGCAAGGCTTTTAAATGTTGTTCAGAGCCAGGTATTTAAATATACTGAAAAAGTAACTTGCTTCTCTGAGGATGCTTTAATATTCTTTCCATCATTCTTCTATCATTAGAGTAAATGAGAACAAATCAACACCCCTTGGGGCAATCAGCGACTTTTTTTTCCAAAGTAAACTCTGCTATTATAGAAAAAGCACTTTTTTAGAGGAGCTAAATATTTTTTTTTCTTTTTAAATATCATCAACGTGTGTTAACAGAACTGAATCACTTGGGGGTTCCAAGACTTCCTTTTTCACCAGAACTCACATTATTAAGCTGAAATTCCAAACTGACCTGACATACACTGTTCAGCTTAGCTCTGGATTTTTCACAGTCCCATACAGAAGTAATCTTAGGAGGAGTATTTGACATTGCAGCACTATCTTCCAAACCACTGAAGATTTTGTCTTGAGCAAGACCGCTCCAGACTTCTTGAACAGAGGTAAAAGACAAATGAAGCAGCTCAGCAAAAAGCACCTGAAAAAATATAACTGTTGAAATAACTTTATATTAAACTCCTATGTGCACGTAATTAAGAGTGACATCTCATGAAGAGGAGACGTCTAAAATCCTGTGAGAAATGACAGTTTATTTCTCCATTGAAATAATTGGTTTGAATTATTCTGCTCTCGCTCAAGAACAGACAATGGCAGATCTTTTTTCCCCTTGAAGAACAGAGAAATATCAATCAGAAAGAAGATTTATTTTTTTTTTTTTGTGAGGAGGAAGGCATGGGAGAAGATATATTCTTGTATTTACAGGTACTAGAAACCAATAGAGTTGATGTGTGAATAAGCCTGAAGTGTGAACATTTGAACGTTTCTGTTATCAAAGGCATGAAACACTTCTCAGGCTGACAGACACATATGACAGTTTTAAAGCACTGACCTGTTCTGTACGGAAGCATGCCGTTATTGCATCATGACTGCGTGCAGAAACTTTCTAAACTCACATTTATCACATGAAAATGCAGTCAACACCTGAATACTAACAACAGCTCTATAGCCTCCCACAGTCCCACAAAAGTATTGCTTTTCTGCTCCCAAGAGACCTCCCAATACCACTGCGCTCCCTTCTGCCCACCGAGAGCCCAGACAGCTTCTCCCCACGCTCCTGTCCTGCTTGCTGTCTGCTCTGCAGTCGCTGCAAAACTGCCTTTTATCTAGAGAGAAAATAAATCCTGCCCCAGGCCAGGGGCCTGCTCTGGCTACCCAGCAGTAACCTCTTACCAGGTAAGGCTTGAAGGTAGCAGATCTCCCATATAAAGCAGGTGATCAGCGCAAGGGATTTTTGTTTGTTTTCTAAATAGGGGCGTAGGAATATCTTAGGCAGGGTAAAAACACATTTTTGGCCCAGAGGTACGTTTAAGACAGTGGATGTCTTACCTAACACCTGATGCTATCTCAAAAATACAGCAATGGACCTTACCAGCATTTTTCAGAGGTTACCTTGTTGTACCAGGTATAATTTTTTCACGAAATAACTAATGACAGTCATTGGTGACCATTGGAAGGATACTGGCTTAGCTGAAGGCCTGGTCACATAATAATATCTCAGGGAGCCAGTATCTTTTGACTAAAAAGACTCCCAATTCTTTCCTGTGCCTTGCCCTACTTAAAAAATTAATTAATCTGTTTAAGTTTTGGCCTATATACTAAAGGGAATCCTAACACTTGTTTAATTACTTCAAGAAGATGATTATCAGCTCCACAATGAAACTTTCTGTAGGAAGATATAATTATTCTTTATGCTTCATGAAGTTGCATTTGTCCCTATAACTTACACAGGGTATGAAAGTTTCTAAGAAAAATATCCAGAAATATGGGAAATTCTGTGATCCATGACATAAATTCACTACTTTTCATGATTTTACTGAGCAAAGGATCAGAATTACAAACATTCAGAAGTCATGAAGGCCTTGTTGCAAATTAAATCGCCCTTAATTTGGCTCATTTCCAAAACCGCATAATTAACTGGACTTCAGTGAAGCACTGGGTGAAACAGTCCAATTGTACTGAGCACCATAAGCAGACTCCAGTTCAGGAGAAATTCTTGACAGAAAATATTCTCATAATTAAAAATACAAAGGTTTATTATGGAAGACACAATATAGTCCATCATTCTCAGTAATAGACACATACAGAGAGTTACATCTTGAAAAAAGCTAAAGATAATAAAGGATGTGAACCAGACACAATACAAGGCTTTTAAATAGAAAATTATGTCTTGCAGCAAAGTACCATCTAAAGCTATTTCCAGAGAATTACGTTTGTGGTTGATTCCCCTAAAGTCAACAGTAGAAGACTTAGCAAATAATTCTTCTTAAAAAATGCTACATTATTCTCAAAATTATTTATTACCTTTCAGAAAAGAGAATGTGACTTGCAAGAATTCTTTCGTTATGAAAATCAGTGTTGTTCTCTGCTCCTCACACCCAAGACAAAGGGTTTAGATCAGCTTAAAAAGTTAACCTTATAAGGGTACTTCAAAATAAAATAAACACTGCGTGGAGTCATGATTTACCTGATACATAAATTCTGGTACTGGTGAAGTGGTATAATAATAGCACATGACCACACATCAGTGAGTTCGACTTTCAGTTTGACTTTCTGCATCAAAGTTATCCTCTACAGCAGTGAATAATTAAAAAAAAAAAAAAAAGACTATATCATGATTGATCTCTATAAATCAAAGAAGTCATTACAACACACTGTGGCCAGGCATCTCAAAAGGATGCTCATTAAGTCAAGGAGCTCATTAAGTCCCAGCTAACTGGCAATCATAAAACACAGGTCAAGGGAACAAATTATAAATAAAAATCAGGTGAAAGTGTCAGCACTTACCAAATTGAATCTTTTCATCACAAAGAGATATAGGTGGCTGACAGCAGTTGCTGGCCTTTCTCTAGGTTGTAAAGTTGAAAACAAGATCATAGAAGGAATCTTCAACATCCTAAAGTGAACGTCCTGTTAATGTTCACTACCTAAGGACAAGCTTAGGCATTTAGTATACATTAGAAGATTGTGAAAAAAAGTTGTTCTTCAAAGAAAAGTGCATAAATTTCTCATAGCTATGTGGACTGTTTTTGACAGTGTCAGAGAACTGCTCTGTTACTATTCACTTTATTTTTTTATTAAGTTCTTGTGCCGATAGAAGGAACACTGTCTCTCACTGCTGTCACACAAAGGATGGAGAGTGTCACCTGTATGGACCCGCAGCAACCCACACCCTAGCAGAACTGTCTGATGAGCTGCTGCAAGATACCCAAGGGTTTAAAAGTTGAAGGGAATGCTCCATTTAGAATAGGCTAGGAAGCAAAAGCTGCTGAAAACCAGTAACAAGTTTCCAAATGGAGAGAAAGTCGCGAGGAGGAGGCTGGCAGACAATACCTCCTACTGTTACAAATAGCATCCTTGCCTGCTTAGCAGCCCTGTAGGTGCAGGATAATTTACTCTTATCATCAACATTGTAAGACATTTTTCTGTTTCCCGTTTGCAAAGGGCTGGAAGGAACGAAAAAAAAGGGGGAAAGAAAAATACAGAGTTTTCTGCACAAATTATAACTATACAGATTTGCTGTTAAGGGCAGCTGTTTCTCCGAGCTGCAAAATACACAGGATTTCATATATCTGATTCTCCGCTAGAAGCGCAGGCTAGAAGCCAACTCATCAAAACCTGTATCAAAAATACAATTTCAACATCTGTTTGGACTTTCACTTATCTCACTGCTCCCAGACACTATTGATTATCATTATCTGCAAGTCTCTAGTATTCTAAACAGCAGCAGCAAAGGGAAATGAAAGTGAGCATTTTCATGCAAAGACAGACAGAGGCTTCTAGGGCAGAATGAAAACTGCTGGTGCTGACTGAAATCTGAGTTTAGCTTCATCTCATCTATAAATACACTGTCAATAGAAAGGAATAAGATACAGCCTAAACTAAATATTTATTAAAACTATAATGAGAAATAAGGGATTTTGCCAAAGGAGGAAAGGTATTACTTTATCAGAGACTGGTTGCTGTCTGCAATACACTTCCCAGAAAGGCTATGGTTGTTATAATTTCCTTTGCAACAGCCTTCTCCTCATACCTTTGGTGTGTCATGTGCTTGACTGGACCACAGGAACAGGATATAAGATGTATGGATGGCAGCAACTCTGCTGGAGTACACGATGAAAGTTTTTGCTTTAGCTAAGTAACCTCATCCTTGCCTTGGAAAAAATCTTCAGAGTGCTAGAACCCCAAACAAGAAGGGTATAGGCTTGAAGCCTTTACCTCTCCATTCTTCCCAGCTTGAAATATGTAGGTGCTCCTATAGCTGCTCCCAAAGAGGTAAGTGTGTCTTTCTTCCCATCCTCCAATATCTATATGAAACCAGGGTAAACAATGTGTACTTTGGAGACCTGCACAGGAGATTGTACAACCTTCAGTGCTCAAAATCAGAAAGAGTATGAGAAGGGTCTTCTCTTAATCCCACTGAGTCATTTTTGCACGCATCAGGATGATCAATCAGTCTTTCTCCCTTCCTACCTACCACAAGATTATTTCCTCTTTAATTTGCAGTTAAAAAAGAACAGAACAGGACCCCATGCTCAAAATTCTACTGTGGTAGAAGACAAAAATGAGTCACTGCAATGTATCAGTCTCTAGTATGTGGACCAACAGAGAAAAATTTGTTGATATTTACCAACCAGTTTTGTTCCATCAACATTTCTACAATTACGAACCAAAACAAAGCAGCCTTCAAGTACACAAATGCAAGAACCTCGTGGACTGTATCATCAGAACCACTTCCAGACTAAGAAAACAATTTTTTGTTTGTTTGTTTACTTGTTCAAAGCTCTACAATCACATTTGTTTGTGTTCTTCTAGCACAACATAGACTAACAGCAGATCTTGACCATTCACAGTGACATATGAAGTAAGATTTAGCAATCATCAGACACCACACACGAATGAGGAATCCATACAGAATTTCTACTGTAAGTAACAGGTTATCTATTTTGAGGAAAAAAAATTATTTTTTCATGTTTTCAAGTATTGGAACAGGTTGCCCAGAGAGTTTCCACTCCTGGAAGTTTTAACACCTGGCTGGATAAAGCCCTCAATAACCTGGTCTGTCCTCACAGTTGACCCTGCTTCAAGCAGGAGGTTGGACTGAATGACCTCCTGAGGTCTTTTCCAAACTGAATTCTCCTATGCCTCTATGTTCTGTTATATTAAAAACTCACATAAGCAGGATTATCCCCCAAGCTTTCAGTGCTGCTTCATCTTGTTACCAACCTGCATATCCCAGAGGTTACCTTCATGATATAAATATATGTGAATTAAGAGGCAAAAGGAAAAAAATGGGGCAAACGGGGAAAAAAAGGAAATATTTCTTCTCTTTCCATTCAAAATGCTGCTTATTCAGAAGTCTCTTTCCACCCTGTCAGTAAAGAGCTCACAGTGAAAACGGAAGCCCTCATGCAGAGTAAAATATTGCACTTTCTCATTATGAAAGTTGGACCTATGACCCTGAGAAGGATTAAACACTGCAGACGTTTCATAGAACACTTATATGATTACATACCACACTACTCCATAAAGGAAGTAGGCAATAATGTCCAAGATTCCTCATTTGTCCCCGTATTAAGATGGCCCATAACTACAAGCCAGCCTTCAGCAAAATATGTGAAAAACAATTTAGCTGTAATCTGGTCTACTATTTTATAGACAGTGTAGGAAGCTGTAAAAGCTCAGTTTAAATGCCACAGCCACACTGGTTGGTTGCAAGACTTTCAAAAAAACCTTGGTTTTTTTAGGTTTTTCCTCCCTGAGTAGCTGCTAGTTTACAGTTGCATCACTATGAAGACTGGCCAGATAAAATATTTTAACATACCATTTACACTACTGATTAGCAATAGATTACACATATAAATCCAAATATGACTGCTGAATAGAATGTTTGTCTCAGCCTTAGTAATTTATGGGGAACATCCCTCTTATCCAACAGAATATCGAAGTAAAAATGTACAAATTAGCTTTGTAGATGGTGTTTGAAATGAAGCATGCTGAGTTCTAACACACCGAACTTCTAGACACTGGATGGCCAAGACGATCCCGAATTCAACCACCTGTCACCCATCAGGCAGGAAATTTCTTTTAAAGATACATACACATACACACAAATGCATGTACAAACGTACATATGTAATTTATATGAGGGTATGCAGGTATATAGACCATTCTGCAGAATCACCCAAATCACTGGAGTTGTGACACTGTAAGAGGTGTCAGGAGATCCCTGTAGCATAAGTACCATATAATCTGGCATACCCTTTTTCCGAGTGCTCTCCAGCAACCAAATGATGCAGATTCCTTCCTGAGGGGTCTCATCTCCTTGGACTGTGGAGATGCACTTAAAACTGAAGGCTTCTGCACATAGGGAGGAAGCACTTGACCTGCTGCTGGGGGCGAGATACTTTGGAAACAACAGAACCGAGTGACACCGATACTTACTTGGCAGGCATTATAAATCAACTGGTGTTCCAATTTTTTGATCCCTAGAATCTGCTGGAACATTTCATAAAGCTGTTCCTTGCTCAGAATCAGCTCCGATACAGCACTTAAGGCCATTCTATTCGGCTGTTTGCAAAAGTCCTCTTCTCCCCTGTATATCGCATCGTATTTGGCTAGCCAAGAACTTAGCACTGTCTCTTTGCTTAATCCATCGATTTCTGGCAAACTTCGGACCCTCTTTTCTATGTTTTTCTTAAAAACATCTCTGAAGTCATTTGCAGAACATCCTCCACTGTGGACCATTCTTGCAACCCGGTCACTCTTGAGAAATACCTTTTAAAATAAAAAAGAAAAAAAAAGGAACAGAGAAAGTTAGGCATGGATACAAACACAAAACAATCCCTTATAAAGGGATTACAAACTAGTATTTTACTTCTGTGTAAGATGGCTTTATAAGGAAGAGTTATACAGACCAAGTTTGCTATATTTTTCACACAGAAACAAGCAACCATGTTGAAAAAGTTTCTGCATTGAGCAAGTACTCTAAACTAAGTAGCTTTTAAAGTATTTATGCACAAATTTACAACAGCTAACTAGAATGAGGTTTGAATTAACAGCAGTTAATTTAAAACTTACCTACAAGATTTAATTAGTCTTTCCTCCATTAAAGCCATAGAAGTCTAAAGTACTTGCAAGTAACTCATGGATAAGCTACAGTGTCTTAAAACTCAGGAGTATTAGTTAAATTATGACCTTTAAGCCAGCCAAGAATCTGATGGAAGGTGAGACAGAAATCCAGGAAACAAAAAAAACCTGGAGAAATACTACAATCAATATTAACAATAGAGGGAAGCAGGACTCAAAAATACAGAACTGATTCTACTACTGTAGATACAGTACTGGAGACACAGTATGGGATTCTCTGTGTAAAATACCCAAACAAAAACCAACACAAAAACCCCCTCCCGGGCAAATGACAACAACAAACCAATTAAATCAGCATCAGCATTCTGTGACAGCTTTTCAGTGTTCAAGGACGGTTGCATTCATCTCTTCTAACACAGGCCTTGGCGAGGTTGATCCACCCAGGCACTGTGCGTGGCCCGCTCATTTTAGTAGCAAGTCTCATGAAATTGTTCCTCTACAAAATGCAACCAAGAAAAAGATGACACTGCAGCTTGATCAGCCGTGTAAACAACTGACATCTGCTTGGAACAAGAGATAAACTGCTCATGTCGTTGAATGGACAACTCAGGGAGAACCCCCTGGCTTCCTGCAGCAGAGGGAGATGGGTCAAGGCACTCTGCCCTGCAAGGCTTGGCTGCTGGGCGACTGCTTGGGCGCCACACGAACACCCCAAGCACTGCTGGAATGCAAAGAACAGATGGGATACCACATAGTCTAAACAGACTTCCTATAGATCACCTTTCTCACTGTTGCGGAAGATGAGTTAGCTATGTGTTTTCAGATAACCACTTTAGTCACTGAGAGCTATGAAAATGCGATGAATGGAGATGACAGCACAGTAGAGCTCTGACTCCATATGCTACATGTTGGAAGACAGTGTACCTATCAACCAACCTAAAATATTACTGTGCTTCATTTAGAAAACATAAAACAGCAGTAGGAGAGGAGCTAAAAAGCTGAGCAGAGAGGAGTGCACAGGTGGAAACAGATCAAGAAAAACATACTCTAAGAGTTCCGGTGCATGTTGATGCATGTTTCCCTGTAGCATATTTTAAAATGCAGTCACTTACAAAATATATCGTTCAACAGACATCCTAATTGATGTTAAACAAACCATCACCAATACCTGCTAATTTTATTGTCTAACTGTACCATGATAGATTTCCTTTTTTGGAAACATAAGTATCTAAGGTTAAGCTCTTATTTATAAAGGGACCTGATATGGTTACTGTCACTTAATACCGATATTAATTTCCTAAAAACACTACAAAAATATTGAATCTCATTTCAAAACAAATAATAATCAGAAGTTCCACTCAACAATAAAACTTATCAACACAAACAGGTACAAGGATATTAAACCTTTCCTTGTTTTAACAGTCTGCAATTACAATTGATTCATTCCTCTAACAGCTTCACTGGAAAGCAAATAGAAAAAAATATTTTAAAAAGATTACTTCAAATTAACTTCAGCTACTTTGTATACTTTGTTCATAAACAGCATTAAAGCTTCCATCACATTAGTTTGCATAGCCAGAGAGAAAGCAGATGCAGAAGAAAGAACGAAATTAAGAATATTTATAGCCTCTTCCCCACAAAAATCTCATGTTTATCCAAGATTACACAACCCTATGTATTGCTAATAGAACTGGATCACTGTAATAAAAAAAAAAATAAATCTGCAAAACACACACTGTAAGATCATCAGAATATCATTCATCTTTCATTACCTTCTTTCAGTCGTATTATTCAAAACCATTACTCCAGAATGCAGGGGCTGAAAAGCTGCTAGCATTTCCCTTCACTTATGAGCCAGACTAATTAAAAATTTATTTCTGATTTTGAAGTTGATTTTCTAGGAGACTGCAGGAAAAATATGTTCCATTTTTTCAGTACTTACCTGTGGAAGGGGAGTACTACTGTAACATTCAGTGCCCACAACATTGACATTGATGACATGTTCATGTTGAGCAAAACAAGTTTTTATATAGGTATGTGCAAATACAAAATACATTTTCCATGTATCCCTGACCTTAAAATATTGCCTTCTGAAGTGTTTCACATCACAAACTGTATTTTTATTAAATATTCAAGAGTTATTCCAAGATAATTCTTTTGCAAAAGATATGGCGGATGTTAAAGGAAATTACCCAAAATATAAACCCAAGGTGTGGATAATTGACTACAAAAAGTACATGGTTCATTCTGAAAAGGAACCCATTGGACCTGAAGCTTTTACTGTTCTACTCCTTTTTGAGTGACATTTTACCAATTTTTTCCTGAGAGGAGAAAAAATGTAATATCATCTTTAAAATGAACTATTTGTATTTGAGGTAATTAAAAAATAATAATAACATTTGAACAGAAAGACTCAATTTTTAAGACTTTGTTTGCAACAGAAAACCATAAGAGAACAGAAATTCAGTTGGGAGTGTAGCATATGTGCCTCAAATTTGACACAGTAAGATGCATTAAAAAGCTATTTAATGTCGTTATTCCTGTTCCTGAAAGACATATGGTACTCTTCATGTTAAATTCAGAATCCTTTGCTTCAGTTACATTTCTTGAGATTTGTCTCCTCAGTTTCAAAGCTTTTCTGAGCTATTTTACGGCTGCCTTTTTTTTTTTTAAATTCTAAACAGAAGTTTACGGGAATTGCTACTATATAGAGAATGCTATGCCACCAGTTTCATGCCAATGGAGCTGTTGTTTCCACCATTGTTCCAGAAAGCTCGTCTGGCTGAGTACCTGCGGGTCCAGAGTCTAGGCTAGGACTGCAGACTGAGTTACATACATGCTTTACAACACTGGCGGTACTTTCTTGGCTGTCATTTTTACAGTGAAATACATAAGCTATAGTAGTCTTAACATAGCTCACCACTTTTTCTTCAATGTGGATTATATGCACAGCCCAATCATCCCTATTAGGGAAAATATTTATGTTGTTATCCATCTTTAAAGCAAAATTATAACTAAGCACATTCACTAAATTGTTGGCTCTTCTTCCCTTTATTCCTGTATTTGGATTCTCTGACCATTAAACTTAATTCAAATTAAATCATCATTCAAAACTGTCCAGTGTTAAAATATTATCTCAAGTTTGCCAACACTAAGGGGGAACTGAAGAGAAAAAATTATTAGAGGTTTGAATGTAAAATATATCAGAAAAAGTTATTTGGGGACAAAGATATCTATTTCTACAGGGAACTAGATTTGGCAGATCAGCCGTGATTGTTTGGAAATCCTTGTATTATTTAGAAATAATTTGTCATGAGTCAAAGTTTTTAATGAAGTATTTCCTGTTTCTACCAACATTTTCTGGACTTCCTCAAAGAAATCCTAAGGTAATGCTCTTTGTTAGCTGGCATTTGAACTTTTAGTGTCACTTTTGGTTCCTTAAATCTAAGTCAACATCAGCTCTTCATATTACCCTCTGCTAACAAACTATCAAACACCAAAAGGCCCCACTCTATTAACACATACAATGAGTTCAAGAGAAAATAGAAAGTTAAAAAACAGGGTTTGGTCAGCCCAGTATATCCATCTTGAGGAACTTTTTCAATTCACATTATTTAAAGCCCTTCTAAATACTCTTGGACTGAGCCATATATACAGTCTTTGATGGATAAAGTTCTCCTCATACCATAACCATTCAGAGATGATCAGGTAAGGAATTGAAAAAAAAAATTCTTCCATTTCTTCTTCTCTTAAAATTACAGGAACAATTATAATTTGCATCTACCTACTGAAGTATGGTTTAAATTCACTTTTTATCCAAACGTTATACATATGCAATGTCACATCTTGCAAATGCATATAAAAAGCTTAATTCCAAATAGTCTTTAGCACTAGATAGTTACATTAAAAGGATATTTCTGTTTAGAGATGAAAACCCATCATTTAGCAGTGCCTACAGCTTGAGAAAACATTGGACATTTTAAACAAACAACTGCTTTTACATCTTCTAGCACCTACCACTTGAATAATATTTCTATTTATCAAACATAATATCAAATTTAACTAATTATATCTACAGGCAACAGAAATATGATACTCATACTCTACTGTAAAGTCTAGAAAAAACCACAAGCAATATGCAAAAGAGTTTGCATAAACTCAACTGTAGATAACCTTTGCCTTTTCTTTGTAGACAGATTAAATATGAAGTCCATTAGGCCATGCATTACAAACTTTTACATGTGTTTTCTTTCATTTCAAATACACATACTGATGGAGTTTTCTATTAAGGTCACCTTTTTAGCCAGTTTGGAAGAAAAAACCCAAATAGTTATAAGTATCTATAATGTTTCTACCAGCTTGTGTAAGTGGTGTTATTAATAAAAAATAACGTTTTGTAATTCTGCCACACATACCAGTAAAGAACAACCTTTCAGCTACTTGCTTATACATCAGTTCCAGCAGAGCCTGACTCAGCTTTAGGCACAGCACCACTGGCAACACACTAAGCTCGCACTGACCAAATTGTTTTACCAACTCTCTTATTCTCTGGCAGAAAACTTTGCAAAAGGGTTTGATAAAGAGGGAATTTAAGATCTAAGCCTCCCCACTTTTTAAACAAAGGATTGCAAAAACAAGCAAACAAAAAAGAGTGTGCTCTAAACAGTACATTACCTCAAAAGGGAAAAATATTTACACATTAGGATTTTTACCCAAAATCTCACTTTCATACTGACATTCTTTTATAAAGTAAAACACAGAAGGTAATCCCCCCATATTTTTAATGGCAAAAATGCGTGTACCATACACATCTCTTGCAGAACACCACTGACATTTGTGGTATATCCAGTCCTATAAAATAAAAATCCTTGGTCTTGTAGGTAATAAGTTATAACGGAACACTTTTTTGAACATAAAATTGCCTTCTTATTAACCATGTGAAAACAGAAATTTTAGTTTCAGGAAATATAAGTGTGTGTATATATAAAAATGCATATGTATCTGTTTAATGCATGTGCGTACACACACAGAGAAAAGCATTGCAGTCAGTCATGTTCATCCATATCCATTTTGGAGACAAACTGAATTCAGCTATGACTTATTGGTTCTTATATTCTGAGTACAAGTTTTGTGTGGTAAAATAGGATTTTGTTTAAGCAAAACTTTGTTTGTTCTTTTAAAATTCAAAATGGTGCTGAAAAGGGCAGAAGGACCACAAGAATGCTTTCTCAGTCTCTGCAAAGGAAAATCCTTACTCATGGGGCTCCTGTACACCTCCTCGTAGTGCAACTGCACTGACACTCTCCTTTTTAATAAGCAAAGCAGCACTGGGAACTTCATTTGCCACAAGAGCAGCTAGAGATTTTTCTTCATTTTTGACAGTCACTGCCTTTCCTCTAGCTTTGAGAAGATCACATTTGCACTCTAGGCACATCCAGCGTTTTAACAGCCGTGGCTCAATACACCTCTCATGGAAAAGATGGCTGCAGTTCAAAATGCACAGTATGATTCTGGCTCAGTAAACTTCTAGACATACTAGACATCATCTGACCCAGCTTCCTTATCACCTTTCTTTACAACACATAATTTAAGTTGCCTAATAGCTTTTTCCACTTCTGTTAAATTCTGGCATTACTGGATCCAAGACCTTGGTATCCTGCATGTTCCAGCACAATAAGAGGTGGAATAAAACACCACAGCCCTTACACACAGAGAGAGCCTCTAAATAATGGTTCATCCAGGAGCTGTAGTAGCTTCCTACTTCTATGGCTGTGATGACTTGTATGCCATTTTGAATTAAGCATAAAATGTCTTTGCCTTCCAGCTGTAACAGTATCTTCTGCAGTAATGCGGACCGTAGGAAATGCTTCATTGCCGACACTTGGAGACTTGTGATTGCACAAATTGCTCAACTGACGCTGCACGCTTTATTTTGCTTGTGAAAGTATGCTATCTCCTTCTAACTAGGACTATTGAGGGCTCTGCTTCTGTTGGCCTTCTAAGGAGCTGCAAGCAGTGCAGCGTGGTCATTTGGGTAGCACCACCAATCCAGACACAGCCCTTAATGCTGAAGTTCTTCCAAAGACTCCACCAGGCGCTGACTCCCACGCTGTCCTCTTCCCGGCCTGGAACAAAATGTTCCCAGTCCATGGGCTTGTGATCAAAGCAGACAGGGCACCATCAAGACTGCAAAGCATAACCTCTGGGAGGATTTGGCCTCTCTTTTCCAAGACCCAGTCACATCCTGTTCATGAAGAAATACACTTTAAGGTCATTTTTCCCAGGTGGAGCTGGAGCTTGTCACAGAGGCTCAGACTGCTGGGAGCTGTGTTTCTTCACCATATTAGTGCCACCAGTGATGGCACTACTGCTCTTTAGCTGGTGGGCTCCTCCCTGGGCAGGTGGAATCCACTTCCTGTTCCTGTGTTTTGTGGTACTGCCATGTCAATCTGCCGTGCTCAGTGCAGAGAAATAAGATTCAAAAGATCTCGGTGAAGGTGGGGATAGACCCACTGTCCCCAGAATAACAGCTGCCCCAATTTCATCTGCTTGTCATTGTTACTTACTATACAATGCTTTAAACCTACATTCATTGAATATCGATGTCCCACATAAACCTTTAAAGTTTAGTTTAATCTTTCTTTCTCTTAGGGGGGGAAAGAAAAAAAAAGAGCAAATTTCACTGTAAGGCATGTAAGGCAAGTTCAGCCTCTAAAAACATCACACATTCCACCTTTCAAGAGCTCCCAGAGCTTTCAAACCATATTCCACACACAAAAGTGTATGGCTAGACAAGGGCCAAACACTGTCTCTCCTACTCGGGCTCAAAGACTGATGAGCCAGCTAGTTACGTGGATCTCCAATGTATTTATTCATGCCTATGTGCTGCAACTGATGTTTGGGGCATCCTGAAAACACACTAATGTTAAACCTGAACTTTTTCATAACACTAAGAAAAAAAGTTGTCAGATAAGGCTTACAGATATTTCTCTTTGGAGACTTTTTTCAGGAGAACCTTATCAAGCACAGATATACAACTACTAATCATTCTTGTATTAAAGGGCATTTTTTTTTTTTTTTACATTTGCTTGCTTGAAAGAAAGCTAGAACTATACTGATTAATGGCAACTATGTCATATTGGAAATTGTCAATTAAAATAAAAAAAATATAAATTAATAGAAGTGCCTCTTTGATAAAGGCTGAACAAGGGCAAACAGGACTCTAACGGAAGTCCAAGGAACACTCAAGTTTGTGAATGCTTTTCAGTTCCTGATGTGTTCTCCACTCAAGCTCCTGATGTGCTTCTAACATTTACCAGAAGTCTTGAGTTGATGACACACAGGATACATTTTTAAAAATGGCCAGCGGTTTTCAGGGCTAAATTGAGCTCTAAAATGTCTGCAAAAGACAATAATTATCCTCTAGGAACTAAAAGGAATTGAAGTAAGTTTCTCTACTTAAAAATTCGATGTGACATGCATCATCCTGCTGTGCTAGAAGCATCACAATGCAAAACAAAGCATAGGGCATTTACTGTGTGATATTAAATAGCACCTTTGCTGCTACTGCAGCAGCTCCTCAAAGCCTGTTATACAAAACCTCATTAGCAACTCTCATTGCAGTCAACAGCTCTCACCCACTTCTTAAAGTTCTTCCTGTTCCACAGGAATAAAAATATTCCCCATTTCAGTCATTAACATGAGCAATATTCTCTGGGACCAGCTCACACAGCCCTCAGTAGTTCTACTGTATTCTGAAACCGCACAATGCATTGCACTGAGAATTGGGGCTAGTCTGATGAAGGTGCAAAAAACTTCTGACATTTCGGAGAACAGCTTCCACAACTACATATTTTAAGAACAAAGGCTTATGCCTAGTAGGAATTAACATATATTATAACCAACACTGTTTGCTGCTATACCCTGGAGCTGCAGAAAAAGCTATTGTTTCAGATATGATGTGCAGTTATAAGAGTCTGGAAAGAAATAAAAAAAACACTTGAAGAATTATGAAGTTGATGTTTAGATTAGGTTTATTCTGATCAACTAATCAGACTACAAGAACAAGATCCTTTTGGATCAAAAATAAATAGCTTATGCAGTAGCTTCATACATCTAATAATACACATTAATTATTTTTATGCTAGTTGAATAAAATTACTGCATTAGCCATTGATCCAGCATTTAGATTCTAAGAAGAGACTAATGGATAACAATGCATTTTAATAACTACTTTGAATAACTACTGGTTGCTAAACATGAGTGGAAATTGAGATGCTTACTGAGATTTGCTCAGTATTTTGAAATCAGAAGTATTTTTTTATGTTTTTAGAAAAAAAATATTTCTAAGACTGGCTTGCAGGTCTTCTTCCTCCCTTGTTCCCTTTCACTCCCTAGAAATATCCTCCAGGCACGATGTTGATTCTTTTTCAATGAAATTAGCAGTTCAGGGGCCATTTTTCTTTGTCTGTGTATGTCTTCAGAACAGAGCCCTTACCTTCAGGTAAAAGCAAAAGATACTAAAATTTTAAGAGATCACACTAATAAACTCCTATTTCTCTATTACTCTATTTAAGTATTTCTGTCACGATTTTGTTAATCACAGGTTTCTTTTCCTAAAAATACACTACACTGTACAGTTTTCCCTAATTCAGGGGGAAAAAAAAATGGTGAAATAGAAAAATCTTAAATTTTGGATAACAGCAAGTTTTTTTGTTTGTTTTTAAAGCCTCCTTAAAATATCACATTACATTAAGGTGAGAAAAGGAAATAAAATTTAAAGTAATAAACCATCATTGTATGAAGAGGCATAATCTTCATTTAATAGTTTTCCTTTTTTTTTTTTTTTTTTAATATCACGTTTGCTACCCTTCTGGACTATGTTAAGCTATAATTTCCTCTTATCAAGAGTAATGGTTCAGAAACCATCACAAGCTGAAATCTTTAGAAAGTTTACTTTGTTTTCTTCAACTCTTTTGGGCAATATCATAGCTGCATGTCGGACATTTCCCACAGCTTAGCAACCAGCTATCTGTAAAAAAAACAACAAACCCAAACACTAAAACCCAAAGTCTTGCAAATTAAAATGTGTGCTACTTCTCTATGCTTACATGCTCACAAGCATACTACACAACACTCTGCACTGGGATTTGTTTCTTTGCCTCCTTTTTCAAATTGGCACAAGCAATTGCCCAAAGTCTTCCCAAATTTCTGTTCCTGATGGCTACACATTTCAGAGACTCATGTACTGCAATGTTTGTGCCTTGGGCGCAAGAACTAACAGAGCTATTGTGACAATCACCATAAAAAAACCCCACAAACCTATTTCAGCCAGAAGCAGTGTTTTCTTCTGGATTCATTTATTAAAGTTATCCAGTTGGCCTTTTGGAACAAGCATATTTATCCTCCTTTCAAGGCTGACAACAGCAACAATAGCTTTTGCACCCTTGTGAGACGTAGCAAGTTATATACTGTTTCCTATATGAGCATAGTTGTTAATTACTTTAGCAATAGTTCTACTTGCTACAGCCACTTTCATCTTCTCTTCGAAAGTACAGTCTCCCCTTCTGCCAAGCCCCAGAGTTCACTGGCTGAAGTGCGCTGAGGGACTTTGTGCACTGTGGTATTGGCCTCAGGCTCCGGAGGAGTTATTCTCCAAATATCACCTGGATGTACAGCTCCATAGTCCAGCTTCCCCCCCAAGTGACTTTGCTCACCCAGGCACTGAATGTTCGCGTGGTTCAAGATCCGTGCAGGCTGATCCACACCCACGTATTCAACACTGGCAGCCAGAAAGAGGCAAATCCTCTTCCCCACAGATGAGGCTCGAGTACCTTCATGCTAGACCCTGCATAAGGCTACCTATAAGCAAGCAATAACAAAAATGACTTCTCATCTCCCTGTTGTCTGTGGCAGGGAGAAATTAGCTGATAAGCAGGTAAAAGGACAGCAGAAATAGACCTGCATATTTCAAAATGTTGTGATGCTTGGTTTGTTGAAACAGAAGAAACAGCCTGCTGTTAAAAGAAGTCTCAGTAATTCTGTGTTCAGTAATGGGACTGGGACATCTGACGTGCTGCTAGGGAGAAAGCACTGTTCCCTCTGTATGTTGCTTTCCTCCTGGCTATGATATATTAAGTCTGCTGTAGACAGTGCCATGAGGTCTGAAATCACACCTATACGGTCCACTCATCATTCCTATTTAACTGTGGGAATAAATTCATAAATGTCATCGGAGACTAAGCAGTTTCTGTACAGGCCTAGGCTCTTCTATTCCACAGTTCTCTCATGCTAAAAAAGCCATATTATCTCTGTAGATGCTTCTTAAGTCCTTCAGATATAGGAGAAAGAACAGATTGCACAGAGTGGATCTAGAATAAATCATTAAGTTCAATAGTTCCTAAACAGAAATGGTACTCCAGCTGTCAGCCTGCCCAGGGGAAGATGTTAATTACCCTCATAGCAAGAGAAACCTAAACTCCATGCTAGGCATGAGATATTTCCAACATCTATCTTTTTAATGTATTGACTAATACAGACCATAAGCACAAGTAAAGTATTTTATACTGATCAACACACAACCCCAAAGGGTGGGAGAAGAGTTTTATGCTTTGAAGCACACATTTGTTTGTTTGCAAGTTAAATGCAGGGGTTCTCTTGTCACCAAGCCAGGCAAGTTACCACCGACCTATTCTTATGCTATTTTCCCAGTTTATTCAAGACTTGCCAATTCAAGCAGACATGAAACTATTTCAGCATGGAGATACAAAGCAGAGGTTTTCCTTGACATGTAAGGAACTTCTTCCACTGTGTAAGGCCACAACATGTTCACTGCCCTTGGTTATATCCATCACCATCTACTTGGCAAAGAAGTCATTTGCAAAGCCCCTTTTTGTCAAAGTGCGTTTTCTTGGTTAGTAAAGTGAAATTCAGCAAACACTTGGAGCTCATCAACACATTGCTTCCAGAGTTCCTTCCCTCTTTACAGAAGAGCTGAAAACTTGCTCCCCAATATGCTGATCTTGCCTGTCCAGAACTCCTCCCTTTGGGGACCAATGGAAAGCTCCAGGTGGCAAGAATTTCAAAGGATTTATTTTAGCTACCAAAAACCATAAGAAGGCTGTTAACTTCAATGTATAACACAGCATGCCTTGGAGACATCACTGAAAAAAAAGGCTTAGCCTCACTGCACTGTTGGCCCTATTTATTTTCCAGCAAACAAATTCCAGAAAGGAGGTGTTCAACACTGACTGAGGGAAGAAGGTGAAGGCCAACAAAAGCAGCTAGAAATAATAAAGCAGAAAGAAGAAAGAGGAAACTGAAGGCTGAAAGAAACAGGCTTCAGAAAGGAAACATATATACACAGAAATAATGAGCAGCAAACACAGCCATGCCGAAAGGATTAGAAAAATCATTTACTTAGCACACTTATTTATTTCCCAACCACAGAAGATTACTAGTTTATGCATAACTACCTCCTTTGGTACCTGCAAACTTGAGAAAAACACAGCTGTTCAAAATCAATAGCCCACATTTCCTTTTGCCTTGCTAAGGAACACCTCCATTTGCTGACTTTTTGGTGTTTATTTAGTGCTGTACAGAATACAACAAAACCCAGCACTTTATCTCTTATGATAGTGTTTATCTCTTAGGGTACAATCTTTCTAAGTACAAGATCCAATTTCTTGCATTAACTTTGAGAAAAACCGAAGTAAATAGGCAAGTACAATAAAGAAGGGAAAACAGCCTTCACTGAACTTTTCTCTAGAGTCACTTGTGGTTCTAATTTTTATTCAACTTGACTGAAAAGTGGAAGTTATGTAAGTGACAGTTTTCATCATTGGTGTTGCACTGGGCTCATTTTGTCAGCAATGAAAAGAATTGGCTATTTCATTTCCCTATTATCAGTAATGCTCTCCTGCATTAACCATTTTCACCTAAGTATGGATTAATACTTTCTAGTTTGAACGAACATACTACTATATCTCTACTTTTGAACATAATACCAGGCAGCCTACAGTCAGAGTAGCTCTGCTGAGATCCTTTCAGTCCCTATTCCGCACCACCACCCTCAATACTTTAAAATGAGGACACTGCTTCAGAATATATATTTTTTACTCAGCAAGATCACGTTTTCATTTCCAATCTATATATTCTGCCAGTGCAGATGAACGCTCAAAAAGCACACAAGCAAATAGAAATTGGTCTGAAGCCACCCAAAACATCATCACATAATATTATTTTTTTTCTGCCTCTGTTTCAGCAACCAAAAAAGTGTCAGCAAACTGACAACTTAAGCAATGCACCTGCCACTTTCTTCCCCTTTACTATTTAGTTTTGGTGGTTTATTTTTTGGTGGGATGGAAAGGGCACTGTTGGGTGGGGAGAATGGTTAAAGCACTGAGTTCACTCTGGGGTCTAAGGAAACCGGGAAAGAATTGACACACCATGAATACTGCAAAACTTGGATAGTCACTAGAAAACAAAGACAAGAGTAGACCCTCTTAAGCCTTGCAAGGCTAACTGATGATGTCTCATCTTTTAATATGGCATCTTTCTCCTACTATGATCCCCAGGAATACATGGGAAAACATACATGGGAAAACTCAGCTCCTTTCCATCTTTTGCATCCCATGAAGGGTGACATTGTTTTAACAGTATTTTTGAGAATTAGAGATTTTGAGAATCTGTAGTGTACAAAAGTTGCAGAGAGAAGGTCCTCCGAGAAAGAACCACAGCTGCCTACTTCCTAAACCAAATAGAAAGGCAGTCTGCACTTCTTGTCTCCTGTATGACCCAATAGCTGCTAGGATAATCTACTGGGATTGTTTAAAAAATAATCCCGTCATTACTAAAATGATGGAATAAGAACAAATAGGCTGAACAGGAGAAAAGAAGGCAAAAACTGCTGTAGACACCAAGAGCTGTATGACTGGAGGCAAGTAAATAAAGAAGAGATGCAAACTCGAAGATTAAGGGAGTAAAACCCCATCTGGTCCATAACTTAGTAATGTCTAAACTCTCAGCAAAGAGAAAAATGAAAAATCTTAGTGTTGTACCTCCATCTGTATTTACACAGGAAGAGAAAGGAACCATTCAGAGGTGAATAAGGACAAACAGTCCTACAACCCATGTTTAGCTATGCAACTCACCCATTTTTGACCTCTTTCCATGTGCTGGGAAAGGGCATGCTCATCCAGAGGACAACTCAGAGCACTTAACACAGGCCCTGATCTAAAGCAATCCTTGGGGGAACCTCTCTCTCCACAACAAGGACAGAGAAGCTCACAAAGATTAATTGTCCAGACTGTTCTACAAAGCGTCTCAAGGCAAGTGGTGTGAATGCTTTCCAAAAGCTTCTAAACAAGCCAATCAGAAGACTTCAAATCATTTTGGGAGAAAAAGGATGGAACAACATGGTCAAGTTTAAGTGCAAGCTGATGTGATAGATAATAGTTGCTTCACGATGACAACATATTTGGTGTTATAGAAATTGCCTCCTTGCCCCACAAAAAGGACAGTCTGTACTTCAAAGTGTTTCTCTTAAGAGGAGGACATGAATAACGGAAAATGAGTGAAAATGCAGGCAGGGACAATGCATCATTGTGCTTGGGGAACGCTTTGCTTTGTTTTTACACTTAAAATGCATTATTATTTGTCTGGACATTTCTCTTACAGTGATACCATCTCATCACTCATTATAATGCATTTCCATTCTGGAAAGTGGTACACAGGTTATACAGAGCTGCCAGACACAAAGCCATTGGCACGTAGGATTTAGCTGTTAACTGTAGTCTTATAAATATTTTTATTCCAATAAAACTTTCTTTAAAAGTCTGCCTTTATTATAAATACATTCCCTTCTCTCCCCCATTATAAGGTGTAATCTTTGTGTGTCAAAAAACAACAATACATTTTCCTTGATTAGTTTTTCACAAGGGTGATCAATTCATGGTGTTGGTAGAAAAGTTACAATACACATAAAAGCTTCAAAATGCTTTCTGAATCTTAAATCCTTCTTTAGATTTAATAATCACCCAGCTGGCTACACTTCAGACAGCAATGCTTCAATGGGAAGATTAATGAACATTTGGTCTGCAGTTTAATCCCCCTAGATTTTAGCATGCAAAGTGCAAACTTTTTTAAATTAGACTATTTTTATGCATTCCAATTATATGTCAAGGTCCAGATAGCTTTAATGGTAACTTTGAGGCTTCTTAGTCATAGTTTGCTCTCTATCTTTAGAGTACTTAAGGTTTTGAAAATATTAATTCACTCCACTACAGTATTCTCTAGACCATTTTAAAGATTACTTTTCAATATATCATCCCAAGTCAGAAACACCTTCAATTTCTTATTTATTTTATACAATCATCAGATATTTTGCCTTGCTAGCAGTACATTCTATGGCAAGGACTTAACTGAGCAAAGAGTCTAAGACACAAAAGCGAACAGTAACTTCTCTACAGACTTCCCTACAGCCACACTGGCCAGCTACTGCCCCTGCCTTTTAGAGCAGCAGTTGCTACCCGCCAAGCTCCCGCCACCCCTGACCTCCCTGGTGCCCGTACTGTTCAGATATTGCACAAAGTCCGACGGGATGCTACAGTTGAGGTAAGAAAATCTGTACCCAGGTTGGGGCAACAGGGAAGACAATGTCCACATGGCTTTGTCCTCCTCCCTCAGCATTTCCACATGGGTGCCTTCCCTCTTCTGTGCTTCTTGAGATGCCGAAAATAGCAGAATCACCTACAAAATTTCATTTGCAGCTAATGGGGTAGTCTGAAATGATTACAGTCACAGGAACCTCTTTCTTAGAGATAACTTTGGTTATTTACCAAGGGATAAAACCTAGTTACCAACAAGATCCTGCAGACAGTTTTGTTGGATAATTACACATGGAAGCAGGGAAAAAAATAAACCTTCATAGAGCTCTTATAACTGAGCCCCCCTCCCCAACACTGCTAAAAACCCCAAAGCCCAGAACTTTTTTGCTTCACAGTTCCCAGAAATGAGTACAGGGTAGAGAAGTGAGGGTGGAAAAAAAGGAAAACCACCACCACGATGATGTTGAAAAGTTTTCTTTCTGCAGTCTGCTCCTAGTCCGGTTTCAAATTTACAGTAACAAGGCATACCTCTTTCTCTTTTCTCCAATTACAGGCACTGGTTTCAATCCAATAGAAAGATACAGGAAGGTGTGCTTATTTTTTAGCTTTTTTTCTTTTAAATGCCTTTAGTAACTACACAGATATTCTGAAATATTTTCAAGCTAAGCCAGTCAAGAACTTGGCAAGAAATGTAAATGGTATACAAGTCAAAAGTAATAAGCAAACAAACATTACCCTCCTGCTGTAAAAACAGTGCTACTTAGGACAAGATAAGGCTTAAGTTATTTGCTTATTGTGACCAGCCTATTAGTCAACATCCTAATGCATTTTTAATGCGTAGAGAGAACAGTGTGCATCTCTGGTCACCTCTAAGGCTACACCCTAAACACTGCAAAACCAAAGTCTGATTGCAAATTCTTCTCATTTTCGTTTTGTTATTCCACTCAATTTCTAGTCATAATTCCATCAATGCATAAGATTTTTCATTTTTATTACAGCTTCTTCTAGACTATTCTGAAAACAGATTTCCTGCTTACTTATCCAAGAAGTAGACTTGCACTGATCTAAGTACTTTTTATACGAAAGGTAACTCAATTCTGTGTCAGGCTATTTGGAAACATTTGCACTATTCGTCTGCCAACTTCTGAAACACATTAGTCATACCAAGAGCCTTCTGCCATCTTCAAACACAGATTTTCTAATGTGATGCTCTGAAAAGCCCAGAATAATCTCTCAAGGTTTTTTATTTTAATCATAAGTTTTATGACAGGCAGAAACAGCCTCCTTATCATGGCCCCTTCTACAAATGATTGTACCTTCCAAGACACTTATATTACAGAGATTAATTTACTGTGGAATTTGCATACAGATCTTAATCACTATTTAAGTAATGAAAAAACCAATTAGTAAAAAGTAATAAGCCTTGTATTTAGAATTTATATTGTTGGTGTTGCACAATTAATGCTTCCACCCTATGAAACAACTCAGATTATTTCATCTTTACACTAAGAATTGAGCCCATAAATCATGGAACAGGCAAAAGGCTGGTGAATTTGATCAGGTAAGGGATAAAGATTAAGAGAAGGAACAAAACTGTAACAGGAGGCAGCCTTTTAGAAGGTAAGTCTAATACTTGCTGCAGTCACAAAGTACGTAGCTGCCCAACAAGAGAAAAAAAGTGAACTCTCTATTGCCAAGTCAGGGACGAGGAAGTTTTTACAAGATCGACAAACTACAAAGCCCAGCACATTGGAATACAGCCGTGTAGCAGCGCTGCCACGTCCCAGATCACACGCTAGTGGAACAGCCACAACTAGGAAGACCCATCTACAACAGCGCACACAAGCTACAGCAAATATGAGAAAGCTGCCTCGGCATTACCTGTAGCTGCCCTCGTTCTCCATGCTCAGCGCATCCAATTGGTTTTGGCAGGTGCTTCATCACACATTGACAGAGCCAAGTTCAACATCTTTAACTTCCAAGATAATATATATTTTGGCAGGTTGCATTTGGAATCTGTCTGCATTATTTATACCAAAAATCCTGGAGCTTCCAGGGACAGAGCAAGGTGCAGCATCACTCTCATAATCAGGAAGCAATTAAAGTTGCAATGTCATCGAGTAAGAGACTGGTAGTAAAATGATCATAGAAGAAGCTCATAAACACATTGTCAAAAGGGATGAAAACGTCACTGTCTCTCTCAGCCTTTGATCTTTTGAGATGCAAAGAATAACTGACACCAAAACAAAACACCATCCAGCTGAGCAGCCACTGCTAGGTTTGAACAAACCTTAAACTAAAACTTCACGAAAGGCAATTATGTCCTTATGTTGGCAACAGAAACAGATTTATGTTGAAGTTTGACCAGATCTTGGCTTTAACTTGAATGAAGATTCATTACAGCTTTCCAGCAATTCTTCACTGTGCTTAATTAAAAGCAAGATGCTACTTTTATAACAGCTGCATTTACCTATGCCACCTGAGATATGACTCTACCAACTTTGTTCCACCATCAGTTTAATTCAAGCACATCAGAAAATATCAAAGCCTCCAAATTCTAAAGCTAGGTTTTATAAAAAAAAAAAATTGAAACCGTAATCTAGGAGAAAGAAACTTTGAACACCAAGAACTCAGATCTACTGGGAAATCCAGATAAAACAGTCCTTGAACTCAAAATGTAAACTCCTGTCCACAGCCCTTCAAGGTAGACCCCTTTTCTCATGGTTTTGTTTTATAGTCTAGAAACTTTCAATGGCATCCTGGTCCCCAGAAAATAAATTTCCTCTTTATAGCCTGTTAGGCTGGATCTGCTCCCTGGTGGAAAATCCCTTTGAGATCTTCCATCCAGGAAGATGAAGCCTCCCCTCATCAGAGGTCTCCCCTGACCCAGTATGCAACGGCCTCTGAAACACAGCCAGGTCCCTTTCTGTTTCCTGCCCAGACACACTCCGAAGTAACAACTAAACTGAACAAAGACACCAGACGCATCCTCCACAACACTGCTTTCTTCTACAAAAACACTGCTTATGAACAGTGCCCATTTGTGAATATTATGCCCTTCGAGTTCTTTGGTAAGCAAGTCATCGTATGAGTAAAAAGGCATTGTTATATGTTGTCAAATATTGCATAGATCCAGTCCAGAAGTAGCTTAGCTAACCCTAGTTCGCTAGAACTTTTTAGATATTGTGCTTGTATTCACTATGCCTCATTTAGTGTTTTTTTATTTGTCTTTAGAGTAAACCTGAGGCTGGGTTTCCATTCTGAAGCATTATCCAGAGAAGAAACAACTGAAGGAGTAGAGAAAACTTCAGAATAATCCATTATACTGAACAGACTTCAGTCTAACTGCTATATAAGCAAAACATATTTTTGATTCCAACACAACTGTAGAGAAGAAATCAATGTCATCAATCTAAAATCCAGCTGAATTGAGTTACTGACTTTCTCATCTTTTTAGATGACATCTTCTGGTATTTCAATTAAGATCAGAGGACGGTAATTCACTTTTTCTCATTTTATCTAGTTGGAAACTCTGGGAACATCACAGGAAAAAAAGTTATATTTTCTAATCTGTGCAAAGAGGAGTAGGAAAGAAATGTACTATAGATATGTAGCCCAAGCACACAGAGGTGGCTCCTCCCCTTCTCCCAACTTTTCCTTTTTCATTCCTGCAGGTGTTTAATTGGGTTCACTTCACTTTGTGTCTGAGAGAATTATGAGCTATACAGTACATGGAGCACATAATTTTCATGCTCTTTCACATGTCAGAACCCAGTCATGATTATCCATATCTAAAAGTGAAAAAGTGTGTGGGGGGAGGGGCATTTGCCTTTTAATAAAAAAAGAAATTTGCTTCTCTGAGTGGACAAAGATTTAGGACCTCTTACAGAATGCTGGAAAAAGGTGAAAAAGCAATGGAATTGTTGTCCAATTATTTTCCAACATAATGTTAAACTAAGAGTTCTTCTAGTGATCAAGTCTGAATTATTGCATGCTTGTACATGAACACAGTCTCTGAAACCTAAATAATGACATCTAACAAGGCCAACAATATTCTCATGCAATTTCCCCCACAAATTATTAAAATGTTAGGAACAAGACGTAGTCTTGAGCAGAAATGTTTAAAGCAACCCAAGATTGGCAACCAACAAAAGGCAGCAGATACTTCTGGCCCAAACCCCTCATCAAATGTTCAGCGGTTGTCTTTCAGCTGACTCAGATCTGCTGCTGATCTTGTTTACATGACCCAGTCATATAAATCAAGGAACAGATCCAGCTGAAAAGTAACAAAATATCACAAAACTAGACAACATTTGAAACAACCTGCTTCATCTCTCTGCCCAGGAGTTATTTTTCAGTCAAGCCTGGCTCACAGCATGGATGTGCAGCAGAGACGGTGAGGTGGGGGGAGAGAAATCCTTCCACAGACAGCTTTCACTAAAGTTGCCTCAAATGAATCCTCAAACAGCTGTCTTTGAAAACACTTACATACACATAATAAAAAACAAATTTCACTCTGTCCATTTATTTAAATCATCAATTATTTAAGTAATTGTGGCAAACAGACAAGAGACGCCACATATGCCCTCTATATTGCAAGGAGCTGGGGAAACTCAAGGATAGACCTCAGAAGGACCCTAGTGCTCTGACGGTAGGAATTTACTATGCAGTGGAGAGACCTACCTAGGTGCCTCCATACACTAAATCAGCGTACCAGGAGGTCTGGCATAGCATCACACTGGGCACAGATGTCGTAAACACTGAGAAAAGTAATCATATCTAAAAATCCTAGTCCTCTTCAGAGCTCAGCTGTCAAGCATCAAGCTGGAGGACCTCACTTGCCTCACAGTACTGAACACTGTCCTGGAGAGAAATGGTCAAATAATTTCCCCCAGATGCAGGCAAGAAGCCCCTTTATCCCTGATGTGAGGAGATGAGAGCTGGGAGAATGAAAACTACATCTTTTGTTTCCTAGAAGAATTAATTCTCTACCAATGAGGAGACTGACTGTTCTCAGCCAACGAACCTTCTCCACTGGCTCTCCAGATCAGTGGTATTACAACATCCACCTGGGAGGAAGCAGTCCGTATTCTTATTCTTCCTCCAAGGCACGTTAATCTGTTTTAATCAGTGATCAATTAATCTAAAACACGTAAACAAGAGCAAGAACAAATTGCTGGAGAGAAATCTTACAGAAGATGAAATGCCAACAGAGTAGACAGAAAAACAGATAAAAACTGTGGACGAGCTACTGCTATTACAGTTCCTAAAGTCAGAAACTGATTGCAAGCTTGACGTGGTCTTGTTTTCATCATTAGAAAGAAAATATCTGACCTTCTGAGCAAGGAATCTTATTCAGTTACCATGTGGTGAGTCTGATAACTCAAGGGAAACCTAGCTTATATATAACTCATATATTAAAGGAGGTACCTATTCTGATCTTAAAGGCTCTTGTGGAAGTCTACCCAAAGAGCCAAGGAGTTAATTATTGTCATATTAATTACTGTAATATTTTTTTCTTGTATTACATGAAAAATGGCTAAAAGCTGTGTCTCTTTTTGCTAGAATAAAACTGCTTTAATAGTAGTTACAGGTAGTAGTTACAGAAGATGCTGAGGAACACCTTTTGCATTTTAATTTTTAGCACTCATTTTTCTTTTATGAACTATAATAAGTGCCAAATCAAAGGCAGAGAACATGCATCTTTGCCTTGGTAACTATGGCTTTTCTTTTTTTGTTTTTTTTTCCACCCTCAGTGAATACTTCTTTAATCAATCTCCTATGCTTCATGTGTTCTCAGTTATACTGACTGTTACCAGTTCCAGCTGTTTTACACTTATTCTTAGTTTAGTTGCAGGCTTTCCTTCCTCCTGGATACGGCTCCTTTCACCCACCATATTTGCAATCATGGTTTGTGGGTAATCAGCTTTTATTAAACAGCTCTACATTTTCCACATCCTTTTTCCCCCCCTCCCAACCAGTGAATCTTACCAGTTTCTTAAGCTTCAGGAAGTTAGCGGTTCTGCTGCACTTCAGGAACTGCAAGAGTAGTTGCATTTCCTCCAGCAGCCTTGCTGAATACCCTTATCATCTGCAAACTGTTTTATATATAAATACAAGATATATACACGCAAATATCTATATGTATATATATGGTGTCCTTTCCTATGACTCTTTCAGTTCTGCTATATCCTTTTCTGGAGATGGAACAAATGTGACAGGAGACAGCAATTAAAGTCATACAGAATAATTATGGTTTTGTTATCTTTCTTGAGTAGTCTTCCCTCTGTAGAGTTATCACTTGCTCTCTACAGACCATAGTTTGGTTCCTGCGACCTGAAAATATGCTGCACTGTCCTCTTCAACTGACTACAGGGAGCATTAGCATGACTACTCACCTGGATTTTATGGCTGAACTTAATGGAAATTATTTTCAGTTTTTAATTTAAATGCTCTGCTTAACTGACATTTGTTTAGATTGCTCTTTACTATTTAATAATTAATTTTTACAGATGTTTTTCCCATTTTTTCTAAGATATGACGTTACGATTTAATCTACAAACAATGTATTATCCTGGAGTGATTGCTTTCTTGTACGGTTTACTTTTAAAAATCTAGTACAATCTTTTTCTAATTTTAGGTACCAGCAACCTAGTTCTTTTCTGGCTTAGGTGCTGCCCGTCTCTCTCATACAGCCCTCTGACTGCTGAAACTTTTGCCAGTTCTTAACAAACCTCCTCCTCCTTGCAACATTTTCCTCAAGCACATACTGAAATGCTCCCAGCACAAGGCACAGGGCCAGCTAACCAGGCAGGACGAGCTTCAGAATGCTGCTATGGAAATTCTACTCTTTAAATCCTATTTTTACATGACCCAAAAGAGTTCCTTCACTTTAGAAGTCTATCCTATATGAAAAAGCATTGCAAGACATCTTAAAATTGCTGATGGTATTTTACAATCAGCTACATGCAATCTCCAACCAAAGCCATCTAAATATAATTTTTCCATAACTTCTCCCCTCCTTGAAACAGAAATTAAGAAACAAGTCTCTCCCACTCTCAAACTTAAATCAGTGGCCTGCATGAGATGCCTTCTCTTTTATCTGTGAAGCTAATTTTTCTGAATTTCTTACCTTTCAAAGAGTTGCTTCCATTATTGTTCTCACAAAAAATATGCATAGCCACATGATATATATGATTAAAGCTATTTTTTAAGATAAATACTACCTTTCTTGTTTTGGGGCTCTTGAGGTGGATTTGTCACTGGCAGGACTGTTTGCTTTTTACATCTTTTCCTTGAGGCTGGATACATCCTTTCATTCCCTACTCTTGGTTACCCTGTTTGTTAATCAGTACGATACAGCAGACACTGCCCTGGCCAGAGTTTCTTCTCCAGCAGTGTCTCTCAGGACGCTGTTAGCAGAGGGGCCCTGCAGAGCAGCACCGGGTGCCTCACGCGTGGCAGAAGTCTCAGACCAGCTACAAAACTCACAGCCCATCCAGCAGCATCCTCTGGGGTCAGTGCTCTGCCTGTCGGGGCCCGGAGCAGGTGAACAGCGCAGCCATCCAACATAGCACGGAGATCCAGGACAGGGACTGTCCAGGATCCAGGAGCACTTAGGAAAGGAAGCCAGAATGAGCAACAAGATTTATTGTTGCTTTGGTTGCAGTTAGAGCAGTTAAGCAGTGTGCTGCAGAAGCACAGCCGCTTTTTGAAAAGAGCGGCAACACCAACAAACACAAACCCACCTGAAAGTTATTTCTGAGGGCTCCTGACAGACCACTCCATCTCCTCTTCTGAAGGATAATTTTCTAACATGCTTGAAGTTTCCCTGTTACTGAAATGCTGTAACGATACTTTTCCTCTGCTGCACCGAGCTTGTTTTCCTGCACCTAGCTCGCAGCTTTCCTAAAGAGCTGTCGATTAGTTATGCAAATTTGAAGAAACAAACATTCAGTTCTGCTTATGGCAACCTCTTGCTTCCTGCCATTTCAGTTCAGTAGCCCTCCGTTGCAGAGTATGCATCTGATTATCAATCCCACCCCTCACAGAAGGGCAGGCAGCACCAGCAGTTTCTGTGTAAAACACGGACTTTATGCTAGAACTGTAAATAACTGCACATAAAACTCCCCTGGAGTTTTGGTCCATTATTTCCGTTACAATTGAACAGATGACCACTGGAAAAACCTGTTTTAAATCCTACTTTTTAAAACACCATGTCAGTTACTATTCAGGAACTCAAAAAAAATCTTAAACCAACCTCCATATAAGGAGGAACACAAGTTTCTGGGCCTTGCACAGGACGTGTTGAAACTTGGCACAGATCATCTAACAAATTGAGGGGGATTTCTAGTTTAAACACCCTGTTAATACAGATGTGAGCACCGGAACATAAGCGTTTCTCTAAGATGTAGCCTGATATGCTGCTGTAGTCCAGAATAAATAAATATCTGTAGGCTCTAATGTGATGAGTCCCTTGCTGAAGCTCTATTAATTAGCTAAACGTGTGCTGAATTTAAAATTTAAACAGCCTCCCTTGTAGTTGTTCTTCATGAATGCATTTTATTTCACTACTGGGCCATGCTCAGGGCATCTGCCCGACCCATGATCCAGCTGACAGGTTACAGCTGGCTCACTTTGGGTCACACAGCTACGGGTGAATTATGTCAAGTGCTCCAAGAACATTTTTATAGAAATCATCATAAAAAGCTTCCCTGTGGTTTTTTTAGACCTTCATCTTAAAGCTTCTATATATTCTGGACCCTCTTTACCTTCTTTCACCATCATGCTGACTGAGTTGCTGAACAAAGTAAGAAAAAAAAACCCCAAACCAACAAACCAAAACCCCACAATAATTTAGGTATTTTACACTTACTCCAACTTTCTGAAGTGCAATGTACTTCTGTCTCCAACTGATTTCAACTGTTTCAGGATCATTGATTTACACATTTTAGAAATTTGCTTTAAAGGTGAATAAATAAATGTTTTAAAGAACCAAAGACTGAGCTAAATACTTTCCTTAGTTAAATTATTCTTCATATAAATAATATTCTGTTGTTACATTGGTATCCACACAGAATTCTGGTGGACACTGAAGTCCTGAGCATTTTCTCAAACAAAGCAATGGCATTTGAACATGCAGCAGGTGGATAAGACCTTTCTGCTACCTGCCCTATGCAGAGATCAAGGTGATAAAAAAGAAGCAATGCTGCTTTAGTATGAGTATCAGGAGTCATGCTTTTGGTGTTGAAGGTAACAAATTAATTTCTATCTCGCTGGTTGTCATTAGGCTGGCTATAACATTATTTTGACAGGAAAAGTAGACTTTTTTTTCAAATCATCGATTCCTTTGTCATAGTCTATTGAGTGGAAAGGGAAAGTTGTCTTTACTGAAAGCTGTTAATGTCCACACTGCTGTTTAACCATAACCTTTTCTGACAGTTTAACAGCATCACCTTAACATTCATTAACATCTATTCTAACTCAGGCGAACAGGCAAATCAAGACCACCTCCAAAAATTAAATTTGCAGACTGTTTTGAAAGTAATGTTTTCTATATTGTTAACCTCAGAACATTTTCAGAGCTTTTATTTAAAAAGTTTTTTCCCCCTCTAAACTAACAGTAGTAAGAAGGAGTTCTTATTGCTGCTTAAACTGAACACAACTTTCAGTCTACACAAGCTCCTGTTTTGCAGGCTCCCCTGCCACCAGTATTCACTGTCATTATTACTTTTTCAAAGGATCAGGTCTGGGCTCGTAGGCAAAGACAGGGCTTGTGTACTTATAACATAAATGTCTCATTCCTTGACACCTGAAATTATTCCAGTGCCTGTAGCACATGTAATTTACCTATGCATTTTTTCAGACCTTCAGGCATTTACTCAACATCCTAACTGTTGAATATGAACATGTTTTGGATGCAGCGTTTGCCTCTTGTTTCACTTGAGGAAAGAGTACCTTTCCTTTCAGTAGAGGAGATGGGGTTTAAAGAAAGAATTGTTGTGAAGCCTACAGCCATCATGAGTCTTCATATTTTAAAGGTCAGGAAAAATGACTACGCATATTCAGATCAAGAGCCATAAAACAATGCTGAGCCTGAAGACACCCATGGTGATCAATCTGATTCTGAAGTGATATACACAATTTATTCTTCTCAGAGTTAACAGTAGAACCAAAATCTGCATTTCACAACCACAAAGAGTTAAAACATCTTCACATCAACTGCTTGGAAATTTCTCTCTGACTCCTATTCAAAGGGGCCTTATCGTTTTTCCACAGGCTGTCTTAAAATATTTATGACAACTCTCACACGTAAGTTTTTCCTCTCTTGCTGCCGTTTTTTGGTTACAGAAGTCTGACCTCTGCATCATCAGCCTGCCATGTAATGCTGGCAGACAATTCAGCCTCCTTTTCACAGACCTACAGAATGCAGTTAGATACAAGCTGCACACATGTTGGGTCACGATGATCAGGCTGGCACGTCAGAAGGCTAGCAGCCTGCTTGCACTTCTCAGACCCATCTTTGTGATATTGCCAAGGAAGCAAAGGCTACATACTCGTTCTGGGTTCACCCTCAAAATGTAGGAGAGTTATGCTGGCTTGATGCCAGAAACAAGGTATCCTTCCAGGAGAGAGCAGTCAGTACTTTTCAAGTAGACCCTGGGGTGACATCTGAGCGCTTGTTTCAGAGGTATCCACAAAAAGGACTTCAGCACCCACACATATCTGGGCAAAGTGCCACTACCATGAGTCCTGTGTGTTTAAAGCTCGTTTCTCCAACAGGGATAAACTCTCTATTCACATCAGGGTGATGACTCAATCTTGGACTTCTCCTATTCATCTTCTCTTCCGAGCATGCAATTGGTGTGGTCTTGGCTCTGTCCTTCCTTTCAGTTTTAGTTTTGAAGTTCAACGCTGTGTTGAACTATACTACACTCAGAGCAGTATAATGGTGGCGTCAGGAGCTCTTCTACACTTGGAAGAGTCTTTTAGGTTCAGGTGAGAAGCAGTTCCCAACAGTGGTACTGCATGGAGGCGACAGCTGAGGGGAAAGGGATTCACATCAGATTTTGGTATTCACTCAGATGATACGTGCAGTTGATGAACTTTCCTGTACCTTATCTGAGGCATCACACGCCAACATGCCATGTCGTTAGCAAATGACAAAGGTGTAGTTTTAGCAATGCAGCTCTGCACATTTGAAAATCCTTCAGACAAAAAAAAGATTTGATGGCGTTGCCATCATAAGAAGGCAAAAAAAAAAAAAGCATCACAGTGCCAACTGAGCTGCAGAGTAAGCTGAACATGACTAATATGAGGAAGGTACAGAGCCGCTGGTGTAGCTAACCCTGCATGTCACACCCACAGTACAGAAGAGGTGTATTCCTGTTTAGGTACAGATACTTGTCTCAAGTTCATCTTTAGTTTCAATGTTATGTACATGGAAATGTAAACACAAAAATTGGAAAGCAGTCCATCCTTTTTGACCCTTCTCTGAAGTGAAGGGAAAATGCAGTTAAAAGTGATTCACATGCTCAAAGAAGAACACAAGTAGGGAGAAAGGTCACTCTTTACCTTTTCCTTCTTCATCAATTCTTTGGCAGCAGAAATCAACTTTCTGAAGCAGTACTCACTGCTAGTTGGATTAGAAAAGTTGTAAATCTCTTTCATGCTGAAAGATGAAAGCTTTAGCTTACTTCCTAGTGAGGTTTTATGGATGTGCTCAGTAGTCCAAGAGGGAAACAGAGATAAAAGCATCATGGTGAGCTGCACAGCCATGGTGGAACTGTGGGTTCCCAGCACACTTTGAGACACACGCTCACTTTTACTTCCTGCTGAGTCTCTTGCCAGGAGCAAGGCACAGAAGACCCATCAACTCAAAGCATGCAGAGAAACAGCGGAAGCTAAATGGAAAGCACCACTTCTTTTTGTTCCCTTTTTTAACTTTCTCAGTTGTATTTGCTGCATCTCTGAAGCACAGTCCGAAGGCTGAGAGTTGACATAAGGCAACAGGGATCATTTACAATTAATCACCAGTTACTGCTGCAAGCCTCAGATCAGAACCTGTATTTCAAAAGAACTTTCTTCTCCAGGTACACAAATTACATCACTTACTGGGGCCCCACGGACCGGCCTACTCAGTCTTTTCAGAACTGAACATTTGTGTAGTTGTTTGGACAGGATGCCACTGCCCAAAAGAAAAAAGTTTGTACTTTAAGATCACTTCTGTAAATTCATCATTCCTTCCCAACATAAGCAGAGAAGGAATGGATGGAGAGCAATTAAAACCAGCTCCACTACAGTAAAGACAAGGAAACGAATGGATTCTGGAGCTAAGACTATGGGGCTTCTAAAACTTCACCCATTTCCCTCCTTCGTACCCCCAAAACCAAACTTCTGAGAAAACTGAGAAATGGGAAAAGGAAACATTTTAACAATTGATACAAGTCTCATTTTCCAGACCTAGAAGACTGCCTGCACAGAATATGAACACAGTAATAACAAGCTCTTCCTGTTGTTGAAAGATAAAATTGAAGAACTGGTTAATTGCCTTATGCTGTTATCAGTGATGGAAAGGTGGCCAAGTAGAGGAAGCCCCTGAGCCCTGACAACTGCAACTGGGGAGAACACTCATGGAAATCATCGCGTGGGGCTCCCCTGGCCAAGTATTTTTCATGTCCTTTGATCTGGTAATATCTGAGAAATTATACTGAATCCTATGGACTTTGTTCTGATAAAATATTTCTGCTTGAATGTTATTAAGTTTGGGAAACTTGTAATTGTCCATTGCCTTTTTTCAAAATCAAGTTTTGATCTGGCTGTATTTTTTTTTTATAGTTTTCCACTAAGTTTTACTGAGCTACCAAAAGCTCAAAAGACAAATAAAAAGGTAACTTGCTTTCCATTACTAAAGGCTAGATTTTAAAATGGCAAAATTACACCTTAATTAATGGCAAAAATAAAGGATATTTTCTAATTTGCAGATTTATCCCAAATAAGAAACTGCTGCACTACTGCTCTGGAGGAAGGTGTAGAGAGATCACGAGAGAGTAAAGCCAAAGGGGTTTGTCATGGGCATTTCAATCCTACTGATCACATTGCATGTGCCACAGCTCATTACGACAGTGCAAGAAAAACAGTACAGAACTAGACAGTTAGATTTACTTTGCTCATTTTGCTCCCATCTAATTTAACTACTTATAGAGGAAATACTCTTGAAAACATTAAAAACTGAATTCCATTCAGAGACAACCAGTAAAACAGACAAGGGACAGTACTAGGATACTGACTCCTGTGATTTGTCCAGACTTCCACCACAGCATTCTAGACTGCCTGGACATAAACAAACCAAGGAGAAGAACTAAGAAAAACCAAATAAACAAGCTGTAATTCCATATATAAACAGCAAAGGTATACTCTTTTTATTGTTAATGTTCAGAGGAAGATTATAGAAGACTCACAAGTGAATAGACTCAGAAGAGGGAGTATGTATTCCTGGCTAATATTGTGCTGGTCAGGAAGAAAGGTCTGAAAAAATGTTGGATTTCATTGAAAATAAAATTTGATCTTTGAAGTACTTCCTACTCTTAGACTTGGAAGATTCTTCTGCACTAGTATCTGCATACGATGAGCAGAATAACATACTATACATGGTGCATACTTATCACAGTGGAACTGCAGAGATACAAACACATATAAACGAAGGATGCCTGCTGCTCTCAAAGGAAAACCTTCCTAGTTTTAGGAAAGGTACACCAAGAACAGAAAACTTAAATGTAACAAAAACATCATAGTCTCACCCCCAGGAGATTGTGTATTTTCTCGTGCTGGGCTGTGAATCAGCATGCTGACATTCCAAACTGAGGGAAATTGCTGAACAGAATGCAATGCTCACAAGTCCCAAGCACCCAGATGCAGCTTTCTAGCTGGGAGGTGTGGCCCAGTAGCATGCCACAGGTGAGCATATTAACATTTATTTTGCCATCACTGCTGACAAGATTGAGAAACAGAAAGAGGATGTCCAGAGAAATCATATGCATGCCTAGGACCGTATAGATCTATAAATATAGATGCAGAACTGCATCTTTTGACTATTTCATTTCAGAAGAAGAAAAAATAGACAGCAGCACTGTCTTTAATCACCTTGCCAGTCACTGGCAACTGTGCCAGCAGGCATGCTGTGTGGGACTCGGCTCTGAATGCTGGAGTACACCTCCATGACAACGTGCTGGCAAGCAGACAGACCAAAGCTAGTTCTGCCCTAGCTAACTAAGGTGCTACAGACAGGGTAGCTCTGTGCACAGCCCTAGACACCTGCTCAAAACACCTGCAGAGGTAGCTCCAAGGCCCATGGAATTTCTTATCCTGGTACAGTCACTTGTCAATCCTCCTTCCTTTACGTCAGCCTTAAAATTCACAACCCTGCTGGATCACTCACTTCTGGAAGGACCATCACCTAGCTGGGTGCGAGGAATTACAGGAGTAAAAGATAAAGAGGTACAAACTATCAGAACCACACCAGGATTTAGGGCTGTCTCTGGAGCTCTAATTTAGAAATAAGAAAAGTGAAAGGTCCAAAGAGGGGTCATAACAAATGCCCAATATCAAACTATTTACTACAGGTTATGAATATGTAATCTGCTCAGCATTTTTGCTTTGCTAAGGAGGCAAAGACAGACCCATTTATACAAAGAGTAATACAATAAAAGAAGAGATTGAAAAATCTACATCTAAAACCAACAAGCTAAGCAATGATCTTAAGTTAAGAAGAAAATCTGAACTGGGAAATTAGAGGAAATGTTTTGATGGCAAGACCAAGTGGAAAGAAGAACAGTTTCCTTAATGAGGTAGTTACTGTTCACTAGCGGTGCTCAAAGCAGGCATTTACTAACTGGAACAGACTGGGTAATCTATTTCTCTTAGTATGCTCTGTTTAAGATAATGTTGTTTCTTGTTGAGAATCTTGGGTGGATAACAGCTTTATGCCTGGATTTAACTTTAAAGAAACCTCTTTCTTGCTCTGTAAGGAGTAAAACCTTTTTAAGGCAACATGAAATAGAAAAAGCCATCTCTACGGCACCATAAAGCGTACTTCAGAAAATAAAAACTTAAGAACAATCTCATTTTCTAATTTGATTTTTCAGCAATACCCTATGGTGGGAAATGTAGATCAATCAAAACCTGAAAAGAATCACTAAGATAATATTTATATCATCACTGTCTGTGTTCTGCCTTCACAATTCTCAGGATATATGAATTTGTTGTTGTCTTTTGAAATTAGTAATAGAACAGAAATGAAATGGGGTTGAGAGAGATCAGTGAGAATTTAAAACCTCACTTCTCATTTACTGACTTCTGGATTTCAGCCATGCTTTTGCTGACCTTTTTTATCCCTTACCGTCTTGTTCTCTCTAGTTTGGTTTACTCAGAGATTACCAATTCACCATTAAGAACAAAATGCCACTTTTCCAAGACATTACTTTAAAGTTTAAAAGATTTTGACAAGTCGCACATCTCTAAGGATTTGACAGGTAAAGCTTTCTATCACAAAGTAAAATGGTAACAGAGAGGTTCAATCAAAATATGCAAACAAAAGTTATTTATCCCACCATCCACAAATCTAAGAGTAAATGAAATAATATCCAGAGTAAATACCAGGCCTAGAAATTCAATCTAATGGTACATGAAAACAGGAGGTTCTCTCCTTTACTATTTGTTTGCTTGGTGGGTTGGGTTTGGGGTTTTTGTTCATTTGTTTGTTCTGGTTTGTTTTTAAAATCAAGAAATCCTTTAGCTATTAGTTGCTTGCAATTCAGTGGAATGAATGATTAGAAAAATATGGCAGCTTCCTACAGTGGATCTCTAATCAAAACTTGAAGCCCAAGGAAATTTTGTGAGAAAATTCCAGCACCTACAGAGTCAGGAAAGAGACACCCTGGTTGGACTAACTCTGGCTCAAACAGAGTCCATAGGCATCTTGTGGAAATTTTCACTTGTTTCCAGATACCTAAAGTGTACTATTAATGTTAACCTATATGCTTCCCTCTGGTCATGGAGAAAGACAGCAAGTCAGAGATTGGGCTGAATATCTGTTTGACTGCTGAAAGGAGGAAAAAAAGTGTCCTGTCACTCCCCTTTTTTTGGAGAGTCCCTGATATACTCCTGACTAGAACACACCAGACATAACAGTATAAAGGCACAAAGGAAAATTCATTGGCATTAACGTAACTTCTTTTAATGAAATATTGTGCAGTATTATTTCCATTTCCAAAGGGCCTTAAGGTCAGCTTTGCGCTGACACCTGGAAAAGGCAGTGGGAAGGATAACTTAAAAAGATCAAGAATTGACATCCTTTCCTCACCTAGTGAAAGAAAAATACTTCCAAATAATGATTTCCAAATTTAAAAAAAGAGAATAAAATCTTACAATCTCCTACAAGATTTCTGCAGCACTGATACTGACATTTCTTATTAGTATCAGGCTAGCTGAAAAAACCTCCACTGTTTTCAGTTGCCCAGAAGACAGCATCAACAAAAATGTACATAGTCCATGTCTCAGTGCAACACACCATTAACTGTGCAAAACCAACACCCGATTGGTTTTGTTTTCTTTTTAGACAGACAGAAACAGCACTGGGATTAGGAGAAAAATAATTAAGCAACACAGACCAAATTCACTGTTGCATGACAATTTGAGCCATTGCTGGTTCTTTATCTGGTTTGTTCAGATTAACAGACATTCAGAATTTACCTAATAAACCAGTAAATAATGTCATGCAGTGCTTACTACAGCAGAGAAATACCTCACTACCCAGCACTAATTACTCTGCAGTGCAGTGTCAGATCTACAAGGCATTCCTTATTTGCCTGGAACAACAGTGGTCACAAGATGAAGAAAAGGGATACCATTAGTGAGATTTTTTTTTCATTTCAATTAAATGAGCCATTTCCTCCACTCATTTAGAGGTTTGAAATACAGGTCTGTTATAATTACATCTGTAATGCTAATATGGAAACTGTACAACATCCTCAGTCAAATTAACAATAATCACCCACAAATATCAGTGTCCAAAGAGACTAGATAGACACAGTTTCCACAGCTAGCAATTATGTTCTGTGCAGATGCTCAGCAAAATGCTTTCCTTCTCTGACACCATACAGGTGGAAGTGAAAATGGGATTTCTGGTCTTCAAAAATGCAAAGGATATAGTTATATGTAGCTATTTGTAAAGCAAGAGACTAGAGGATTTCAGCACTGACACACTTTCTATGCAAAGGCAATACCATACTCTCTCAAGAGAAAGCTGTGCATCACAAAGCCTGCAGTTCAACTCTACCATGTCTATCCTTAGCATAGAAGAGGTCTAGACCATGCAAAACATATTTTAATTTGTTGTATTTTATCTCGCCCTCACTTCTTTGCAGAAAATAATAAGACTGCTAACACTGAGACTATCACCATTACATGCCATATTGTGTTGCTGATACAAAATGTTGAAGGCATTAGAGCTTCTTCAGTGAAATGGATGACCTAGATATAAACCTTTGTTATACCTCTTCCTTGGAGGTGGCCTAAAAACATTTTTATGAAGCTTTTCAAAGAACTGTCCTAAAAGAGACCTCTAAAATAACAGCCCCCATACCAACATTACATTGACCTCAAGTTTGCCAACATTTTAAAGCAACTGGAAGGAAACTAACTGTGTAAGTGCTGATAATCGCAGAATCACAGGTTGGAAAGGACCTCAGGGGTCATCCAGTCCAACCTTTCTAGGAAGAACACAGTCTAGACAAGATGGCCCAGCACCCTGTCCAGACGACTATTGAAGGTGTCCAACGTGGCCAAGTCAACCACTTCCCTGGGGAGATCATTGCAATGGTTGGCTGTCCTCACTGTGAAAAATTTCCCTCTTGTGTCCAATCAGAATCTCCCCAAGAGCAACTTGCATCCATTCCCCCTTGTCCTCTCCATGGGACTCCGTGTAAAAAGAGAGTCTCCACCTTCTTTGCAACTACCCCTTAAGTACTGGTACACGGTGATGAGATCCCCTCTAAGCCTCCTTTTCTCAAGGCTGAACAAACCCAGTTCTCCCAGCCTATCCTCATATGGCAGCTTCCCAGTCCTTTGATCATCTTGGTGGCCCTTCTCTGGACCCCTTCCAGCCTGGCCACATCCTTTTTGTATAGCGGGGACCAGAACTGCACACAGTACTCCAGGAGTGGCCTGACAAGCGCTGAGTAGAGTGGGGTAATGACTTCCTTCTCTCTGCTGGTGATGCCCTTTTTGATGCAACCCAGCATCCTGTTGGCCTTCTTGGCCGCAGCACCACACTGCTCATGTTGAGCTTCCTGTCTACCAGGACCCCCAGGTCCCTTTCCACAGAGCTGCTCTCCAGCCAGGTGGATCCCAGTCTGTGCTGCACTCCCAGATTATGTTTTCCCAGGTGCATGATCTTACACTTCTCCTTGTTGAACTTCATAAGGTTCTTGCTGGCCCACTCCTCCAGCCTATCCAGATCTTCCTGCAGAGTAGCTCTTCCTTCTGGAGTGTCTACTTCCCCACTCAACTTGGTGCCATCTGCAAACTTCATCAGGCTACACTTGATCCTGTTATCCATGATAAGGGCAACTATAAACATATTTGTTGATGAAAGGCTCCCTCACAAGGCAAAACACAAGATAATCCTAAAGTTAATGTAAGAAAATATCCTGTTGAAACAGCTTCTCCAAATGAGACTGTATCAACAATAAATCCCAAGCTGTCCCAGTATTCACGTTTTTGAAGAGGATCTGAACAGAGCAAAAAGTCCATATTCTTCAATACATACATATGCCAATTATGACTTTTGAGAAAACAAAATGAAAGCAAAACCCAGTGAATTTATGCCCTTAAGCCCAGTTAGCTTCTACAATTATTATCCTAATGTATTTAAATAAATTTTTAATTTACTGATTCCATTATATTGCCTCGATAATATCAAAACAGAATGTTCCAACATTTAATTACTATTTATTTTGTGTGTACTAAGTTTTGATTCTAATGAATGCTTTTTAGTTCCTTTAGGGGTCAAATTCATCCCTGAAATATTTATCAGGATCAGCTATGACTTTTGTTGCTTTGAATAAAAACTGTGTACCTAAAATAGCTGATATTAAAAATCAAGCTGTAAAAGCAACCAAAATATGACTTAGTTCAGAAAGCTAGTTCCTTTCTGCAGTTTCATCGGTGGGATCCTTTTGCCTCTCACTTTCATGCATAAAAAAACTTCAGACCAAGTTTTCCATAATTACAGGCAGAAATAGCATCATTGCTTCACTCCTTCCTTTACAGAAATACCTCAACCTTTTTCAGACTAACCCAACATCCGAAAGTCTTCATATAAAAATGCTCCAATAAACACAATTCATCCGCTTCTAAGAATAAGTGCAAGAAATAATGTTTTTGTCACGTTAGCGTGTGCTTCACCTATGGACAAAACAATTGCTCTGTGTAAAGGGAAGGAAAACATTTTCAGGATGCCTGTAAATGCTCACACAGATTTGATCAAAACAAAGAAACAGTGATATTATTACAGGTACATCTACACTGGCGGATGTTTATGGGATTATTTTATATTTTTTTTGTTCTTTCATTCTCGGTCTCTATAGAACTTTCAAACTCCTTAACAGCCCAATATCAACCCTTCTGAATATGCCCAAGAGTGGGGTTGGCCACCTTTGCCTCGCACCACACCACCTCAACCAGCTGCCAAACCCCACGAGGAGCCCTTTCTGCATGCCCCCACAGCACAGGAGCACGGGGAAGGAAGGTGTCCCCAGCCTCAAGAGGAGAGGTAAGAAAGGCTACAAAAGCAAAGACAGCCCCATCAGGCTTAGGAGAGGTGTGCCTACATACACCTAACCAGCAACATCCAGCCAGGATTCACATCCCACTCACACTTTGCCAACACGTTACCCTCAAGGGCTTGTGCTGGCCATTCAGGATTTGGTACCGAAGGAGAAAGGTTTCTGTAGGACACTTGCTCTGCTTACTGCAGAAGCTGAAATGTGTCCCCTACCCCCACTGCGGAGAGGGAAAGGAAAGGGTTTCTCTTTCCATTTAGAAAGCTATAGAGGGAGGATTTAAATTGGATAAAAGGAAGAAATTTTTATGACAAGGGTGGTGAGGCACTGGAATAGGCTGTCCAGAGAAGCTGTGCATGTCCCATCATTGGAAGTGTCCACCATCAGGTTGCACAGGGCTTTGAGCAACCTGGTCTAGTGGAAGGTGTCCCTGCCCATGGCAGGTGGGTTGGACCAGATGATCTTTAAGGTCCCTTCCAACCCAAACCATTCTACGATTCTACAACATGGGACCTCTGCTCTTTCTTACTGTTGATTTTGGTTGTTTTCTACTTTTAGTTCACATTTTTTTAAACCCTCCCCCCAGCCAGGCAGTGCCGATCCTTTAGCTAGGTTTGTACATGAATCTTCTGCCTCATCAATTTTCACTATTGGCCATACTTCAGTTCTCTCCTATTGCCTGACTGCGGCAGACAACAATTTAATTTGCCAAGGACAACACCTGAATTTAAATAGAAATTAAGTTAAATACGATCTCTGTATCACAGGCAAACAGGTACAGTCGAACGAAGTCTGATTTTAAATTCTGAAAACCCCTCGTAGTGCTAACTGCCACAGATCCTGCATTTAATGTTCAAATTTAAGCAGCATGCAGTCATTATGGCTAAGAACCACATATTTAAAATGAAGCAGCAAGAAAAAAAGGAAAATCAGCAGTACATAAAATTTCTTGCAGCTGCACAATGCTTTAAGCAGAGAATTGAAAATCTGAGAATTGGAATCTTTATGATATTGAAAACATTTTTACAGTATTTCAAACATTCATTGCACTTCTTTGCACCCATTTTGCTCGTATCTAAGACTGCATACATTCCAGACAAAAGATTTAGGACTGTGAGTTTAGCCCAAGGTATATACATACCTATTAAAGGTATGTATATTAAAGATGGTGAATGAACCTCTCAGGGTTCTGCACAAGAGCATTTTCCATGAAGCATGCAAGGATTGATGAATGAAAGATTATCCACTATTTTACTGGTAACGATCTAAAAATATGGGTTGAAATATTCAAAGAAAGATGTTATTTCATAAGTCACTTTCTCACTTAATTTTATACTTAGCAGTGTGTCCAATATTACTCATAATAAATTGCCATATGATTGAATTTTTCTCTTTATCCAAAAAGCATCACCAACATCTGATGTTCTACTGATTAGAATCTGGCTCAACGTCTGTAATGGAATTTTCCACACAAAAAAATAAAATATCCTGTGTTAATTCTGGGAAAATGACTACAGAAAGAGAACTGTAAACGTTTCCATACCTTCTCAAAAATTAGGATGGAGGAGGAAATAATTCCTCAAGACAATCTTATTATATGAATACAGAAATGAATCATGCTAAATTTCAGTGATACTTTCAGGAAGTGTTGTGGGATGCTCGGGGGAGATTATGCAGAACACTAAAATAACCATTTCTGGAGAATTAAAGAAAGGTTTATGCAACTTATCCTACAGATTGTTTTCCTATTAGATTTTCAAGATAAAAGCAAAACAATGCCAGAATGTTAACAGGAAGTCTTAAAAACCACAGCCACATTAGAAAAGACATAATGCTGGAGGATAAGGCAAAAAAACTGACCAGTGTAAACCTTCCCAAGTAGTCCTGACACAGGAGCATGACTCTCTATGCAGTGAAATTCATATTATTTAGTAAATAGATCACTCCTTCAGCACATATTGCTAGAAAAGTAAATCAAAGACTGAGCTATAAGTTTCTAAATCCTAGGAACTTACTCTAAGATTTTTAGGAGGAAAAATTCTGAACAAACCCAGTAATTATAGACAGATTTAGTGACTCAAAACACCCGCAACTAGTAATACAGGATTTACGTCCCATGACCTTTCACACTGTCTCTTTCACACTCAGAGTTAAAGAGCTGGGTGTAGAAAATCAACTACAATAATGAGAATAGCCTGGCTTTGCAAGCAATACTGTAATGTCTCAAACCATAACTACTGCATGGGATTAAAGGGAAATTAATCATTTTCAGAGTAAAATAATTACCGTGCAGACCACGTATTTGTTTCCTTCCATGTCAGATAAAATTGAACTGTAGCTCAGCAACTAAAGTATAAGGAAATTAACACTGAGGCTTATGAGATGCTGTATGACAGAAACAAGCAAGATGTCCATAATTCAAACTAACACCACTGAACAGGAGATGTGCTGGATCATATGTCGAAGACAGAGATGAGAAAGCATTAGAGCACAGCAGCAACAGAACACACAAAAAAGTAACAGAGATTAGTATTTTCAACAAATGGGTAATGAAGCAAACGAAAAAGATACAAGAGGCACAGATGAGCCATGATATGAGAATACGTGGCAAGATGCATAAAATGTTATTAAAATGCATTGAAAAGGAGCAGTAGCTTGAGCAAGCCTCCAGCTGGATTCCACCATTGCAATATTCATTAAATCTAATACTGCATACTGGTAACTATCTACTCCAATACTGAAAAGAAATTAAAAATGACTAGCAAATGCTGACTCATACTGCACAACTGGGAAAGGTTGTGCAAGTCTGGAAGGAAATCCCTGGAAAGAATGGAAAATGGAATTGGGGGAGGGGTGTGGAATGAACAAAAAAAAGACTGGAGAACCAAATTACAGCTGCTAGATGAGCTCATGGTATATTAACACGGGATGAAGATCCCACCAGCCTGTGGTGTCACTATAGCCTTGACAATGATGCCAAGATCTTTGGAACCCTCTGAAACTGGACAGCTTCACATTCACAGTGATGAATGGCTGAAATAGCTGGAAAATTTGAGTCTTCCATTTTATAGGACTACCTTAGATTATTAAGCGTAGCCCTTCATTACAACAGCTGCTGTTTAGGCATTTATTTTAAAATTGTCTTTATTCACTACCACATCCTTTCCAAAGGGCAGGCTACTTCCTTTAACACAACAGGCTTCTTACACAGCTTCCTGAGAGAAAGAAACATAAACATTACGTCCTTTTCAATTCTACCTCACGTTCAGCATCTTCGACATCCTACTCCTCTGAAACATACTGCTGGGCAGCTAAGTAGCTCAGCCTTGCCCTGCACCAGCTTCCAAACTGTCCTTCGTCCCAGTCTTAACTTCATTATAGTTATACACAAAAAAACAATTACTTTCTAATCGCTTCTACACTGTTCTCGCACCCCTACGTAGTACCTTGTGAATGTTCATATTCTCCTGTTTCACCTGTAGACTTGTAAACTAAGTTAGACCCATCCCCATCCTTTCACAAGAGTCTTTATGAGATGTCCTTTATTTCAACTTCCACAGTTCTGATCAGGCTGTGATTTGGAGAAACTCACACTAAGTTCTCACAGGGAAATGATCTGTCCACCCCTATCCCTTCTGTTTTTTGTTCCTCTCTCAAATCTCTGCGCGGTAACTAAAAATCAGAAGACATATTTCTCAAGATGGTAACTTACAACTGAAATGCTGATTAAAAGAGGCAACTTAGGCATACGGAGATAAAGATAGTGGTGCCTAGTAGTATCAAACACTGCCAAAAAGATTTTTAGCACTTTAGCACCGGGGGGGTTTAGTTTTGTCTTTTTTTTTTTTCCTTTTGTTTTCTCCCTTCTTCAAAAAGGGTAGATATTTTCCAGTTCAGTTTATCCCTGTGCCCAGGCAGTGGATTTCAACATCTAAAATGGCAAAGCTGGAGTAGGAGAAAGCTGTTTCTTTGAAAGGTAAAATCCATTTCCTTGTATCTGCATTAAAAGAGATCCTATGAACTTTTTAAAAAATACAGAACAAAACACATAACTTACCTCATAGTAACTTCGGACAGCATTGCAAAATGCTTCATCTGCTACGATTTGTGTCTCCCCATTCAAAAAGGCCTGGAAACGTTCCTTCAGTATCTGTAGCTGCTGCTTATTGAGCTATGCAAGGAAAAAAGAAGGAGAGGAAAGAGAACAATAATAAATGCAGTTAGTCTCAAAGTAAAAATATGCAGCACTATACACACTTGGAGATGTGCACAGGGAAGAGGCAGCAGAGGCTCCCTGGCCAGATGGCTCCCTAGCGAGTCACAGCTCTTCAGAGTCGCACCTGGGCAAGCCCGGCTGCTGCAGCAAGTCACACATGCACTCAAGCGTGCAGCTAAACCTCTGCTCTTTCCCTTGTGTCCTCAGGATGCTACAGGTAAGTCTGCATGGATACTTCTTCTGAGCAATATTTTATATGTATATGCTGAATAAAATGGCTGGCCTTCCCCACGGCAGCAGCACCAGCTAATAAAATTCAGCTCTTAGCTCCAGTCTTCAAATATTTCAATTTTTTTAGCCTTCAAATAAGTGAAAAATAACTGGGATGCCTCCATTTTTTTGGACTAATCTAGGTGGTACCACTGGCGTGTTTTAATAAGCGTGATCACTGTGAAGAAAATGCCAGAAACATGCTCCCTATGAAGAAAATGGACTTCTAGCCACTGATGTTACACCGCTATGAATGACGTGAAACAACCAAACTTAGGGAACAGCAACCACAAGGCTCCGAGGCTCATACCAAATTACATTTGGTGGATTTCATATCAAAATCGAGTGCATTTTGAAAACAGACTCCTGTGATTAGAGAATATTGCATGATTAAACCTTGCAATCAACCCATTTTTATCAAAGTTTAATGTTATGGGAAAATACAAAATCTGAAAGCTCTCCAGGGACCCAGACACAGTCCTTTTGCCGAGCTTCCTATCAACTCTTGAAATATTTAGTACGATATTTCTCCTTGTCAAATCTGTGAGAAGTTAGAATATCACATCAAAGGAGACTACCACTAACATACTAATATAACAAAGCAACAGTTAAAAACAGTTGTTTTGCTTTCCCGGAACTTTAAAACTAATGTAAAGACTTTACTCCAGTTGAGTATTCCCAAACTTTAAACCTAACATTACAAAAATTCAAACATCACTGATTTAAAAGTTTTTTCATCCTTCCTGTATTTTGCTTAATTAAAAATAAAAACAAATAAGTGTATAGAAATTGATATTGAAAACATTTTTCCAGGGGCAGAAAGTTCTGATTGTAATGGCTAACCTGCAACAAATGACATTACTCTGATTGCACCATTGTTTCTTACAGAAGAACTTTTTGGCATCTACAGTAAGTATGGTGACCTTCATATCAAGGGAGGATTTCCATCCAACAAAGTTTGCTAAGTTTGTCCAGTCATGTGCTTCTACAAAACATGTAGCAATTTACTGCAAAACTCTCCCCAAATTGAATGCAAACCTTAAAGTTGTTATATTTTCACAGGAAACAGTATTATAGATGCCATCTAAATACTTGAGATGAGAAATCCTCTGAAAAATGGTGAAATGTAGGCAGTAGCAATGCAAAGCCAAAGAACTATGCCTTTGAAAAAAAATCCTATCTAGTTAAAAATACATGCTAATTCTCTTCTTCATCTTAATGAAATGATGAGCAATACAGAACAAGCCCCAAGAAACCCCTACAGAGGAAAAGGCCTCCCGCTGAAACAAGCAAACTTCAACAGAGGTTGCTGCGACTTGGAAAAGTTTCCTGCATGAGCTCTTGAGAGCAGGAGACTAGCACTGACACATTGCCAGCCTGTACCACGGCTAGTTAAAAACCAATGGGACAGAAATATTTGTATCGTGTCTGCACATACACCAAAAATGGCCTCTATCCACCTACCTGCCAGACGTCCACTCCTTGCGCAGAATCTGCACCACAAAGGTTAGCGGTTTCTAACAAATATCAAACTTTATTTCCAGACATGCAGGACAAGTCTTTGCCTTTATTCCATTCCCCTAATTCTCTCATTTTCTAAAGATATCAGACAAGTTGAGGTATCAGAAAACGCAAATCATTAAGGATGGTCTGAAGTTTTTTTCAGCATACGCTTGTTCTCGTAGGGGACGTAAAAAAGAGCTGAGCGTTCCCGCAGGCGGTGCACCTCTGCTGAGCAAGCAGCTCCTTCATCCCAGGGAATATTCACAGCTCTGCCACGAGAACATGCGGGCTTCCTGCCAAGGCAATTATGGAAATGTGTTTTCACGCTTGCAGACTTCATTCTTTAGGTGATTTGCTTGTCTATTACCCACATATCAAACAAAAACATTATGAATAAGGCAATGAAATATAAATTTAATTCTGACTTCCTAATTTCTAACCATCATAGTTCAGCAAACTGAAATGCCTTTAAAATATTTATATATGACTTTCATATTCACTACTTCAGGTGGTAAGTAATTCTAAGGGTTGAGTGGCATTTTAGGATTACTGTACATTTCTTGAATTACTTATGTTTTATTGCAAAATCTGGATGTGTAAAGGAATAAATTTCTCCTGAAAAACTAAAAAGTAACAATAACTCCAATGGAAAATATTAAAAGCTACACCTTGGACTAAGGATGATGTGAAGTCTATTTTAGAGGTCCCAAGTACTGTCATATATAGAGACAGAGTTGTGTTAACTACCAAGATACAGAATAATTTATATTAGTCTGCTATAACATACAGTTCATCTGTTTTTTTGTCAGAATATTGAATGTACGATTTTTTTTTAATGTTGGCAATTTTTAATGGATTCATCGACACTCCTCAATTTGCAGCCAAGTGCCTTTAAAAATGAAACAACACAAAACTAACAGTAAAATTAGTAGCTTAGAAATGGGGAGAAAAAAGGGAAGTCTAATTGCATAAGAATGCCATAATAGCAAATGGAGAGAAACAGGCATCTGTACAGGACATTAACTCTTGGACACTACCAAACAGCTCAACATATCCAAGTATGGGCTACCTCTGAAGCTGTCCATCTTGGTTAACAAGTAACAAGAGTTGAGGACATCATGCATAACCAGAATCCCAAGTGAAATCCTTAAACTCAAGGGAAATAAGCCTGGCCAGATTCTCTCTGGTAGGAGCTCACATGATGGAGCTCAAAATCCTTCTGCAGTAGGACTACCTTTCCACTGCACATACCCTTTCCTCCTTTCCTCTGTGTAAGACCCACACATGGCAGACCTTTGCTCCCAGTCTATCACTACTTCTTTACATCTTTACTGTCAGTGTGTCTGTGTCTGTATTTTAATGCTAAGAGAAAGAACCATCAACAGCAAAATTAAAATAAAAACTGACATTACTACATGTACCCCCAAATGTAAACTGAACTCCGAATATCACCTGAAGCGTACAGCAAAGCCTCATTGATTCTGTTGCTTTCCATCAACCCGCTTCAGTTTTGTACTGCTTATTTGGATTTCGCATTCTCAGTGGTATGAAATCTGTGGTCGTAACTCTGTGTAATAGTCATAAATAACTACTGCTCCTTCATGGGAGAACATATAACTAAATTTCAGTGACTCAGAATATCAGGTTTGATTGCATTCTGCAGAATGACTGAAGATAAACAAAGACAACTTTAAGGGAAAACATGATTAACTGCCCTCAAATTTGCTTTTTCTTTATTGCAGCCACGCAACAGATAAAAATTTTGCTTCCCCTCCATCCCTGTGCCTTTCACAAAAGGTAACATTTATTTTTTCCTTTTCATCTGCTAACCTTAGTAGATCATCAAAGAATGAAAACATATATTTAAGATAGAATAAATTTCTCAAAGAGCTATTTAATTAAATTAAGAATAACTTTTTTTCAAGTTGCAGTAGCAATTTAACTTTTCATAATTTACAGAGTAATGCAAAGGTATCAAAAGAGCCTCAAGCACTTAACTATTAAAAAAATTCTCACCTTGCATTTAACATTTCAAAGAAGTCTCATATATCCCAATATATTTTCTTCAAGAACTAATTTAAAGATTTGCTTTTTCCCTTCTAAAGTGAAACTTGGGTATGAAAAGCTAGAGGCTCTTCTGGCTTAGCTCCCCTCATACCTTTAAACAATTTCAGTAAATGGATTTTACTCAGAGTTTAAATTCTTATTTTTATAAGCAGCTGCATTTCAAACAGATCTAGCAGTTTAGGGAGTTGTTCCAATGTCACAGGTTTTACTTCATTAAATAATAAACTCCAACATTTTGAAGGAAAAATGAAGCATGTATGTATTTGTAACAGTAATACTGTTTATCTTCTCTTTGAAAGAAAGAAGGAAAAACTATAAAACCCTACCTTCACACTGTGATGCTAGATTTAGAGCATTTTCATCCGCTTGTCACTGCCTAAGTACAAAGAGCTACTGCCCTAAACATATGCAGCCACAGCAGCTGGCCAAGACATAACTCACAGCACAACTGCCCTCTACAAAACTTTGGCCTTTAAAATGAAAAAGCTTAAAATGTGGCCTGTGCGTTGGCCACAGCCAGCCTCTCCCCCCATGCCCCAGAGCGCCGCGGATGCTGGCTTGCAACCACAGCCTGTGGCTGACCCTATTTTCTGTAAGTGCAGTCAGCCAAAGAGCTGGTGCCAGAGGAGTAACATTCTGAACCATTGCCACCTTGTGGCAATTTTAGAAATATAGCAAAGAAATAACCGCAGGTTGCACGTCTTCACACTCGGAGCTGGGATCTGTGCGAGTATCAATAAGCCCCTGACCTTAACACAAGCAACAGCGTTGCTTCTCCTCTACTCCCACACTGCAGTGTGAAATTACCCTTTCTCAGACCATATGGGTATTTTAGGAAAATAGCAGGAGGTGATGACTGCAATTCTAAAGACAGCTAGATAAAATATTTCTTCTGCAGACTACAAAAAGAAAGGGGTAGGGAGGAGCCAACCAAAGAGCCACTCCCCACATTCTCAGCTGCAATGCATATGATCTGTAGCACCAAACATGACTTAAGTCCCTGAACACTTCCTAAAAATAAGAAGCTTTGTTATTTCAAAACTATGCCATTTTGTCCAATGCCTCCACAGCAGCAGCTGCTTTTGGACAACTTTAGCTAAAACTATACTTCTTGAGAGCAGAAAAAGTATGGAAAAAGAAATAACCCAACGCGCAATCCCTCAAACAGCTGTCTCTCCCTTCCCTTTCAGTCAGGAGGTAAGTTCGCACCTCCTGAAAGGACAGAAATGCAGGTAGAAATAAATCCTTTTCCATCCAACTTCTCACACACTTCTTTGAACATAACTTTGCTTGTTGTCCTGCCAGGCTCTTTGTCAAGGGAAAAAAAGGATAAAACAGTAGAAATTATGCCAAGGACTAACTTTCTGATGTCATGAATTGAGTTCTACTATAGGATAATTCATCCCACTCGCCCATACCCTCAGCCAGAACCAAACCTGGATGGTACAAAAGGTCAATGCATTTACAGTGATGCTCAATTTAACACACGACTTCTAGGACAATAAAAATTCAACTACCAATAATTTCCTAGTAATTCAAATCGACCATGCGTTCAAGGCCCTACACATCTAACAGGTCCACTTGCACATCAAACCAAATTTTCAACCTAAGCTCCACGTGCCTACAAAAGGAACGTGTATGCATTTTACACATTTTTTGATTTTTTTCCTTTTTTTTTTTAGATTTTCTTTCATATGATTTCTTGCTGCCTTGAAAAGTGGCTGGTTAAGTGCTGATCTAACTGCCATCTCCCTGGTCTCCCCACCTTTCCAAATCCTCCAACCACAGCAGCATGCTCAAAGATGTCGAGCTCAGGGACTCCCTTCCTGCTCTTCCTCCGCAGGGCCTCCCAGATCAGCTGTACAATGATTTACTAGTCAACCCATCACAGTGGGCTCTCCTCTTCCCAAATGAGCCTTAGAAACAGCTGGACAACATCTAACAATGCTTGGAACAGCTTTCACCCTACTGCCAAGCCAGACTCAACAGCCACCGAAGTCTTTGTCCCTGACCAGCCCTGCTGTAAGCCCAGCTTCCTACCACCGCCCACAGTGGTGGGGAGAGCTTTATCCACAGGGCTGGACTCGGGAAAGCCACACACACACTTCCTCAGCAAGAGCCAAGGGCACGGCACAGAGCCTTAGCCTGAACCCATCATTATCCTCTCCTTCAAGGAAAACTAAATGCCTGTGCCACATCGTTGGCTGTTAATGAGCTTCATCTCACACTGGTGATGAGAATAAGCTTGCAAAGCAAATAGCCAGTTATAAAGAGTGATTCTCACTCCATTTCCCCTCCTTCTCCCCCACCTTGCCTCCTCTTCCAGTATCTGCCTACACAAACAAGAACATTACTTGTGTTTCAGAGCAGAGACAGAGTGTTCGTTTCTAGTGAATTATTCGAGATTTTCTTCTGAGAAAGAAGACTAAATAGTACTGAGATTCTCTAATACTGTTTAAGACAGGGATGATAGCTGTGGTTACTGTGCTGAATTATGCAGGTCTTCATGGTGTACAATACTGGTCCTATACAGCATGTGGGTGGCACACAATATATGTTGCCCTTTACTATTCATTGCATAAACTGGTTTGATTTTCTAAATAAGGGATATTTAATAAATATTTTGCTGTCACTTAGCAACCTTAGCTGTTATTTGATTTTCTTAAAGCTGAAGTTATTCCAAGTAAAACCGTGTCTGTAAGGATTCTGTTTGCTGTCATTCAGTGCAGACTGCCCTGTGCACATACTCATTCTGCAGCAATTCCACATCCTGTAGAATCAAATACTAGATTTCCAAAACCAGATAATGCATTTAACAAACAAATGTATCATTCCTTATAATCAAACAAGCACAACACGGGATTTACCTTTTGTTCCTCTGCCACTTGTTTAAAAACTATAAACACTACCAATAATGTATTGGTCATTCAATTCCACTTACAGACTATTTCATTTTAAGTTAAAAATATTTTCTGTATCATTAAGTCTGAAACTTCAACTATTTTCATTTCCCAGAGCAGCATAATCAAAATTCTTTGTCAGGATTACAAAATATTTCATGAGAACAGAGGGTTTGGGTGTTGGTTTTCTTCAGGGAGTACAGGGGACGGGACAAAAATCACAGGCAGTGAGCAAAGGCAAAGTCTGATTTATGTGAAGGAATTCAGGTGTACCACACTGACTGCCAAAATACAGAACTGCAGACAGCTTTCAAAAAGGTCAGTTTGGCCACCTGAGTGGAGAAGAAAAATAAGTATTCTGATAACGAAAGGGAACAAGTATTGGGGTGGGTGTGGGTGGGTGGGTGTGTGTAATCAGACTTTCCTTATATTTAGACAGAAGAATGAAAAGATATAAAGAAATGCAGAAAAATGTAACTACTTAAAAATTCCTCATAGCAATGGTAGATTTCTATATCATTGAAAAAAATTGTCAACCTTTTACAGCCTATGCCACACTAGGAAAGAAAGCATCTGCTACGTGTTTGTCCTAAATGCAGTAAATATCACACTCCCGTAAAAGCTATCTCCTCTGAGATGAGTTTGTCAGTGCAGTTGCAATCACTTTCCTTGTACTTACTCCTACTACCTGAGATTTGCTGTAGAATTTAGCTGACAGTCATCAGCTAGACTTATATTACTGGTTTTGTTTCTTCTGTGTGGCAGATCACACTGATCTCCTCTCAGTTTTTAGTGGCTGCACAGACACAATAAAGCTCGGCCAGCTGTGTTTTGCTGTCCCTTGTCCCACCACTGTTTGGGACCATCTCCCATGCAGAGTACACAGTGACACCGCGGCTTTACTTGCTTGAGTTTGCCAGAGCCACAAGAGACCAGTCATGCCTGAAAGCTACGGAAGCAAACCTTCCAGCCAAGAAAGCTGAGGATGGCTCATGTGGGCGAACATGAAAATCAGGCCTGGCAGAGATGCATACGGGGATCCTTGCCCATGGCTGGAACCTCAGCTACCAGTGCCTTTCCAGAAACGAAAATGGAGGGAAGTTTTAGAGGTAACTGCTGCTAACATGTAGATAGATATACAGCTCTGATTCACAGTGCACATCAGCAGTTCAAACTGTGCTGGACTCAATGGATTTGCATCACTTCCTACAGCACAGCTCCTGTCTTCCTTCTCTGCAATACATCATCTTTTCCACCCCAAGTCAACTGTGCACCCCCAGAACTATTTGTCAGAAGAAATATTTACTCCAAGAAACCAGCTTTCTCGATTTGCAAAACTTCTCCACATATAAATAAAGCTACCAGAAACAGCTTTTTTGTACCTCAAAAGCACTGCACTGAAGAGCTTTGTTTGCTAACAGCCTTACACCAGGACATTTTGCCAGCGAAGATCTCTAGGTGTAGCTGAGTAGGCTACAGCAGAGCTGCCTGAACTAATGGAAGCATCAGCAAAATACATGTTCCCCCAACCTACTCTCATCTTTCCAAGGCATTCATGTTCCATTTTAGCCCACTTTCTAAGGAGACACTATGATCGTACAATCCTTCCTTGGTTATGCAAATGTCAGCTTTTTGCCCACACATGTAACTTCTGCATGCACTTCTCAGGTTCTATCAGTTCTGATTAAAAAAAAAAATAAATGTGTGGAGGTTTCACAGATAACAAGATTTCCCTTCTCTGGAAAATGGAAATAAAAAGAAATCCAAATTATTCTTTACAGTGATGGAAATGCAAACAAAACTAAGACACTAATTTCTGTTCGACACCTGGCAAACACAAGTTATATGCCCATCATACACTGTGGCAACATGTTTCAGGACTAGTTTGGCTTAAATTCAAGGAAAAGAAAGGATAACAGTAAAGGCTGGAATCAAATTCAGAACACAGTATCCATTCTACTTTGGGTTCTGATAATGTTTAAATATTTATTTCACCAAACTAGGTAATTTTACACAATATTTTCCCCCAAAATTTATCTAGTTTCATGAATAAGCTGAATTGTGTCCATACTCCATCTACCTTCTCTGTGAGGTCTGTGAAACAGAGAAATTTAGGATGGATGGGACCTCTAGAATTCATCTAGTCAAACCCTTCTCAAAGCGAGACTAGCTCTGAAGATGCATCACACTGTTCAGGACCTTGTCCAGACAAGCTTTGTATATCTCCAAGGATGAAGATACTGCAGGTTCTCTGCGTAACCTGTTCCAATGCTTTTTCTGAAGCTTTCCCCCCATGCCCCAATATCTAGTCAGAAGTTCCTATGTTATGGCTTGTGACTATTCCTTCCTGTTCTTTCCTTGTGCACCTCTAAAAAGAGTCTGGCTCCATCTTGTCTGTAGACCTGTCCCCCTTAAGCACTACAAGACAGTATTTAACCTCAGCCTTCTCCAGACTAAACCAAACCAGGCCTCTTTACCTCCTCTTGTCTATCGTGTCTTCTACCTCTTTAAGCATCTGACGTGACCCTGATGGACGACTTCTAGTTTGTTGATACCACTCTTCTCTGGGGGATCCAAAATCAGAGAGAGTATTCCAGATACAGCCACACCAGTGTCAAGCAGATGGGTAAACATACTTCCCTTGACCTGCTAGCTCTACTCCTGCCAATAGAGCTGAAAATACAGCCAGCCTTCATTCCCCCAGCTCACACTTCGTTTCCCCCAACTCCTTCAGGATCCCCAGGTCCTCTGCTGCAGAAGACCCAACCAGTCAGACTCTTGCCTGTAAAGACAAATGGGGCTCTGGCCTGAAAGTGTGGCTTGGCTTTTGTCTGTGCTGAACATTTGGAGATTTTTGTTGGCTCATTTATCCAGCAAGTCAGGAGTCCCCTGAGTAGTGGCCCTGCCCTTTTGTTATCAGATGCTCCTCTCATTTTGATGTCATCTGAGAATGTGCCGAGGCTGCATTCAGTTCTATTTTCCAAGCTAATCTATGCTTGATTGCTGTACTTGTACATCAGCACCTTTTGGTCAACCTACCTGTACCCCTGCCCAGTTCCATCATCCCAACAGAAACAAGAAAATACCACTTCTTTATGGAGACTGGAAAGATAAATTGAAAATACATAATTGCAGCACAAACAGTTATTTTGAACTAAAGCTTTCTGGCTTCCCCAGAACTAGACAGGAGCAGACAGTCCACACCACTGAATCACTCTTCAGGTTAAGGGCAATAAATTCACATTTAAAAACTGTCTCATTAATTACATGCCTTCAATTCCAACTAACAAATCAATGTCAAGAAAATTTAACATTAGTGGATAACAGACGTGTATCAACACCTTGCCAAAGTACATTGTAAGTACCAAAAATCTACTTGGGTTAGTAGACAAGTTTATGGACGAGAAATCTACTGCAGATTATAAACACAGAAATGCTACACACTAAACACAACCCCCACTCTCCCCTATCTGGTATAGGAAATTCCTGCGATTAATATAATTATAGGAATCACCACATACACTTGCTCCATTTCCAATCTCTGCCCAAGCATATCATTAAGGTCACTGTTAGAAATAGTGTAGCTGTCTAGACAGACTGTTTTTCCAATCCAATTAACAAACAAAAACCTAAAGAAACAGAGGTAAAGCCTGGCGTGTGAGGTCATTAACAGTTATGTCTTCACATCATACAGAGGCACAGACTTTACAGATGACCACACACAACCCAGTTTACCTATGGTATGCTAGAACTAGCATGCTCAAAGAACAATAATATTAGGGACTGTAGAAAAAACCCAAAATATACTGTGCTAACGCAGGTGACCCTCAGTTTTATCTGGCAAGGACACCACTGCTGCGAAAGAGACTGCAGCTCTGAGCGAGCTATCCAAGCATCACCTCATGTCGTCTGCTACACTTAACATTTGACACATACTCTCTCCTAGGCTGGAAACCCGTAGTGGAAGAAATTTTTACTTTGAAATCCTTCCCCAGCCTCTCAAGATGAGGCTTCAAACACTTCCATCTCCTACTTTTTGACAAGCCGCATGAATCCATTTATCACAAACAACATCTAGATGCTATCTGAACAATAAATACAAACATCTGGATAGCCATCACAATAAACATCCACTGTGACAGACACATCCAAATTCCTGAATACATTTATTTCTCAGCACATAATATTACTTTGGACCAGCACAGCAGATGATCTCAGGAAAGCCACAGGGGTGAAAATAAGCAACTGCACATGGCAACCAACTCACAGAAACATTTCCTTAACAGCAAAGAGAGCACTTCTCATGAAAGTGCTCAATCTCTGACCTCCCAGCCCCATGCCTCAGAGCTATCTCTGGAAACTAATTTTCATAAACCTAGAGGACTGCAGTACTCATGAGCCCAATAAAGTTTATTTTTGTGTTGCATTATAAAATTACAGAATCACAGAATCAGAGAATGGCAGGGGTTGGAAGGGACATCTGCGGATCACCTTGTCCAACCCCCTGCTTCAGCAGGGACACCTAGAGCAGGGGGCACAGGAACACGTCCAGGTGGGTTTCGAATGTCCCCAGGGTAGGAGACTCCACAGCCTCTCTGGGCAGCCTGTTCCACTGCTCTGGCACCCTCACAGGAAAGTTTTTTCTCATGTTTAGATGGAACTTCCTGTGTTCCAACTTGTGCCCGTTGCCCCTTGGCCTGTCATTGGGCACCACTGAAAAGAGCCTAGTCCCATAATCCTGACACCCACCCTTTAGATATTTATAGGTATTGATGAAATCCCCCCTCAGTCTTCTCTTCTCCAGGCTGAACAAACCCAAGTCTCTCAGCCTTTCCTCATATGGGAGATGCTCCAGTCCCCTGATCATCTTGGTAGCTCTCCGCTGGACTTGCTCAAGCAGTTCCACATCCTTCTTAAACTGGGGGGCCCAAAACTGGACACAGTACTCCAAATGTGGTCTCATTAGGGCAGAGTAGAGGGGGAGGATAAACTCTCTTGACCTGCTGGCCACACTCATTTTAATGCATCCCAGGATACCCTTGGCCTTCTTGGCCACAAGGGCACATTGCTGGCTCAGGATCAGCTTGTTGTCCACCAGCACTCCCAGGTCCTTCTCAACAGAGCCGCTTTCCAGCAGGTCAGCCCCCAACATGTACCCGTGCATGGGGTTGTTCCTCCCCAGCTGCAGGACCTTGCACTTGCTCTTGTTGAATTTCATGAGGTTCCCCTCAGCCCAGCTCTTCAGACTGTCCAGGTCTCGCTGGATGGCAGCACAGCCTTCTGGTGTATCAGCCACTCCTCCCAGCTTGGTGTCATCAGCAAACTTGCTGAGGTTACACTCTATCCCATCATCCTGGTCATTGATAAATACGTTCAACAGGACTGGACCCAGCACAGACCCCCGGGGAACACCACTAGTGACAGGCCTCCATCCAGACTCTGCCCCATTGATCACGACCCTCTGAGTTCTGTTGTTGAGCCAGTTTTCTGTTCACCTCACTGTCCACTCATCTGACCCACACTTCCTTAGCTTACATCAGAGAAACATCCAAGAAGTAGGTAAAAGCTTTACCATGTCCGCCCCAATACCCATGTACACTTTACACTACTATTCTCTAACACAGTCTGATTGACTACTGTAACGTAGCTCAATGAAGAACTATTATCCCCAGCTAGCAGTTAACTCTGAAATGTTATGCTTCTACCTCAAACTTGAATATCCCATATGCCTAAAATTCCTTCCCCCTTTCTCCCCCTCCCCAAATCATATAGACCAGTCTAATGGAATTTCAACTCTATCAGTTGAAGACTTAAATACAAAGGATCATCTTCCTGAACAAAATGTTCTAGCAGAAAGAAAGGATTTGAAAAAACTAAATGGATGCATTTTAAGTACACATAATTAGGAAGTCAGTCTAGATTGTCACAGTCCTTCTGGTCAGTCTGCAGAAAGTTCTCAGGGATTAATTTACACAGCTGAAACTACTGGCTGAGCAATACAAATTTTATAATGACATCTGATTGCACCTTTAGGCAGTGTTCCACTTAATTTCAAATTCTCAAACTGAAAAAAAAAAAGCCTTCCAACAGGGATGCAGAGATAGCATGTGATCCTTGAGCATATTACAATCAAACATGTTTTGTCAGATGTCTATGTACACCAGATTCAATTCACCCTTTTTATGCCAAAGTACATAGACATACTATCCAAATTTGCTTACTTTGCCATATCAATGAACATATCTGAAACACAAGATCGAGCATTTCACAGTCAATGTCATTTTGATTATACATACATATACTATATATGACTATGGTGTCCTCTTTTGTTGAAGCATTCTGTGAAAAGTTACACACAGCACTCAAACGTCTGTTGACATTTTCTTTCTGCAGCATCTTTATTAATAGGTAAAGTCTATTCATCAATTAGTGCAAATTCACTCACCTTTCTGGAAAAAATGAGCTTGTCTCAGAACTGTAAGCTATAATATTAAAATGTAGAAGGAAAATACAGTATATGAACCTAAACGTACACTTTTCACATTCTAAATAAATCTGTGAGACTTCACACATCTCTTGAGAGACCCAAGAGATTTGTATACTAATTCTATCCAAAGTTGGATTTCCTTTGGAAATCTTTATATAACCAAGAGCCACAAGAAAACACTTGATTAAAATTCCTTTAAAAGGAGAAGTACTCAAAAAATCCCTCTGGAATATCACAAATAAATGTGTGACCATTCTGTTTTAGAGGTTCCAAGCAACGGGATCCTCATAATTGTTAAATTGGGAAATTATAACAGTAGCTAACAGATTTTATTGTCAGCCTTTTCCTGACAGTGACTCAGAACTTTCCCCCTTTTTTTTTTTAATGCAGTTTAATCCTATTTCCAGTACTCTCCTTTTGCTATGCTAAGTGATTTCCTCTGCTTGGTACATATTCACATCATCCAAGCCTTTTAGAATTTACTTCTGTTTATGAGCATCTCTCTCCCATCTCATCCTTATTGATGTGCCTTCTTTATAGAGAAGAAGCAGCTTCACACACCAAAAAGAAAACATTTGTTGTTTTTTTCTTTCATAATCAAGACTCTGGATTCTGTTTCTTTTTTTACTTAATTAAATATTTCCCTCTTTTTAACCATCTGAAATGAAGTTGCAGTTTTTGCTATCACACTACCTACTAATTATAATCTAAAAATTTCATTCCTGAGTATTAATTCTGTCTTCCCTTGTGAAAATGCTGTAAAAAGCAACCCAACACGGATGCTTCTTGATTCTCACCAAGTCCTTCCTCAACCTGATGTGCACAATTCAGGCCACCACAATTCCTGTAACTGCTAAGCTTTAATTTGGCCTCCAGCACGTATGTGTTCACACCCAAGATGATTTGAGTAACAGACAATATTAATACGTTAACATTTCTGAGTAAAATACCTGGTTTTGTGACCTCTGCTGTACAATGCGCTGGCCGAGTCAGAGACCAGCCCCTTCGTGGCAAAGAGCTGTGGAGGAGAAGGGCAGCAGGGAGGTCCTGACGCTGCTGCCTTGGGAGCCGCTCACCCCGGCCCCCATGGTGGCTGCACAACACTTGTCAGCACCCTGTCTCCTGCATCCCTGATACTCAGCCTGACCCTCAACCATCGACATGACTTCTCGGCTTGGCCTTCGAGCTGCCTCATCACCATGGCCTTCCCAGGGGACCACCAGATGGAGGCTGACGCTGAGCACTGCCTCCAGACCTGATCCTGACTCCAACCTGCCACTGGCATCCCAGTTTGCCTCTCCTTAGGGGCTGGCCTGTCCCTACTGCTCCCCAATATCCCCTTCATTTCCATCCACTGCCATCAGAATTGTCCCTTTCCTAGCAGTAACTCAGGGCCTCCACATATGTTCTCCCCTCCTTCCTTCCTCCTGCCTCCAACTTTGGTGACCACAGAGCTTCTAGCATGCTGCTCCCCATCTCACCTCTCCTCCTTCTCAGACATGCTCTCAGCAGAAAGGCAGAAGACCCTGAAAAACAATCACCCCCCACCCTCATGAATAAAAATGTATCTTTAACATTTGAATCTACATTACTCAAAAGACAAGCAGAAACTACACCATTTATAACATCTCCCTGTAGATCTTTAGGTCCATCCTATGTAAACTATAAGATATGCACTGATGTTATCAGAATAGCTTTTAGCAAGATCTTCAATGATTTCTTTCCAATCAGAACCCATGCTGTATCTGTCTTCTCCATTTTTGTACTGTTTTCAAAATTTTGCAGTCTTTCAGCTTTCATAAATCAATTTTCTGCTTATGTATCTTCTTCCTCACAGATGCTTCAGAGAGGATCCAGAAGATGTCACCTTTGCATTCCCCTCAGCTCACATGCACAAGTAGATCTCATTCAACAGGCTTATCTAAGCAGGCAACTCATAGTTTTCCTCTTATTCCCTCACCTCAGATTTCACTTAGAAAAGAGGTTGGTGCTACACTGCCATTCTGATCTCTCTCCCATGGTGCTCAGGTGCCTACCTGGGTCCAGTACACCCCTCCTCAGAGGCTCACAATGTTGTCCATGCTTGAGTCCCCCCTTCCTTCCTTCCTTCCTTCCCTCACTGCTCATGAATGGACACCGCACTTCTCAACAAAGACTAGAAATCTAAATCAGCTTCAGCTCGTTCCTCCTTCCAGGCAGAACTTTTGCTTTCCCCTGAATAATCTCTGTGATCCAACTTTTCCTACACTCAACACAAGCTGCTTACACTTGAGTTATTATTTCAAGTTCTGCCTAATGAGAACAGTACCTTTGTATTCCAAAAACATGATTATTCACTGCTGCAAATACCTGCTCCTTTCTTTTGCCATGAAAACAAGGTAGACACTTGAGATAAAATGCAGTCATATCAGCAGTTTTACACAGGTGCATTTTTCTAAATTAATGAATAGAGTAACTTTGGGGTTCAGCCCCCTAATATTTGTGCTTTAGGATATTTTGTGAGGTTTTCAAAACAATATTTAAAATCTTTATGTCCTTTACAGCTGTATCCCAGTAACTCATTTCCCATACAGCCCTTTTGTACAAGCAACAGGGACCGTCAGACACATTGCAATACACAAGACAAAGCGTTGAGAGACGTGTAATTCTGTGAAAATATAGTATAAAAGTCCGGAGAAGTTTGGCCTTAACCTCATCACTTATCCTACTTAAAAATAAGGAGGAATAAAGTAATAGCAAAATTCGGCTTTCCCACAGGAAATAGTGCTGGAAGAAATCACCTTTCAATTGAAGTTTCAATTGAAGTTTGAACAAAAATCTAACCTCCAGTTATAAATCAGAGGTTAGATTTACGTAAGATTTCAGTATCAGTAATACAGACTTAGAGGAAACAGAAAAACCAAAAGACAAGTTTAATTAAGGTGTTTTCCACTGTGCAATAATGTTAGTACTAATTTTAAAAGTTATTAAGCCGCACTTATCTCCATACAAAGTTATTGGCAAAATGTATTTCCTTCATTGCAGTCTTTGATGCCTCGAGGGAACCGAGTTAAATGGCTGAGTCAGTCAGTAAAACAGCAAACCAATTCCCTTATAGCACGTTCTCCTCCATGCTCTGAATACTAAACAAGACAGAATATTGAAAACAAAAGCTGACTGTCTGCCAGTTGAAACATGACTCTGTACGATGCTGGAGGTATTGATAACTTGCCCTCTCTTCAAAGAGTAAACCAAATGTATCACAACAAACAACTAGGTTGTAGGGTATAATACTACAGATTTGTTTACTCCATACACGTATATACAACTCAACAATAAATATAGGCAGTTACTAAAACTCATTCCCCTGGAAAGAATTTTTTTTTTTTTGATTTGCAATATAACAAAGAGGATCCATTGGTAATGTTGCCTCTAATGTCTTCATTCTTAGGCCGAACAGAATATAGCAAGTATGTTTTATTTCCCTCCTCTTTTGTACAGCCTCCATATATCAAATAATGAAGAAGAAAGGCCTCAAGACATTCTCCAATGTAACAATTCAAATTATCAGGTTAGGCAAAAAGTCACTTCAGACACAAGTACTTTCATTACAAAAACGTGAATCTGAAGATTCACCTATGGTTAATTTTTTAAAAAGATGTTCTTTTTTAGACTTGTGGTAGGATTCACAAGTCTTTTCCAGAACAGCTCATGCCTGTGAAACCTCAGTATTGCTTTCTTATATGAACAGCCCACGCTTCCTAGGAAGTGAGAGTGTAGTACACCTGCGGGAATGAGGCTGGAAAGAGAAGAGTGACAGAAAACTTGACTGTCTTATACTACTGTTTTAGAGTGCAATAATTCCCAGGGCACACTTTGGAATCAGGTTTGATAAAACACAGGAAGAGACCAGCAGAAAAAGGCAACAGCATCGGATGCAAGCCGGGTGGAGCAGGGAGAGACGGTACGAGATCCAAGTGAGTCAAGTTTGAGCCAAATTCAGCAGGTTGTCACTTGCCCAAGCATTCAGATAGAAGAAACAACTGTCCTCTGACTAGACAGTATAACCCGAATGTTGAAACTATTATATAGCGACAATACTGTGCTGAGCCTCAGCTCAACCCAGGAATCGGCCAACAAGTGATCATGTTCATTTCCTCTTCTCTAACGTTTGCTAGAGCTTAAATCACTTAAACCAGTGCCAGGGTTTCTTCTGGAATGACAGGACATGGCAACAGATGAATTCCATTTTTACCACCTCCAAATTTTAACTCATACAAGATCATTTCTTTGTTCAGAGGACAGTACAGCTTCTAACAACTTTTTCAGATAAAAATATTACTGAGGCTAGAACTATTATAAATATCCCTAATTAGCTTGTCACAGATTGTTCATTAAGGTTTGAAAGAAAACTGGATTGACACAGTGTTTTGGGATATGTGCATTTGTTAAACTCAGTGCATAGGGAAAAAAATTGAGTCAGATCAAGATTAAATAAATATTGTAGAAGTCTTACGTTTCTGATTAGGAGCTAGCTAAAGAAAATAGACACGGAAAAGTACCACACAGTTACAGGAAATCTAGTTGTAAGAAATATTATTTGAATTCAATGACTGTTTATTTAGAAAAGAGCAGTCACAGGAATACAGTCTAGAAAAATAATATTATCAATACCATTTGGTAACTGCTTGGTTACTAAACTGCTTGGGGTTTATGTACACAGTAAACAACTTTGAAACAACAACTGGTTTTGAAACCTGGTCTGAGGGTATGAAGGAGAGGATGGAGTCTGTCAACCAGCTTTTACACTTGAAATCCCTTCACTACTGACATCCTAACAGAAGACAATAAAACTTTTAGTCACATATTGTGCTTAGTTTCTGCTTACACTAGAAAAATTTACTTTATAATGTTAAGAAATAGAGGCAGGAGGAAAGATATACACAAATGAAATTGGTTAGTCGTGAACAAATAGCAGAAAATTCTGAAGTATCAGATTCACCAGGGTTTCTGGCATTGAAACTGGCCAGCTGCAAGGCAAGGACAAAGCTCAACACAATCCAAGGACCAAGGGGCAATGTCCTGTGCCAGATTTTCATAGCCAAGCAAAAAAAGGAAGAAAAGAGGGAGCAAAGAGCTTTAAGAAAAACCCTAACTGGGTACAAAAGCCATGAGAGACAAGCCCTCAGCATAACATGGGCTGCAGGTAAGTGAGAAGAGATGCAGTTTCCTACTTACTTGAGTTATTCATGAATGTTTATTAAAAATCTCCTGGGAACACTTTCACTCCAGCCTGCTGAAACTCATTCCCAAATTTATGAAGTGTAGAAATGGAACCAGTGAACCCTTCTCAATTTACCTTTACTTCTAGGCTGACAAGTATTTGCAGTATGATGTGTTTGATTAACATATTGTAAGTTACGGTTCCAAAAGCCATTTCACTCCCTTAAATTTCTACCATCCTGACATATGTAAAAATTAGGTATCCAGGTCATCTAGGAAGAGCAGCAAGAAATTACACATCATATAGCTTTTGGAAGATACACAGGCATTTCTGCTGATAACAGGAATAATGTTTTAAAATAAAATTACATCTTTGCTTTTCATCTAGTTAAAAATCTCAAAAACCCTGGAGAGCAGGAAATCTGTGAAGTTTAGGATTACAGGTTGGGGTTGTTTTGGTTTTTTGTGTTTTTTTTTCCTATTAGCCAGTAGAGCTGTTTCCAGCAGAGCTGTTTCCAGATATGGGAAACACATTGCCCAACAGGAGTTAAATCTCTACCTCTGTGATGCCCTTTCTCAAAATCAGTTATATCATGATATCTTATTCTAGATACTACAAAGGAGGAAATGAAAAAGCCATCATCCCTCTCTCTTCTCAAAGTCCAAACTTCTGATCACGAGTTTTGTAATATGTACATAATACACTGGAGAGGGTTTTCCATATGCATTTTATTGCCTTTATCTTCCACAACTCTCTATTTTTTCCACCCCCACAATGAGCAAAGTTTTCCTAAACAAAGGGGAAAAAAAGGAATGAAATAACGATGTTACTGTTTTCTGTATAGTTGAAAGAGTAGAGAGAGATGATGAAAACAAGCAAGCACAGACATAACCAAAATTGCCTAGTTGACTATCAACAGCTAAAGCTACTGGTTGAACTAAACAGTGGAACAAGTCTTACCTCCAACATGCTAAGCTATTAAGCAAAATTTAATCCTTCAAGGGCTTACTCTAATGATCTGGATGAAGGCTGCATAACTGAGGCTGAGCAACACTTAGTGAATGAAGCAATCATTCAACCTCTACATATAATGCCCAAAAGGTTCTGTTTAAATTTTTACTTTAAAACTGAATCACAAATAAACCCATTAACAATCTAACTCAGCTCTTCCAGAGGCATACCTTTCACTCAAGTCTTTAAGAATATTTTTAAAAAGAGCCCCCAAAAAACAGGTAGTTTCCCATATGGTTGCAATTACTTGAAGTCAAGCACATAGGCTATATTTCAAGGAAACATATAATAATTAAGCTAAATTGTAACAACTGCATTTAACTGATTATTACACTATAAAGCAGGCAGAGAATAACCAGGGTGTTCTGACATCATCAAAAGTTGACCCTGTCACCCGTAGTACAGGGTTATTACCAATGTCATTTACAGTACCAGTGGCACCGCTGCAACTTCAGTTGTGACAAGAGCCCATATGTTCCAATGCACTAGCATGTGGCACCACTACAGTCCAGCTTCTTCTCTTTTTACAGTCACATTCAGTTCACAGTTCTAAATCATGTCACAAAGTCACCTTACCCCATCCCTCCCTAACTGGTATACCTAAGCATACTTCTTTCTAGGATTTTCCTAACAGTTGCTTATTTTTGGGCAACGTTGCCAAAGCTCAGTATGTCCCACGCTTTTTAGACACATCTGTTTTCCTGCCCGTGTCTGAACACATCATACAGTTGGTATGCATATGCCCAAATAAAACAATCCAAAATTTCTTGGAAGCATCAAGTATGCTGTGCAAGTACACACGATTTGTGTATTGCTCATGCACAAAAAACACAGGAAAATTCAGGATGGGTGGGATCTGTCGAGGTCATCTGGTCCAAACTCTTATTCCAAGCTAGGTCAGCAATCAAACTTGCTGTATTGCAACTACTGCGGTGGCCAGGGCCTTGGCCAGTCCAGGTCTGCACACCTCCAGGGATGCAAATTCTGCAAAATCTCTGAGCAACCTGTTCCAGTGGTTAACCACATTCACTATCAGAGGTTTTATTCCTGATATCTGGTTGGAGCTTCCTTTGTTGTAACTTGTGAGTTTTGCGTCCTATCTTTTTAGCTGTCCACCTCTCAGAAGAATCTGGCTCCATTTCTCCTATACCACAGACCCCACCTCTGGAAAAGCTACCAGGAGACTGTTCTTGAGATCACTGTCCATGATTTCTCTACATATCAATAGCAAAGTTATTCATCAAAGAGACAGACAACTGGAAGATATCCAGGCAGAAATGAGGAAGACACATCAGGAAATAGCTCAATGGGTCTTCTGCGCAGGTGATATGTGATATGGTTTAGTGGTGGACTTGGCAGTGACAGGTTAGCGGTTGGACTTGATGGTCTTAAGGGTCTTTTCCAACCTTAACGATTCTATGATTCTATGATTAGCAGATACAGGAACACTGCACTGTCAAAAAAAGTAGCACCACTCTAAAGTACTTAGTTGTCTGAGAGATCCTGCACATACTCATGTTTCAGTAGCTTACCTTGCAAACATCTTTGCATCCTTTAAAGGTTCCTCACCTCCAAACCACGCTGGCAGTAACAGAAAACATGGATGTCACATTCAAGGTACCACAGATAGGAGATCCTGTGCTAAGGCCCTTCAAAGTGCATACATTGATTCTACAGTCCCATCTCTCCTGCCTGTACCAGAAACTGAATTTATGATATAGTGTTTCTCTACGCAAAGTAGTTTAACAAGATTTTCTAAACTAGGAAGAGTCACATTATATTGGAATTATGGGTGCCAGCACAAGGTTTTCAGCTTACAGATTGCAGTCATCCTCCAGAACTATGCCTTACAAATAGCTGAAATTCAGAGTTAAGTATGTTGAAATCCAAACTTAAGACTAAAAGCAAGAAGTATGATTAAGGCACTCAAACACAGTTAGTTATTCCCATAGCATCACCCACAGAAGAAAAAAACATAAAACGTGATGAAATCTCCCATTTCTATTAGTGTCAGATCAAACTCACTGGGGATCAAATGTCAAAGCGTGTCTGAAAGCACCAGCTACTGCGTGCTCCACAGCAGAACAAGCCAACTGCTCTGTAGATGTCTTACTTGTGTTTCTAAGAGTTACTAATCCAATTCTACTATAAGGCAGTGATTTTTTTTCCCTAAAGGAAAAGACCAGCAATACTTTACTTCTAAAATATTCATAAGGTCCTGACTGTCAAATCATAGCCTTTACTGTATGCATGGGGAAAGTAGCTGTGGAGGACTAATTATTTCTTGTGGGAGGGGTTGGGATGCTGTTTCAGAAGAGTTGAGCATTTAAACTAGTCAATCAGAAGTATGACTTACTTGGATTGCTAAATATTGAGTCTTCAGGTTTCAGTGACCTGACTCTAGAGTATTCCTGTTTATTTTATTCAAGACAAATTACACTCAAATTGCAAAGGAATTAAAGGAAGTCCCTAAGACTCCCTGAAGACCCAACCTTACATAAGGCTTCTACATCACTAGGCATGATGGCAAAAAGTGTTAAATTCTTACTTATTTTTGAAGAACTTACATTTCATGTTCTGCTGGATATACAGGTGATTATATTTTATTCAAGTATTTTTTGAGCATCAGTTTGCCTAAAAATCTTCACGTGGACTCTTTTGTTAACAACAGAGCATGGTTCAGTTGATATTGTGTGTACACATCTGAAATTTATCATCCTGACTAGAGAAACAGAGAATGTTCACAACTACAAATTACATTTAGTCATACATCTGCAGCACAGTTAGCGTATGTCAACTATGGTAAGAAATGTCTGCCAAGATTCTCCATATACTGAATCAGATTTTTTTCTGGTTCATCAATATGTAATTCCTTATCACCTTCTCCACTTATTCTGCAAGAAAATGTGAGAAGGAAGACAGCAAGTTCTTGACTGGTATAGTCCAAGTAAGTTTTAACTCAGAGGATGAATACAGCAGGAAAGCAGACAAGCCTCTTATGGAGCAATTGGATCTTTCAACTGTGTTGAAAAAGATATTAAAAGAGTATTGATTAGAATCTTCTAGTTCCCCTAAAATGACTTTCTGCCCTAAAATGGTCTTCCCCACCCCTTTCAGTCCCTATCGGAGTTAAGCATTATGTTATTTGTCTTTAGTGCGTTCCACCACATTCCCATTGATTTTCTCCCTGACTTCAAAGGTCAAACATCCATCCATCTTGAACGAGGCTTTTCAGCATCCATGACTACAGAAGAGTAGAAGCCAACTTCAACACTGGCAGAATCTACCCTTGAAAGAGGATAAAGTAGAAAGGGATTTCTCACACAAGCCCAGCCAAGTCTCTGCCAGAACACAGGACAGTAATTTCAACAGAACAACAATGATAGGCAAGCAATAAGAGGAAGATATAAGCCATGTAGAGAGCAGGAACGGCTCTCACACAAAAGGGTATGTTTTTGTGCTTTAGAACACAGCCTCAGATATTTATGCCTCATCAGCAGGATGGCACTGTGTCCAGAAGATGACCAGCTGGCAGTACTGGCTCCTGCTACCTTGCCAGAGAGAAAACAAGTGGCAGAGGCAGGAATACTCGTTTCTGAAAGGCCCTCTGATCTCAGCAAAACCCCCAGTTTGTAAAAAACTTATAGAAAGGAGGAAAGGCAAAAAGCACAAGCATTAGCAAGGCACTACAGCCACTAGCAGTTAGCACCAACGTCCATCCAAAAGCAACAATTTGAATACCAATAAGGAAAATAAATCTTAAAAGTCAGTGGCTTGCTAAACTTTGGCTTTAAGAGAGAAGATAAAGAGGGATGATTATTTGGAAGCTGCATATATAGGGTTTTAGTTTGGTGTGTTGTTTTCATGAAGGGTTTTTGTTTGCTTGTTTTTCCCCACTCTCCTGTTCTTTTCGGCATCTGATATTTTTCACTAAAAAAATAAAAAGAAGAAGAAAAAAAAAAAGAAACACTCCACTAGATAAAGCAATTGAATCTTTTTATGATTTTTGGCCAAAACGTTCTCCAGTAATGCTACGTTACACCTATTTTAAACACTCTCAGTTTGGAGAAAATAACTGATGCCTGTTAGCTAGGTTGCAAGCTCTCAGGATTCCAGTACTGCGTTCAGCTCTTTGCATAAAATAACACATCCAATGTAGTTTTCTACTCATACAAATAAGTAAAGAAGAAGCTGGTAATGACCTGTAATTTTCACTGCCTAATATTCTGTCCTTTTAGAAAAGATGCATGCAAATTCCAACAGAAGCTCTGAATCTCAACATCATTTGCGGCAAATCCTTGAAATTAAATCAAAGCCCTAGACTTCAGATTTATTTTGTACTTGCCCTAGAGATTTCTTTAGATTCAGCGGCTATATACTTCTGAAAGTCTCCTGGCTTTCCATCTAGAAACTAAAAACTTGTATGTCTATCAATATGTTTGACCATATATTAATAGCAGCACCATTAGCCCCCCTCTTCTTGTGTAGTAACCCACATTTGCAGGCAGTTCATACTATGTTCTCAAGAACTGGAATTCTTGTTCTGAGGTTTAAAATGGAGTGATTATGGAATTGTCTTTATTAGTTAAATGATAAGAAACTGTATACTGAAACTATGTTTACATTTACTCACTCAAATCACAAAAAACAAGGACTTAAACCCCAGAATACCTTTATTACCACCCTAACTTGCCTCCTAGCATGTAATCTATACATGCTATTGTCACGCTGATTGACCTCACAAAAATGATCACAAAATATTTTTCTCAGATGCATTCATCTTAATAAATAGCATACACACAGCCATATGTACGTTTCCCTTCCCTGCATGTCAGATATCTATCTAGAAGACAGTTCCCATCCTGAGGTACCCCCATGCCCCAATGACAAATAAAGCAGTTGACTGTGCAGACAATTAAGCTGTTTGATCAAAAGCCAAGTAAAGCTTTATAAAAGTAGCAGATATTTTAATTAAGTCAGGAAACTGCAATCAACTGACACAACTCTAGTTCCACAAATGGAGCATTTGTCAGGACAGAAGCAATGGGTTGTTCAGTCCCAAAATCTGATTACCTCTGTGAGGATGAGGTTAAGAATGCTCGTTGTATACCATTTGTTGCTGTAAATAATGACAGTTAAATAACTGATGGAAATCCAAGGTAATCACTTCACTGTTTTCTGCCACACGGTGATCTCCTTCACACAGATGAAGCTGAATCTCAAAAGAAAGCTTAAACAAATAAACAGTTGTGGAAAAGAACTGAATCAAGCAGTTGAACCAAATATTTTCAGATGTGTCTTATCAACCAAAACACTTCTATTAAATCTGTTGTGCAAGACTGCTTCACAAATTTCTTAGCAGGAAACCAGGGGGGAAATAAGTTCATTAGTATTCTAATTAATGAAAGGAAAGGATGATGGTTGGTAAGTTTGGACAAGCACATTGACTATAAAGGATACACACCAGTGTTGAAAGAAGCAGAACAACTAGTTAATGAACTCCCTACATCCTCGCACTCCAAAGAGGACAAGAAGTCAATCCAAGTAACAGATTCTGAATCCTAGAAACTTGGTTTAAAGTTCAGATTGAAAATTCTAAGATGGCAGTAGATACTATTAACAACTAGAAAAATTTCCCTTTATTTCAGAGTAGTCAAATTTTCCTTTCCAAACCTACATAAAACATGAGTTCCAAATGGAATTTAACAAACTAATTGCCTAATCTGCAATCACACATGCGATCAATCCTGTTTGCAGTCCTGGAACTTTTAATTTGAAATTTCAATTGAATCTAATCATGTAATCATCTGTTGTTCCGATATAATCATGGAGAAATTTAGGTTGGCAGGCATGCCTGGAAGTCATTTAGTGTAACCCCAGGACCAGAACAAAGCTAACTTCAAGGATAAATCAAGTTGTCTAGAGCATTAACAGGGATATAGTTATCCAGAATTATTTAGAAATCTTTCATTTTTAAGTCCCATGTCGATGAATTGTTATAAGAAATATTTAAAGAAAAAAAACACAATAAATTACTTCAAAGTTATCAAAAGAAATAACATTTTGTCTTTCTAGTCAGTGATCTTCGACTAGTATTTAGAAATCTTCCTGAGATCCAGTATTTACCACCTCGGATGTGTCTCAAGCCACTGCCTTTCCACTGTCCTAATTCTGTAAGCGCACTGGAATTGTGATATGTGGTAGCTTGGTGCTTTTGTAGTCTTTATTGTATAACATGATAAACAAACACGGAATTGCCTGTTTTTACAGACTACCATAAACTGGTTCCCTTCTCCATCCCCTTCTTCATTACACACTGAAAATTTGTGACAAATCAGCTAATCTTATCTGAGTCATTAAAAGTGGGAAATGTTTAAGAAAATATCCTTTTTCCTCCTCCTTTTCTTCTACTCCTGCTCCCCCCAAAAGAAACAACATCCTACAAAAAATGGTGAAAAGATGGTTAATCTTTTGCTTAAAGCATGAAACTGTTAGATTTGGGAGTTCATCAGCTATAAAAAGTTGACATAAACTTTCAAAGATCTCCAAAAATCTAACAAATACCAGCAATCATATTGAAATTGTAAATTCCCTCATAAATACTAGAAAAAGTAACTCTCACAGTTTCTTTGGGACATCTCAGTTTATACCTTCCTTCTAAGATTTCACAGGAGCATTTAGGGCAGAGATACGGGAAAGCAAAAGGCAGCATGAAAGGTACAGAAACCGTACAGAATCGTACCGGGTGAAAGAGTTAAAACAAAAAGCTGTGTCTTAAAAGAAGCTAAAATTGAGAGCTAAAACCAGAAGATGTACCTACAGAACAGACAGTGCATCCTACAAGTAAGAAACATGAATGATATAAATCTGGGTCACTTCTCCCTGTTCCACGGAGAACCAGGATTCAGGTTGGTTTTTTTGTTTTATTGACAAGGTTGGGGGGTTTGCTGTTTCTATTTTCCTGGAGAGGAAAAGATTTGAAACATACAGAGGAGAACAAAAAGTAGCTTCAAAACTTTCAAGCCTTAGTGTTTACATCAGCACAGCTAATTCCCGGTTTTATTTACATTTGTACAGGAAAGACGCAGTGAAACCAAAATTTAAGATCTGCCATCTTCTCCCACCTTCCTAAGTCATTGCTTAAAAGCACTAGCCTCTAACTCCAGCTTCTACCCCTACAGCAGGGTAGTATTACTATGCAAGATCCTAAAATGACTGTTGAGTGAAAAGAGACACCCTCCAGCAATCTAAGATGATGATCAAGATACCACAGCTCCTGGGAAGAATTCAGACTCCTCAGTCACTGAAGAGATGTTTCTGAAGATGGAGAACTCAGTTTTAACAGGGGCTTATTGCTCTCTTGTCCTGGACAGGGCTTCTTCCCAGAAGCATCCTTCCTCTAGAAGGCGGCTTACGGAGGAGAGGCTGCCTCATTTCCCAGGCAAGATGTATAAGCAACACACAGAGAACAAAAAGGTGAAATGCTTTTCCTTCACAACAGACTGAACTGCATAACTGATCATCTGGCTCCATGATACAGTGGGAACAGCTCACAGTTAAGAACTGGTGAAAATCCAGACTTCACCAAGCAAGTGACAAAAATCTCAGGTTTGTTCCCTTGTTCACAGTACAAAGGCCAGCAAGTAACAGTGCAACCACTGCCAGGATAAAAGGCTTCTGTACTAACTAAAGTTGATTTGAGATTAATTATAAATTCCTATCAGTATGACAAAAACAGTGAAACTTTAGCAATACAATGAAGCGGAGGTAACGCATGGAGAGTGTAGTGGTCTTACAGCTTCAGAAGGGAGTAAGAACCATACACGATTGGTATCAGTTGAGTCAAAGAGGCCCAGTCCCCAAAAATGATGATTTTCCTGATCAGTGTCATCGTTTTTCATCTACAAGTGCTTTTTTTTCTTTTGCAGAGATATGCAGAGTGAGCTCTCAGAGAAGGGCTTTTTCCCCCTCCACTGCCAACATAGATTAAAAGTTAGCACATTACTGAACATTATGGTAATAGCAGAGGCTGGTGCTAAGTCTCTTCTCAAAAGTTCTTTATGCTGATGATTTCTACCTCTTGGAAAGAGGATTGAATTCTCTCACTTAAAAACATCCCACACAATTACAAATACATACATCAACAAGGGGAATTGCAAAATATTATTACAATGATTGCATTTTAATAGCTTTTTCACTACATACAAATAGCATTACTCTTTTTTTTCCTTTCTAAAGAATAGTAGGACCTCATTTTATGTATATGCACACTCGCTAATGGTAACATGACAGGTTTTAATACAGTGTCTTGTGTTAGCAGATGGGCCTTCGGTGCTGTTTTATTAGTTTATTTTGCCCAGGAAATACTTGGCTCAGGAACTGCAGCAAGTCATTGATTTTATTATATTGGTGAATTGTCTCACAGTCTGGCAATACAAACTGCTTTGGCAGTTTTTCTTTTAATTTATGTTTTGTTGTTGAAGGAAACTCTCTGTCGTTCCCCCCTGCTACCAGTCGTCTGCTATCACTCCCTTTTCATCAGTCCCAGCTGATGGTCTTCCCATGTAACAATCTTGACATCAACTCATTTCCCCCATTTCCCATCCTTTTGGTGTTCGTGGTGGATTCAGCATCCAGCTCAGCTCACATTTCAGTCTGTGCCCTGGCTCATCTCCCTTCCTCCGGTCAGCACTGGTGACAGACTCCCTGCCAGCCACCAGGCTCTGGGACAGCTGCCAGCCTGGCTTTTCTTACGCTTCTGTGCTCCAGCACCTCTCCATCTTGCTGTGCAGCATGAAGCTTGTGTACAAGCCGAATGCAGGAGGGGAGTGCTCGTGTAAGACCATCCTTCATTCCTCACAGAGGCACCTGGCACAGTGGCGGCTCTTCCACGTCCTTCTGTCAGCTGCCAAGACCATAAAGCACACCTCCCTGGTCTTAACGAACAAATACTATTAACAACAAGCACATAATGCAAGTGTTTCTCACAAAGAAAGCACGACATATTTACTTCTAAATACAACTTCTCCCAAATGCTTTCAGCAATTGCTCCAATATAATTATAGTAGCTAAAAAAAAAACAAACCAACTCTACTTTTCAGCCTTATGTAGGTCATCCAGTGATGGAACTTAAAAGTCTCGGATCCACAACACAGTTGATAGCAATGACTGGAGGGGAAGCAGCATGTAGAGAAGCCCATATGGGCAACATATGCTCCACCAGGAAACCACTAACTTTGTGACAGCAGCACAATTTTCAGGGTAAGAGATGTTTGTATGTGGCTCCAAGAACAGAGTGTGGTCTAAAGATGGCAGGCAGCATATCCAATTATAAAATATCCCATTAGAGTCATCTGTGGGAAGAGAACAGGCATGATCCCCTGCTAGAATACTAAACAGCTAAATGTCCTAAAACACACAGGCGCACTAATGCAGCCAAGGGTTTCTTACATTAATTCAGTTTAGAGGCAATGCAGTCCAGCATTTTCTGTCTAAAATACAAGATATATTAAAGGAAAAAAATTAAATTAAAATAACGTATGGTACATTTTAAAGTTATGCCAATTAGCAACAATTTTTGTATTACCAAATACAATGTTAAAGTTTACCCAAGTCCTTTCCAAGAAGGCCAAAAAGCAGAGAACTTCCAAATAGGGCTTAGCAAAGAAAGTGCTGAAAAACACCAGCCGCCAAAAGATCCAGTGAGCTTGGGAAAACTGACTGCTTAGGATAGGAAAATTATAATAACCTTCTCTTCTTCCCTTAAAAAGGTAATAAATCCTACTTTTGTCACATTTAAATATGCAAAAATAGAAAAAAAAATCCTTTTTTTTAATCAATTCTTCAGGAGCTTTAAAAAAAAAAAAAAAAGAGGTAAGCAGGAAAATACTGTTAGCTTTGTCCTAATCTGGATAGGAGCTAATTAAGAAAAATAAGGGGGGGTTGAGAAAAATGCTCTGAGAAAGAACAGTTAGCAGGTGGAAAAATGTGTAAGTGAAGTATTGCAACAGCCAATGCTGTATGTCATCTCTAGGTAAGATTCACTGCTGACTATGAAATCCAAATGTGAATCATAAATTCTGAACCTGCCACCATTTCTTATTTGATGTGCAGAAAGTTGTGGAGAAGCCTCCACACTTCCTATGTTGGATGATCACGGTGAGTTACAGAGCTAAATTCTATTCGGAATTCAGCATGAAGCCACATGTAAGCCTACAGCTTTCAGCTGTAAAATGGGCAACTAACAGCTGCATCCCGCAAGATAGTAATACACAAAATCTTGAGCAGTTCTGAAAGTGTCTAAAACCACAGAAATACAGCTACAGTCTTTGAATAAGCTGGGTTGTTTTGAGCAGAGTAGATAAAAGAACATTTATTACTTCTTCTGTGTTCTGCTTTGACTAGATATTGAAAGACTTTCAAGAAAAGCCTATGCTGTTCTTTGAGCAGAAATTAAAAAGTGAAGTTAAGAATCTTTGGCGGGGAGAGAAATCAGAAGATATTCTAAGGGAGCAATTTATTATTTCATATTTCTCAAATTATTGGATTGAAAGACTATGATCAAAGAGCTATCAGTGTGAAGACAATTCCAGCAACTCATTTCTTCTTCTTTTCTAACCTATCTTTAGAGTATTTCTTCATTTACTTATATTCTTCCATTTATTATTAGGGAACTAAATTCTACTAGCTGAAACTTCAATATACTAGTGTTTACATCACTTTCAACCACCTTGTAGCACAAATGATTTTACAAATGTTTTATGAAAATATAAATCTGGGCTGCTTAGACATGAAGAAAAGGCTCCTTATACTTTCATTGCCCTCTAAATACATACTACTGGTACTTGGCACTGGTGAAGCCTTGAATACTGTGTTCAGTTTTGGGGCCCTCACTACAAGACAGACATTGAGTTACTGGAGCATGTCTAGAGAAAAGCAATGAAGCTGGTGAAGGGTCTGGAGAGCAGGCCTTATGAGGGGAGGTTGAGGGAACTGGGGTTGTTTAGTCCGGAGAAGAGGAGGCTGAGGGGAGACCTTATCGCTCTCTACAACTACCTGAAAGGAGGTTGTAGTGAGGTGGGTGTTGGTCTCTTCTCCCAAGTTACTAGTGATAGGACGAGAGGAAATGGCCTCAAGCTGCATCAGGGGAGGTTTAGATTGGATATCAGGAAAAATTTCTTTCCTGCAAGAGTGGTCAGGCATTGGAACAGGCTGCCCAGAGAGTTGGTGGAGTCACGATCCCTGGAGGTATTAAAAAGAACACGTAGACGTGGCACTTGGGGCATGGTTTAGGAGGCATGGTAGTGTTGGTTGGACTTAATAATCTTGGAGGTTTTTTCCAACCTTAACAGTTCTATGATTCTACGATTCTACCCATCCTGGTTTCAGCTGGGATAGAGTTAATTTTCTTCATACTAGCTAGTATGGGGCTATGTTTTGGATTTGTGATGAAAACAGTGTTGATAATGCAGAGATGTTTTAGTTGTTGCTAAGTAGTGCTCACGCTAGTCAAGGACCTTTTCAGCTCCCCATGCTCTGCCGGGGGCACAAGAAGCTGGGAGGGGACACAGCCGGGACAGCTGACCCCAACTGACCAAAGGGATGTCCCACACCATATGACATCATGCTCAGTATATAAAGCTGGGGGAAGGAGACGGAAGGGGGGGAATTTGGAGTGATGGCGTTTGTCTTCCCAAGTAACTGTTATGCATGATGGAGCCCTGTTTTCCTGGAGATGGCTGAACACCTGCCTACCCATGGGAAGGAGTGAGTAAATTCCTTGTTTTGCTTTGCTTGCATGTGTGGCTTTTTCTTTACGTATTAAACTGTCTTTATCTCAACACATGAGTTTTCTCACTTTTACCCTTCTGATTCTCTCCCCCACCCTGGTGCTGCGGGATGTGAGCGAGTGGCTGTGTGGGGCTTGGTTGCTGGCTGGAGTTAAACCATGACACTACTCTACTAATGCATACCACCACAATATATTAAGGCATTTCAAGGTATCGTCTTTCAAAAAAAAAAGGCAGAAAAAACCCAAAAACAACAACAAACCCCACCCACACACAGGGGAAAAAAAAAAAAAAAAAACCCAACTGAAACCTCCCCGAAACCCCCCACTGTATCTTACTGCGTACTTCAAAAGCAAATAATCCTATTTTTACTACCAGTGCAACTTACAGCAAACAATGCCTCTAGGGTTCAAGTCTATTCTACTACAAGGTTATTCTACTCACACTACTGAAAGCACCAAAAGCATTCATAAATGCAACAAACGCTTGATGTCCTGGCTTACAGAAGATTCCCCGAAGACAGAGGACAGTGTGTGGTTAACTTCTCTTCCTACACTTACTATTTCTTTTGCCTCCTCTTTTTCCCCCTTACATCTCTCCTAAAACCACATAATTCATAGCAGAGCTCTTGTAGCACTTATTAGGAGACTATTTTATAAATAGAACAGTACTTTAAGTATTCATAGCTACTCTCCTTGCCATTTCATTCATATACATGGTTACACTTATATTATATGTGTGAAAACCATTTATATTGTTGGGGTGACTCTACAAGTGCAAGTCATTTCCCCCCCTCCGTTGCTTATTCATACAAAATGCACTTGAGGAGATGACCATTTAGTTCTAATCTAAGTGTTAACATAATGGAAAAGCAAAGTGAGTAGAGGAAGTAGAAAACCAGCAATTTGCTAAATGTTATCTTGCCTAAACAATACATTCTATAAGTGTACATATTCACAGTCTCACAGACCACCGCTCTCTCTTTTATAGACTAGAAAGTACGAAGGCCAATTATCCCTTAAAACTCCTGTGTGCCAGCAGAGCAGATTTCTGGCTTCAACTTCAGGGTAAGCATTGGATGCATTATGGAGGAAGAGTGTATGGAAGGAACAGCACAACACTACCAATTTTTTTTCCTTTCCTCTCCCATATCTTAGTAGTAAGCAGTTATAAAGCCTCAAACCATTACCTTAAAGAAAAGTGCTAGCTAATTATGTCTTTATCACCACTTCTTTATATTCTCCTTGCACAAAAGATGAAAGTCATAGTTTGCATTTAAATGCAAATTACTGAAGATAAGCCAAATATTCAGAATTTTTAAGAAAATCCATTTTCTAAAGAAAGAGGACCACACACAAAAAAAAAGCATAAATATTAAGAAGCAGAGGACAATTTACTTTGTTTTTAAACAAACAGATCTCACTTAATTCTGAATTATGTAGTAGTTAGCTTCCTGACAAGAACTTGTGATTCCAACTCATCAGTTAATTACATAGCGACTTGTCTGGCAATAAAATCCCCATGCCAGAAGTCTAGTCTTATAGCTCAAAGCCTTCCTAGTGACAATTTCTCTCCACAGATTCAGGAGCGTATGTTCCGTCAAGACACAGATTTCTAAGTTTATAAAGTTTTGGGAGAGGTTTCAGGGATTCAGATAGACAACCTAAATCTTAGGAATTTTCTAGGGTCTATCTTTTAATTTGAGGTAGAAAGGTAGGAGGAAAATATAAAATCTTGAGGCCAGACTGGACAAGTGGAGGAACTCATCTCAATTCACAAGTAGAAAGCCCCTGATCCACTCAAGTAATGCAAAATAACAGTCATTAACAGGAAAAGGAGACAGTAACAAGTGTTTAAATTAGTGACTTTAAATATGTTATTAGGTTTTTTTCTTAGATTGCAGAAGGGTTTTAAATACTTCTACAAGCATTATAGAAAAAAATTGCAACAGAGCAAATGCACTGTATGATAAACTAGGAGCATGAAAATCATTAATAATAAGATACTAATTCTTCTCAGTAAATACAGACTAAGCTTCTACAACAAGAAGTCCAAACGACTCTGAAAACCCAAGCCTTCTCACACATCATGACTGCTGTTTAGAAAGCCGGTGACATAAAACTTAACACAATAGCAACAACACATGCCCCTTCTCTCCTTCAAAAGCACAACCCAAAATATATAGCCAATATCAAAGGCATAATTCACCTAATCTGAGATGTCTTTGAATATATATTTATGTCCACAGCTGAACCACCAGCTTAGGCCCCTTCCAGTCAGAGGAGACAAACAGGCACACCACAGGCTGCTCATCCTCAAGCAGATATCTACAGATGAGACAAACTGCAGCCCAGGAATGCCTGCTTTCCCTCTGCTGATGATGTGAAGTGGCCTACAGTACACACTCAGCCAGACATCTCTACTTGGTAGGATGAATTCCACTTGTTCTGCCATATAGGGTCCAATTCCCTTATCCCTGCCATATCTATTAAAACTTAAAAATGAAAAAATAAAACAAGATAAACCAATTGGTTTAAAAGTAAATGTATTTCATACATAAAAATCATCCTCCAGCTCACAAACTGTCAGAAATGTATTAAAAGATACCTCCGTTAAAGAAGCCAATAAAAATGACCATACTGTAAGTGTCAAATAAAATCTTAACCAAACCCCAAAAAGCTTTTTTTTTCCCTTATGCTTATAGAAAGGTCCAGCTGAAATCACTGCATCTAAAAAGGAACCTGTGGTTTCGTTTGCACCAGTAAGCAATAATGGGAATATGATTTAACTCCTGATTTAGAAAAACAAATATAATTTGAAATGTTTTTTGGTTAAAATTCACCAACAATCTCAACCTAACGTCATGTTGCACTACCATATGTATTTGGATGATGCTCAGGTTTTAGCTGTCGTTTACAAGTACATTTCTAGTTGCATTTCTTTAGCTTCCTGATTCTTCCTAAAGAAGTTTTACCTTGTTTTACAGATGTAGTCTTCTCATAGATATTTTTTTTCCCCTTGTTTTGCACTTCAAGTGATCACTTACACTAGAAAAGTAAAGGTGACTTCTCCAGCAAGAGGAACAATGTAAAATCACATCATGCATCTATACATTGCACTACCACAGTAAAAAGCCTGAGAACTTCTGACTATTAAACATTCTCTAGCAGAAGTTATTGCTGGAAAGCATTAAGTCCTGTGTTTCTGAATCACACAAAGTTTTGAATTCCCCTCCATTAGCCACTTAGTCATAGGAACTACAGTTTAACTTGCCAAAAGATTTTGACATTTGCAGGATTGGGGGGTTTATTGTTTATTTGGTTTTGTATGCAAACCAAAATTGTAAGGACTCAATAGTATGAAGGAAGTTACAAAAATTCTGTTGTTTCAGAACAAGATCTCTCAGTGCTAAAGAGTGAGCTATTAAGAAGCAATAAAACTGAGTTTACAGCAAAATTACTTGTACTTCAGTATGACTTTTCTTTCAAGCATATAAAGTCTCAAAGTCAACTGGACTATTCAGATAACACTGTAAAACACTAACTCCATTCTTTGTCAATGTTTCAGCCTGATTTTAATAAAAGGAATTTAATTCCTCCTTTCTGCAGGAAAATACAAGGATGCATGTAAATGTGCACAGAATCAGGCTCACATGCAAACCTTTCTGTACACTTGAATACCAGACTACTGGATAAATCTAGCTGTCTTTCTCTGCTTTTTTGACCAATAAAAAGGTCTTGAAATCCAGAAAAATACCTTAGTTGCCAACGTACCCCATGACAGACGTAGGATGTAGGACTTCATGTTGCCTGCATCCTTGTACAAGTAACACTGAGATTAGCTCTCCAGGCGCTGGCAGGAGCTCCCTCCTTCCATGATTCCCTCGCGTCTCAAGCACTGAGCTCTCCCCTACCTACTATGGCCCTGATAGCCAGCCTTCTCCACACCAGCTTTACTTGTCTGCTAGTTCTCAATGCCAACCCAAAACTAAGCACTCCCTCAAGTGCATCAGGTGAGAGAGGAAAGAACAGAAAAAGCAAGAATTTCTACTGTGCAAGAAAGCACCAAAACCCTCAGCTTTTGCAGAGAGGTTTGGTCCCCTGTTCTTCCTTCCCTGACACATTAAAAGCTAGGAGGGATGAAAGTCAATCTCTGATCTCCAATAGCAGTGCAGGGTTACCCTTAGAGACAGGGTGCCGCAATGCAACTCTCATTTCCCCTCCTACAACTGATCAAAGCCACAATGGACAGAAACTTTTATATACATGTTTATTTGTCTCCTTCAAGTAATAAATAAAATCTGAGAGAGGGAAAAAGAGAAAATAAGTAGCCTGCCAAGACACCCCCAACTAAAACAGCTCTCTCATGTTCCAGTCTCAAAATTACATCCAGTTCAGGTGCAAATACTTATGGCAGAGACACTGCAAAATAAAAAAACCACCAATGCCACTGGCATACAAAGGGAGCAGTTTTGTGCTTTGCACATCTGAGGGTCCAGCCTCACACACAGGGAGGCTAAGTTCAACTCGTGTTCCCTCTCTCTTTTTAATATTATAGACGAATCACGAAGAACAGCAATAATTGCTGTGAAGCGATAACATTTAATACAGGGGGCTTTAAGTGACTATATTTATCAGAAAAGCCTCCCACCCCAGCTTTTATTGGCAGACAGAATAAAAATGGAATCTCTGTAAAGCCTATTGTTTTCTCCTCCTGCATTATTTATTCAATTTTTTTGTTTTAAAAAAGTAAAAAAATAGGAGCAACATGACAAAGGACCGTGCAGTTCTTGACTGAACACTATCCCTTCTCTGGCTGCCAGAGCAGATAAATAAAATGAGCATAATATCCAGTTGACCTAGACATTAAAAAAAAATAAAACAAACCCCAAAAAAACCCAAACAAAAAGTTAATTACATCTTTTCAAATAAGAAAAGGGGAAGGAAGATAGATGTAAACTGTACCAGAAGAAAGTAATGAAGATTATTATTATTCTACCAGAAAATCTCTCAAATGCATAGATAAGAACAAAAACCACAAATGAATAAGCAATTGCTGTGTTGTGTAAATGGACAGTTCACTTCTTAATAAATCTGTCTCTTCTTATGCATGATGAAACATACTTATATAGATGTTTTGCTATGGTAAGCGAGACTGACAGCACTATATTGGAAACCCCCTCAGCTGGGCCACATGGCAAAAATTTCAAACAAATTTTTAGGCTGCAACTTTGTATATATCTGCCTGCAGTGATCCCCCCCCCGCCCAACCAAGCCAACTCAGCAGAGCCCAGAGGGGCAGCCTGGGCAAAGCCCACTGCTGCCAGTACAGGTGCGTTTCTTGGAAAAGCTGTAATATCTCTGTAGGCTGAGAAAGGATTTTAGAGCATGATGAAAGAACATTCTTTGTGTCCAGAAAAGGTATTTTGCCATCTACATAAAAACAACCTCTGATTTTAGCCAAGCTGTTGTACCGGGTGCAGGTGCCCAGGTGCTGGCAGGGGGGCTGCAGGGTGGCCTCTGTGAGGAGGCCGGAGCTGCCCCATGCCAGACACGGCCAGTCATGACGGCAGCACCTCTCGGAAAACAAAGTTAAGAAAGGGTAAATGCTGCATGGCAGGGAGGAGTTAGGGAAAAAAAGTGTGAGAAACAGCCCCATGACACCAAGGTGAGAAGAGGAGGGGAGGAGGTGTTCCAGGCGCTGAAGCAGGTTGTCCCCCTGCAGCCCATGGAGGAGACCACAGCAGAGCACGTGGTATTGCCTGAAGGACTGCAGCCCCTGGGAGGAACCCACGCTGGAGCAGGGAGAAACTGTGAAGAGGAAGGCGCAGCAGGGAAGAGCTGTTCTGGACTGACCACAGCCCCCCATTCCCCTTCCCACTGTGCCACTCGGAGTGGGAGGAAGAGGTAGGTGAGCTGGGAATGAGGAAGTGATAATGAACCTGGGAAAAAGATGAGGTGGGATGGGGGTAGAAGGAATTTTAGTTTTCATCTCTGTTTCTCACCATCCAACTCTATTCTGACTGACAATAAATTAAATTCATTCCCCAAAAGTCAGGTCTGTTTTACCTGTGATGGTACCTGGTAGGTGATCTCCCTGTTTATCTCGGCACACAAGGTTTTCCATCTTACTTTCTCCCCCTGTCCTACTAAAGAGGGGAAGTGAGAGAGCAGCTGGGTGGGTGTCTGCAGCCAGCCATGGACAACCCAGCATAGCTACAAAACTCTCATTTTTGTCTACTCGACCAAGTCTTTTGCAGCTGCGTACCCTGAAAAACCTCCAGAAGCTAGAGCCTCCCTCTGCAGCCCAAACTCCAAGGTGCTGGCCTGCCCTCTGACACAGCTAATAAGTTTACACAAGTTATAAAAGAAAACTCCAAACAGCAATATTGCCTGTCAGTACCCTTTCTCAGCTCAGGGTATCCTCGATACTAGGAACTCAAAAGATGGTAAAATAGAAGGTGACCTGATGAATGAAGAAAGGAAGGAGAGTGGGAGGATGGTGAAAGGTTGAGAGATGACAACTGGGGAAAACAGGAAACTAGAGCTGGGGCAGGTTGTGCAACGAGGCTGGGACAGGACTGGGAGGTAGCACAGGGAAGCTGAAAAAGGACAATGCAAGGAGATGAGACCGGCAGGAGAGCTCCATTACAGCATGATTCTTAGCAGGAAAGCAAAACTAGTTTGGAAAATACACAAGAACTGGGTGGAAAAACCCCCACAAGTCAATTTGGTGGAATAAGGAGGGCTGCTGTCTGTGTGATGCCTGCCCTACAACATACGCTTCAATGTGTGCAAGAAAAGCAGCAGAGACTGGCAGAATGGAAACGCTGTCCACCATGGCTAAACCAAAGCCAACACCCAGCCCACGCTCAGTGGCAGCAAGTTGCTCCTACCCAGCTGCATGGGCAGTAATGATGTTTTGCACAGTGCTCTTATTCCCCTCTGATGAGGGTTGAAAAACCAGGCAGGATGGCAGAGGGCTGCCCGTCAGGCACCCTGAGGGGCAGAAAGATGGGCCTGGCCTATGCTAGGGCAGTCTGACGGCACCACAGCTTGCCTGCTGCATGGGGTTTCACCCACCGTGCCTTCTGCTGCCAGGTGGCTGCAGCCCAAGTCACATCACGCTTCCAGCGTGATGCTGCATGGAGGACTCCAGCAGCATGGGTACACCAGGGTGGTGAGGGGAACTGCAAGGTTTGATGGCAGCCAGCCCCATGGTCCAGCCTGGAAGCAGTGATCCAGTTAAAAAAAAACAAACCCCAAAACAAAAAACAAAACACCAGCAGGGGCATGGGGAGAACCAAACCCACACCTACACATTGTTAACAGTCCTTCACTACTTCCCAGCACAAAAAAAAACCCTAAAAGCAAACTATCAAGATCACAGGTTATCATTTGGAAATAGTCACTGCGGTTGCATTGAATTAGGAGACAGTGGAGTGCCAACAGTTTGGAGGAAACAAACTCAAGATCAGCAGGTTTGAAATGTCTCCTTTTTCCATCTGTAGTTCTGCATTAATTAATATTAAATCTTTCCCAGTACGTTACCACATATAGTTACTTTACAAAAGTCTTAAACTGCTTATCATGAATTGTGCAATTCAGTAAACACAATGGAAAATGTTACTGCATTTAACATTATTTGTTTAAAAAGAATCCTTGATAGCCTCTAATAATTCAAATAAATCTTATGATCAATGCAAAAATATGAATGCAACCCATTCCATGAATTTTTGACAATACCTCAAATGCAAGTTTTTTCTGCAGTTTTCACTTACTTCCGTTTCTCCTCTAATGCTTTCAGACTCAATGGAAATGTATTGACAAAGGACATTTGGTAGGTGACCTTCTGAGTTTTCAAGTAACTCGATTATTCATCACTCTGAGTGACATTATATGATAACCACTGTTTACATTTGGCCTTTGAGCAGCCATACTCACTTATGTATTTTTGAAAAACAGCATCTTTCTCATCCCCTAGAATTTTTGCTTTTTTAAATAGATAAAGAACTACTTCGTAAAAAAAAACAAAAAAACAAACCAAAAACCACACAGTAAATTAAGCGATTGCACAAAAACCACCTTTCTGACAACGTAAGTGCTGTGCTAATGTGCTAACTGTGTGAAAAGACTGCAACACCAAAAAGTTTCAGCTTCCTAATATATTTCTTTAAAGGAGCTTACTGTGCTTTCAAAGTCATTTATTTTGCCCTGTAGTCATTCAAAGGAAAAAGATAGGTATGAAAAAGAGGGAGGCGGACAGAACGAAGAGATGTAAGCTTAGCAGCTCCTTCACTGATTCACTGCCAAACACTAGCGACAAGGTTTCTGGCCTTTGCACAGCCACCTATGTAAGTTTTCCCCTTCTGTCCTGTGGCCCATACAAGTCTCCTCCTGCACCCAGTCCAAATTTCCAGCCTCCCAGCCCCACACCACTTTGGGCAGAGCGAAGATTACAAACATTGCACGCCAGGTTTCCCAAGACCTCAGCTTAGACCACAGGCCACACCCTTCCTAATCTCGAACACAGTTAGGGAACTTCAGTCTACACACTAGTTGTACACTGTAGTACTACACAGTACAGACTACGCCCATGTTTGCCAGCAATGTCGTCATCTTAGCTGCAACCCTTCATAAAGCTTCTCACCTGCTTTTTCACTGGCACTGAGGTCTGATGTGAGCCTGGACTCCCCATAAATATTAATCTAGCTATTATGGTGCTAATTTGTTCTTGTGCTTTAAGTCGCAAGTAAGCTTTCTACATCATCTGAAGTGCTGTCAACCACTGTATTACAAGTAGTAATTATTTGAAAGACTACATCTCCACAATACTTTTGTTTATCCCTCTGAAACAGCTTATTCTTTTCCATCCCTCACCTAAGTGAACTCTTTGCTATCAAAGAGTTTGCACAGCAGACTACTAGGCAGCACATCGAAAGCATCTCTACCCTTGAGAGACAAGTAGCAACACTGATGGGAGAGCTCTTATGAATTCTTGAGTGCCAGATCTTACAAGGATGTTACACTTGAACACAAGATTTGCAGCAAACAAAAAGAGAAATCAATAGAATCGCTACATTATGCTCATGGCGTGTTTGTTCCCACTTTGTAAGAGTCTCCTCTAAGTAACTGCATCCCTGTGCTGAAGGCAGACCATTGTTATTAGCCTGAGTTCAAGCAAACAGAGCTATAATTCAGTCCCCCTGTAGGTGAAGACTAATTCCACATCCATAAGAAAAAGGAGGCAGTACCCATCCTAGAGTACCAGGCATGCTCGTGCAGGGTCCCCGCTTTAACTTTTGTGTTCCCTATTCCAGCACAAGAGAAGCCAACAAAAGGCTCCAAGAAAAACAAAGAGAGAGAGATATTAACCCTAGAGCCAAAATGACATTTCCCCATAGTCAAGGCAACTTAGAAAAAATTACTAAGCAAAATTATTTTTTCCCCACAAAGATCAGTGAATAATGTTAGTGTTCTGTTTCAGTTTTTCAACAAAAAGCCATATGAAGTCCTACGAATACAGCTTAAGACTTCACAAATGTCTAACTTTTCTGTTCTTTTTTAAAGAAAAACTTTCTCACTGTGGCTCCAAAATGAGCTCACCAAGCTGACCAACTTGCACCAATACTGGTATGTAGTAGAGGCAGAAACACACAATAATTAAAAAAAAAAGGGGGAGGGGGGAACCAAAACCCCAACAAAAAGATGCTGTGTAATTTAAATTACAAAAGCTACTCAACCTCAGCTTCATTTAGATTCTGCAACAGAAGACAGCCTTCTGTGAACACAGGAATAAGTCAGTCAAGAACTCAGTACAAAAAATTTCCAAAGCTCTTCTGACCAGAAATTCCAGCAGAACATTGCATACCTATTACAGTGTCCCATGGGTGAGACAAGTAAAGGCAGTTTCCAGAGAAGAGGAAAAAAGGGATTGCGAGCTCCACAGCAACACAAAGATAACAGAGCAGAATTGGTCATGGAAAGAATCATCTACATCAAGATAACATGGCTTTTATGAAGTATTGACTATTAAAATATTGGAGGTATAGTCCACCATCTTTTGGGTCTTGCAGATTATGCTCCTGTTCTCTAAAGGCAGCACATTACTTAACTTTGTATTTCAGTTTTCATCTTTTTTTAGTTACTTCATGTGCACCTTCAGCTACATTCATTAAATAATTCACTTTTAAAGATATGCCTCTCATAACATTTCAAAACTCCTTGGTAATCCAACATGGCTTTACAAGTTAGCTGAAAACAAAACAAAAATTATTAAAAACGAGTAAGTTTTTAATGACAATTCTGCTCTAACATTACTGAAATACACCTCCTGATCTTTCTTGACATTTAATTCATTATAGTCTACAGGTCTCTTTCTTTGAACGAAACACTGATTCCTCAAGGTATTGCCTCTGATGTGTAAGAAGTAGAAGCTTGCAGGGAAGCAAAGCATTCTCATAAAGGCATTATGTCCTCCTTTGAAATAAAAGTTGAAACTTGTAAGTTTAATTTTCAAAAGCCCGCATCCCAAGAAAGTTTGCTTTTAAAAAGTGCAAAAGGGAGGTAGAGCTTCTGTACTTATTTTAAAGGCAAACGTATGAAAGTATGTTGTGAGGCAATAGGAGCTGTAGCATGAAGTTATTATAAAAGGTTTCAGAGGCAGCAAGCTGCCTTGAAAGGATTTTATTTCAGGAGAATGACTGAAAATAAAATTGCTTTCTGCTTTCTCAAGAGTATTAAACAAATCATACAAAGAATGAGATTCTGTTTTTCAAGTGAATGAATTAGAAAAGGTAGAACAAGTGGTATCGTCTCCTGAAATCTGACTTTGTAAAGAACCGGACAGCCTAATAGCTACTGCCAAAGCTCAAACAGCAGCGCTGTGGTAGCCACTTCTCTACAGAGAGGAGATTTTAGGGACAAGTATCTTTTCTCGGACCACTCAACCCAGGAAAAAAAAAAGGAAGGGAAACTCATCATGAGAGATTATTTCTTCCTTCAAAACAGATTTTCTAAAGCCCTAAAACCAGGAACAGGTAGGCAACCATCACTGAACAAGAAAACAAAACAAAACAAAAAAAAAGACATCACACCAAAAAAACCCAAAAGCAATACTCTACTTGCTATAAAAAAAGGCACTTTTCCAGGGGAAAATAATTGTCAAACAATTGTTTATAAAAATTTTAAATGTATTTTGCTAAATAAAGTTTAATAGAATTTGATAACACATTAAAAACACAACTGCTCTTTTCTTCAAATACAATAGAGCAAGTTGCAAGAGGTATGTAAGAGGTACAGGAAAAGAAACTAATCGGGACAGATAGTTATCAACATTAAACACAAAAAATAGTCATACTTCTTAATCAAATAAATGTACTTCCTAATTCTAACTATTTTATTATATCTATTGTAGAAAAGGGTGTGTAGCCAACTGTCATGATTTAACCCCAGCTGGTGACTGAGCACTACACAGCTGAAGAGTAAAATTGAGAAAACTTGTGGGTTGAGATCAAGACAGTTTAATAACTGAAAAAAAAATAGACTATACAAAGCAAGTGATGCACAGTGCAATTGCTCACCACCTGCCGATGGATGCCCAGCCAGTCTCTGAGCAGCGGTGCCCCAGCCAGCTTTCTCCTAGTTTATATACTGAGCATGACGTCCTCTGATGTGGAACATCCCTTTGGCCAGTTTGGATCAGCTGTCCTGGCTGTGTCCCCTCCCAGCTTCTTGTGCACCCGGCAGAGTGTGGGGAGCTGAAAAGGTCCTTGACTAGTATAAGCACTAATTAGCAACAACTAAAACATCCATGTGTTATCAACATTATTCTCATGCTAAATGCAAAACACAGCACTGCACCAGCTACTAGGAAGAAAATTAACTCTATCCCAGCCAAAATGAGGACACCAACTGACAGAACACTCGTCTTTATTAGTCAAGTGTACTGCAGTGAAATTGTCTTGACTTCAGGTAGCACAGGATGCCTTCAAACTTAAGGCCTAACTGTATTTCATGACCCTGGAGCATCCCAGCCCACCGTCTGAGAAGTACTTGTCTACAGCAGTGTACTACAGCAACACTGATCTACGCATGGAAATGAAAGTTCAAGTTGGTAGGGATTCATCTTCACAGAGAAGTTCTTGAACTTCTAGATCAGAAACTTCTAAATCCCAGCACCTGGCCAAAGTTACATGAAGTAGCTTCATCCTGGTGCTTGTCCCAGTAAATATGGGGATATCATTTTGAGAAGTGATGTTTGTTTTCTTAAGAGAAAGCGGAGGTTTCTCAGGGCCTCTCCCCCCCTTACATACAAGCAAAATAATGTTGTGTGAGTCCTGATCACTTTGGATTTGATGAACTCTGGTCTTGAAGGAAGAGATTCCATGAAAAAGTGTGTGGTAAAAATGCAGCAGATCAGCACAATGAACACAACACCCAAATTCAGCTCTAGATATAGTTTATACTGTAAACAGTTTGGCAACACTTCAGAAAGCAGGATACATTTCCTTATGACAGAGGCACACTATGTTCCTTACCACAACCTGGGTTGCAGCCATCACACCCCAGCTCAGCACTTCCCACTATCCAGAGACCCACACAGCTGTGTCCCACCAACACTACCTACAGCTGGAGAATTCAGCGTAGGAAATTCTTCTCTAGATGTATGGAAATTTTTTTATTATTTTTTTTCCCCCCTAAGAGTGGTCAAACCCAAGAACAGGTGTCCAGAGAGGTCAGAGCCTTCATCCTTGGAGGTGTTCAAATTCCCCTGGACACTCAGTGGAGATCTTACCCATGCAGTCAACATAGCCAAGTGGGCAAGTCACCTCACTCTACAGCAGATGCCTTATTAATGGCCCAAAAGAGTCGATAACCTAGTGTGAACTGATGCACACTAGCCTCCGCCGACCAGATCACCACTATCTCAATGGGAATCCCAAAAAGTGTACCCAAAACTGGAGATCTTACAGAACCGCCCCCCTTCCCAAGCTTTTCTTCTTGAATGAGCAAATCGATCTCTACAGTTAAATAAAAATATTAAAACTAGCTAACTCATTTTTGAATCACCGGTTACATCCACAACAGTATCTGCCACTTCAACATTACAGCACTTGAGAAGTAATAAAGCCTCTTCATGTCTCAAGTGAGAGAAATAATCCTACTGTATGAACGATTTTGTAATTTACAATAATTAGGCATATTCCCTGCAAATTTTCCATTCTTTTGTACATATAATATATGAAGTGTAGTTGCAGCACATGGTAGCATAAGGAACACAGATTCATCCGTATCATGAAGGACACAAATATGGTGCAGTCGCTAAAAAGGCTGACACAAAATTTTACATCTCTCAATTTCCGTCTTGATGCAGCATTATGGGTTACAAGATACTCCGAAAGTGGAGAAATTTATTACCCAAAATACCAGATGTTTCATGACAAGGCAGAAGCATGCTCACAACATCCACAATAATCTACAATTTGTAGACTCCCACTTAAGGGGAGTAACCCATAAGGATCAATGCCTCTTACTTTAGAAAATATATTCTGTGTAAGCCAAAACTTAGAGTTTTTCATAACAGTATTTCATTAATTATTTAATCATAAACAGTATCAAACAGCAGAAAAATAAGGAAAAGAAACTAAGATTCTGTGAGCCTTCTGTAAACATCACCTCATCTTTCAACAAAGGAATTTTTCCCCAGTATTTGGTCTCCACTTCTGCTAACTTTCAGAGCTATGGAAATAGTGCACATCCAGCCTAAATTCCCAACCTCTAACAACCAGATGCAGGACTTTGAGACATATTTAGCCACATACTATATTGCTTCTATGAAAACCTGCTACAACCAAATGTTAAAAAAAAAAGAAAAAAAAGAAAAAAAAGATAAAAAAGATGGATGACTTTGTTGTTTATATACAATGAAGTCTCAGAGTCACATGTTAAAGAATAAACTCACTCCCCATGAGCCATTTGGTTTGAAGCCAAATATTTTCCTCCTCCACCCAGAAATCTTGTATAAACATAAGAATAGTAATTACTGTTCTTTCAAGAGGAACACACCTAGTAAAAATCAACAATTCCCTTCACGAACACATTTTATGAGGACAAATTTGCAGCCTGTCCATTTCTGACAGCAGTCAGAAAGAAAACCTATTTCTGGAAAAGAGGCTGAATGAAATTTAAAAAAAAAAAAAAAAAAGATCTTTTAGAACCTGGTCATAGGCTGCTATTGCCACACACCTAATTTTCAGTGCAGTATTTCCCATGCACACCCGTATGGCCTCACACAAACAACACTGAAGTCTTTTCATTACTTCCAGGTTACCCCACTGCTCATATGTCACAGGCCAGTTAGCAACAGCTCAGCTGTAGATTAGCTCAACAGGCATTTTAAAGTCAAATAATGACAGATTTGCCTCAGACAACTGATGTCTGATTCCTGTGTTTAGATTATCCAAGTCTTTCAGATGCTTGTCCCTTCTCTAATATCACTTTTTATCTTCACAGTCATGTACAGCAGGCTCCCATCCACCAACAGTTTTGTAATTCCTATTAATTTGACTAAAGGAGTATTCTCAAAGCAGAACAGAGAAGAGAGAGGGGGAAAAAAAAAAGGACAGGTTTTGGTGGCTTTTTTTTTTAACATATCTGACCTTCAGTGGCACTGCTGTCAAAACAGGCAAAACCAATTAAATTCTTTTTTGAAAAAATTAAAAATTTATAGGAAACACTGTACCATCCAAACTAAGAGTATACTGAGTTCTGAAAAATTATGCCAAAAACTATCTGACAATTTTCCTTTGCTAACCCTCCTGCAGTTTTCAAGGCATTCAGGCAAGGGTGTCTGTCACTACCAGTGAGAGACAATCCAGACTGCCTCCACCAGAACAAACTATTCGCCTTTTCATCTGCCTGTCCTTACGCCGTGTATTACCTGTTCTGCTAATCCTTAGCCTGCTCCTCATTCAGTCACCCCGAACAGGAGATCTGCAGGCTCTGCTTGCACACTGGAGCTTTCCCCAAGCCACCCACTGGAGCGAGACAGAACAGCCATAACCTTCAGGCTCAAGAGGGCTTTCTGGCTGCAGACCAATCAGACTAGCAGTTTCACAACTTTCTAGCAAAGGATAACTGAACCTCTAGACAAAACCGAGGCACCTCAACCTTTCCCCTTTCCTGATGACATTCCTCCTCTCAGTTAAGACAGTACATTCTATACATCTTCCCGAAAATAGAGACAACTAGTGTATCATCACCATGCATATGCCTCCAAAATTCCTCATTACTATTGGGGACCATGCAGGAACTCACATGCCAGCCATTTTACAGTTTCTGCCTGTTTTCCTCCATATCTTATATTTAGTTCATAGGACGTTTTACAGAATCTCACAGTACTGCTTAAAATTCAAGATCTGCTTATTGCCTTCAACCACAACACTTAAGGGGTCAAAAGCACTTCCACCTTGTTTCAGACCAAGCCAGTTTAGCCCAGTACTCCGCCTGTGACAAAGGCTAGCACCAGGTTCTCTAGCGGAAGACACAAGATCCTCATGATAGACTGGGGTCAATTTGCCTTAAATAAAAGTTTCATCCTCTAATAAACAGAGATAAGCTTAGACCTTGAGCCATAAAGTTCAAGGGCCTTAAAACATGCTTTGATAGCAATTCAAAACGAGGATAGTCTAAGCTTGAATGTTAAAAGTTTTTTGAAGGTATGAAGAAGTTTAGAAAAAAGATAAATTCCTTTAGTCCTAAATTTATCTCCCTCAAATTCTTGTCCTACAGCCTCACTCAGAGCAACACGGAGGAAAGGTCCTCCCAGCACACACTGCAGAGCGAGCAGAGGGCTTCTGTCTGAGTGGTAACTTGTTTCACACCGAGGTGCATTGCTGAGAACAAACTGCACAGGCAAAACATGTATGTATGTATGTATGTAAAGTATGTCAACCAAAGGAACAAAGCTTGTAAAGTGTCTGATATACCAATCCTGCTGCGAAAATATTAATAAATTAAAGCACCTTAAGATAAGAGTGATAAGAGATAGTTTCCTCCTCTTGTAGGATTTGTTTAGCTTGGGGTTTGTTTTTTTTTTTCCTAAAGACAACTTACCCAAAGTTTTAGTCCCCCCGTCCAGCAAGTTACTTGCTGCCAGATTTGCTATTCCTCAATGACAGCAAGCACAGCTGAAAAGATGTCCCTCCTGGAAACTAATTATCAAAATTATAATAATCAGATTACATTATCTCAATTATTTCATTAAAAATCAGGAGTGAGGATAAAGAGTTGCACCACTGCAAAGCATATCATGAAACATCAACAGCTGCAGCTGCATCCCATAATCTCATTGAGTTTCAAGACAGCTGTTGTGAAGAAAAAGAAGTCAAGGGAGACAAATTTCTACCAGAAGTGCTCCTCACTTCCATCAGTAGGTCTTTGAAATACCGCTTCCAGGGAGAAGCAATCCATTGAAATAAAGGAGAAATCTCTCAGTTTAGAAACAAACCCCGAAATGTAGACCCAACATCTGACTAGAGGCAGTGAAAAACTAGTAAATTTTGAGCATGTAATAGTCCGTGCTCTTACCTATTTTAATACCAAGGCTAGCCCCATAGCCGTACCACATTACGTTCCTCCGGACAACCAGGAGGAGCTGACATTTTACTTTTTCACACTGATAAAGACAGGAACCTGGGGGGAGGGGACACAGTATTATGTAGCCATTTTTCAGCTGCACAGATTAGGAAAAGGTGTACAATTACATTATATTTTTAATTCTGCACCAGTTATGATTTAATTACTTGATTTCTGTTTAAAGGAAATGGCCAAGAAAATTTTTTCTCTCTGCCTAATGCTGGCAAACCTATTCAAGAATGAGGTATTTAAATTAAAATGTTAAAGTTTATCAGCCCTTTTTTTTTTTCCCTACTGCCATATCATTGCAGAGTGGTATGGTTTTTCTCAAAGTCTGCCACTTAAAAAACTTAAGGAACAATCTCGGAAATGTTTATTTCCAAGTGTTGCGTAATGTCATTATTGCCATTTTATTTCAAATCATGACTCATGGATATTCATTCTGAAAAGCGATAAAATAAAAGCACTAGGAAGCATGCAGTGAGAGACCAGGGCAATAATGAAAACAAAAATGGAAATCAATAAAGAGAAAAAAGAACTAGAGCAATGGGACCTGAACCATATCACAGACCATAATTCACTGGTGACTAACTTAAACTGAATGCTAACGACTCAATGCTGGCAGGAACGCATTTGATCAAAACCTACCTAACACAGCACAGAGCTCAAAAGGCAAATCAAGCAGGTCTCTCTGAAGCTACTGTAATTAGAGCTTAGCGGTGTGACCATTTTTTGTTCCCTTCTTAAAAAGAAAAAAAAAAAAGGAAAAAAGAAAAGAAGAAAATAGTCTGAAAGCTATTACTCTCTCTAAATTCTTAGTTACAACTGCACAACATATTCACAGAGCACCTACTTGCGTAAAATCCCACTGAAATTTAAAAAAATCACTTGCTCAATCCCCCAAAGGCCAGGATCTAAGCAGGGCGTTGCAGGCACGTGAATGGGAATAGGTTAAGTGATTCCAGGACAGCACACATATTTAATAACATGAAGGCAGATGAGATAACATCAGATATTTGAAAGAAACAATGAAAGGAAGTTGGCTGAAAGCCTTCCAGCCTTCCCTGCTGACAACAACCGTGCTCAAACACAAACCTAACAAAAATGGGCCAACAGGGGAATTACCAGAGTAGAACGAAAGCTGTAAAATCCAACCCAAGGGAGAAAAAAGACACTTTAAAGGATCTACCACTACAGGTCTGCATCTACAGAGCAGTTCCTCCAGGTGATGGGGAGGGCTACAAGGGAGTCCAGGGAAAGAGACTGTCCTGTCACCTTGGCACCACAAAGCAGGAATAAAAAGGTACAGGCAGCAAGGACAAAGTCCCAAACTGGTAGGTTAACATGCTTCACTGCCCAGTGAATGTACCCTGTTCATCTCCAGGCTATGGCCAAGAAAAACTAACACACCCAAGAGGGAGAGTGTTTGATGAGGGAGTGACATCATCTTTCCTTCCATCATATTTAAACATGTCAGGAAGCTGCAGCTTTCTCTTCTGAACAGTTTAGGACCTGGTTTTAATCCAATGAGAACACACTCATTGGCTGCAGTTAATGTTCAGGGTTTATTTTCTGTCCTCAGGTCTTTCATTTAGGTTCAAACAGAAGAAAAACCACTACCTTACCTTGAAATAAACTCACCAAGTTCTTTGGAGGTGGTTTTACAACAAGTTTAGGAGACAGCTGAACTGTAGCTTTTTGCTTATGAATGAAGCAGTAAGCTGTAGGAGGAAAATGCAGTGTCTCCAGATGTCTTTTTAAACCTCCAGTGAGTTAACTTGAGTGAGGTACTCAGTCAACCCATCAGTGTCTGAAGTGACACCAAAGGCTTACTCAAACTAGTAGGAATGGAAAACCTGCAATTTTTTTCCCTCCCCAAAACACTGCATGTCTAGAGGCTGGGATTTTGTTTGTTGTTTTTTGTAACATGCACTTCCTTTGAAGAGAATTTTTCTAACAGTAGCAATTCAGGTTGGGGAAAAAGAAGTTGGACTAACCTCATCACATACAATTATCAAGTACCCTTCTCTCCTGGATCACCAGGAGGGGCTGAGTGACGGATCTTTAGATGCTCAGCACAGGCCTTTCTCGTTTAAGTCGGGAGTAAATGCTTATCTTTTATTCTGCAAAAGCTGCTTAAGAAGATTTCAGTACACACTGTGCTGGTAATTTATTTATCTAACCAAAAGCAACAGAACAGGATTCCTGATCTCCATCTCTCCCACTGTCCCAGAAGAAAATGGCATGGCCACTAGGAACATGCCAGAGGAAGAGAGCTAACACCCTTGCATAGCTATTCCGTAGTCAGTTGGGTGTTGCGGGGTGTCTGCTATTTTGGACATGCAATTTCCTTTCCAAACTTCAGATATAAATCAACTTTCAATATGTCTATTATTTGCAAAGTGACAGTAGAGGACCAATACTTAGCTATGCTTCATGCTTTGTGCAGGGGGCATAACAATGAACGACTGAAGCATATCCAAATCAGAGCTTTCAGAGGGAAAGACTTAGCTTATTCCTTCCTTCAGCCCCCAGTTTCAAACTCTTTTACTGAGACTACTGAGTTAATTTGACAGGATGCCTCTTTTCCACTTCCTTCTGGTGCAAAGGATGAGACAACACAATCCTGAAACAGAAGCCGCACATGCTGTTCTGTAAAATCCAGTATAGCTGAGGACTGTGACAAGTGGAAGAGAGTTGTAGTGAATGTGGGCTGCTTAACTTTGTGCAGGTAAACCCCAGAGGAACAAGAACCAGAGTTTAGAAGTGATTCACTTGGTCCCTAGCACAGACACGAGTACTGTTCTTCAGAAGCACAGAAATAATGACTGACCTTTAGAATAATTCACCGTATGTTTTTTGTACCAGCTTTTCCAAAAATTGTAATTACTTCAAAGTGCTAAGTAGGAGTAGGCAGACAGGCCTAAGTAGCTAGGCAGACAGGCCAAGGCTCCTTGCAACTTTCCAAAGTTGGGAGACGCCTGAATTATAGCACCACAGGCAGGATAAAAGATGAGGTAGACCCAGAAGTCACTAATTGTTGTGCTCTATTCAGCCACAAAGTTGTGGTGTCAAAGGAAGTTGTATATACATGTCAGTGGGTTTGAAAACAAAAACATTGGCTCAAGTATGCTGAAAAATATTTTAGAGGGGAGAATGAACTGCAAACACTGCGGCATAATTGCACCGTTATACATGTTGTCTGCTACAAGCATTCAAGTCATGTGAGAAACTGTAGTAAAAATTCACACGTCTAGATGCGTTCTGTAGAGAAATCAACACTTCCTGACCATTTAACCTCCTGTGGTCAACAAAAAGCTTGGCCCAACAGATGTTTGTTAAACTCTGCTCTGCAGCGTGCCAAACGTGCGTGGCCAGGGCAGAATGCCAGAAACAGCCTTTTTAGAAGCCTATTGGATGACCTGAAACTCAGGTCTTCTGATAGCAGTTGGGCTAAAAACAAATGAAAAGGAAGGCACGCAGCAATGCTGCAACTGAATGCATATGAACTGTGCCACTGAACGGTCTTTGTTATTTATCACTGCAGCACTTAATTATCTTGAGAGCTGGCTGCTATGCATGATTATTGAACGTGAATCCGGTCTCAGCAGTTTGTATTTTGTCAGAAAGATCTTTTTAGCCTGGAAACTGAGAAGTGATAATTTATTCTCTGTGTCAAGGAATTAAGAGGAGTTCGTCAATTCAATCATGTAGACTGAAGGGTTGAGAGACGTGAATGAGGCGGTGTGGAAATCCTTTAGAGGAGTTGTCTGAAAGTTGTCCAGCGTTGCCCAAAGAAACCTCCTTCCCAAAGGAGGGCAGCAGCTCTCTATATTCAGAGGAGGATAGGCTCCTCAGAAGGATATAAAAGTAAGGTTAAAATTAGGGTAACAGGGCAACATCTGACCCAAAATGGGAAGGATTAGTCATACAAAGTCACAGATTTGCCAGAATTATTTAAAAGATGATAAGATCAAGTAATCCGTTCACTTTTTATTCTTGGTTTCTGACTAAAAGAATGCCGTAGATCTTACCTAGACAAGAGTTAAGCAGCTAAGATACTGCCACAAGGGGAAAAAAAAATCCATGAAAATTTGATGGTAAGTGTTAAAGGAGAAATAGCAGGCCTCCAGAAAGGTAGCTGCAAAGCTCTGGAGGGCTATACCTGCAAATTAAACATAAACACAATATTTCCACACTTGTTATGACAAAGAGAACAGGAACTTTTGAAGACTGATATTAAAATTTGAGGATGGGATGCACTAGCACACAGAGTGGATAAGAAAACCACACTGGAAAACACAGCCAGCATGGCAGCTGCAGTAACAGAAACGGGGTGAAATTCGGCATCCCACACTTCAGGCCAGGACTCACAAGGACTTCTGCAAGACTTCTCTTCTCCTTGGCTGCTCTGAGCTGAAGGCTCAGATGTGCTGTCCCAGCTCACCCCAGGCACTGCGCTAACGTGAAAGGCAACATGAGAAGGAGGGTACATTAATTCCAGCTGCAAAACGTACAGAGAAAGGGTGTTAGCATAATCAGAGAAGGGGAGCGACTACTGCCTGAGGGATGGTTCAGAGTTTGGATTGTTTCATATGGCAGAACAAGACACCATCCCCTATTAAATCCTTCAGGAGGAAAAAGCTGTTATTTTAACTAAAGGGCAGAGCTGACAGAACAGCAAATGGGTGTAAAACAAACTGCAAATGCATTCAGCTGGGAAACAGAATTCTCACAACTATTAGAGTAATGAAAAACAGTGGGGGATACCTACTAACTGAAGTTTTACCTGCTTATAAAAGAGACAACAGGTCTCTATTTTGGACATGAGACTGCCTCAACCCCGGAGGTCCCTTCCCATTTGGTGTCAGACTATGATACACAGTAACTTGTTTGTGTGTCAAAGACATTCACCAGCCTTGCAATAATTCTGCAAGATAAGCTTTCCATCCCACAACAAAGCAATCATTTCATTCAGCCATGATATATGCTAGGGTGCTTACTAGGTGTACCTGAGGCACAGTAGCTTTGTTAGCTTAGGTTACTACATGTTCTGTCAGAAGCAAAGCATTTAATTAAACAGGTATCACTAAAGGCACAAATACGGTAGCAGAGCTGTTTGGCAGTAGCTGTGCTGTTCCCTGGTAACTCTTTTGTGATTCAGAAAGAATCTTCTGAACTGACGGGTGGATAAAATACCTTTTGTACCATAAGAACTATTGAGAGGAAACCTACAGATATCCTATCTGTGACACCTTTCAGAAAAAGCCCTTATTATGGTTTACTAAGTTGTATGCACACAATTTCCAAATACACATGAAACTGCTTAGAAGCTACTGCATCAGAAATGGTGTCCCTAACTCAGCCTATCTCAAAGCATTCACAAGTTTATGACCCCTCTTAAAAAAAGAAAGAGAACAAAAAAAGTCTTCAGCATTAGATGCCATCCCCTCTTTAAAATGGTATTAGTTTAGACCGTTCTGATCTTTCTCACTCTTCTGCACTGATTGCACAAATTTATTTACTCACTATAGAAAAAGAAATCAAATTAATTCAATGTTTTATTGGTCTTAAAATTATTAGGCTTAAAATTAGCAAGCAACTTACAAGCATTTTGGTACAGTTCTCCAATTTTGATAGTACCCTAAGTTCTATTTTTTTTTACTTATTGATATGAATACCTGTAGTGAATAAATATTTCCTGACACCTGCCTTTAACACACAAATGCACATACTGTCCAAGGATGGGTTCACTCCATTGACAAAACAATCTAGTTTCTTGCTCTGAATACTTCACCCTTTGTGAAAGGAAGAGTTAAAGGCTACCTATCTTCTTCTGATGTTATTATGCAATCCTGTCCATTTTCCAGGCTCTCCAGCATTACAGATTGAAATGGATTTGCATCGCTGACTATCTGTATTGCTCAGAGCTTCAACATCTCACACCTCTTTACTCAATCTCTCAGTCTAGCTGTCACTCCAGCTATTATAATCAGCATGCATTACCCTATTTATCTTATTAGCACTGAGGCACTGTGATTCTGATCACTGATATGAAGAAGCTATTCCACTCTAACCACATCACTGTTAAAAATAAAATGGGACAACTTCTTTTTTCTCCCTGCAAAGAGTGGCTTACGACAGCTGTGCCAGTTGCTCTGTAGCCTCACTAAAGTCAGAATAAGAAAAACGTAAGAGCTATCTGTACAGTCGTGCAGTGCAGGGGGGTAATTGGTTTTTTTGCCTTTTTTTTAACCACACAATCAGGATAGTTGTTTTCCTTTTGGAACTAATTATTTTTTGACTGTAGGCACGAAAATACAAATTGAATCAAATTAGGAAAATAAATTGCCTTCACACTGAGAACACATATGCTATGTTTCAATCCAGAGTAAGTTCTGCAGCCAAGGTATAAATCCATTCTCATATACAAAAACAAATCAGATATTTAAGTCTTATGCCTAAAAAGCAGAAAGAGAAAAGTAGAAATTCAGTGTACTGATTTCAACAGGGCACACTCTGAGCTAGCCCTAAGGAAGCAGATCAATTCTGAAAGCTCAATATTAATAAAAAAATAAAACCTCTACTGTTAATAGAAGCCATATGAACATCTTTGCTTCCTTATAACAGATTTAGGAGTTTCATTTTGCATGAAGTAGCCACCAAACTGAGCCAAGGCAGAAATACAGATCTGCAGGGTTTGGGGTGTTGGGTTTGTTGGGTTGGTTTGGCTCGGCTCAGGGTGGGAGTGGGTGTGGTTGGTTTTTAAAGAAAGTGTATGGCAATTTACAACAACAAACAGAAAAAGATGTTTCTGAAAAAGTAGCAGTATTAAGTGACTTGTATTCAGTGTTTTATGCTCAACGTGTAATATCTTTAAAACAGATTAGATTGTAACATGCTGTGGAGCACTCATTCTACTCCCTTCATAACAGTATCTATAGCTTTTTTCCCAGCCTCTCTCATGCATACACACACACTCTCTGTCCCTCCTTTTATATATAACCATACATATGTGTATTTTTCATGTCCCATAGGGAATTTGGCAGAATGACAGTGTGCAGGGAAGCAGCACCACCAGCAGCATGGTCATGGTCTCACTTCAGGCATACATAAGTCGACAGTTTCCCCTTTTCCAGTATATGAATACAGTCAGAGTTACAATACACAGCCTTACAGAACCAAAGAGATATTAATCAACTTATTGAATCCCAGAACAAGAAAAAGACACTATGGAGCATATGGATATTTCAGTTCTGGGTCTGCTCCCTCTGTGAACATGAATCCCACGTAAAGGGGGGCTCACCACAATGATCACAGATTGATCAGCAAGAATTAAATCCAACGGATTCCTGGAGGGACATCATACAGCAGTGGGTTGGTCTCACTGCCTAATTGCTTACAGGCACCCATGTCCCTCCTGGCTGCCTCCACACTCACCCCAGCACTTCGGGGCACCTCCACCCCCCCACCTTGGCCTCCGGCAGATGTTTAGAAGCAGCACAGGAAATTACACATAGGGTCCAATGCTTGAAAATACTTATAGCTTTGTTATTCCTAATCTAAGTTTCTATAAGCATGTCAAAGTAACTGAGGACCAGGGCTATTAAAAACATTCAAGTTTATAAATTAATGAGTGCTCAGTTCGGCAGGAACACCCAAACAGGCGCCTGGATAAAACTTAACCCCTGATTAGCCCTTTAAAAAACTGATTAGGATTAAAAAACCTCATTAATCAGGCTAGATATTTTTTATTTTTGCAAGGAAGATAAATCTTTAAACTTTCCATTTTTGTTCTGCCAGATGTAACTTTCAGGTTGCTATTTTTTCGTGAACGGAGCAAACAGAAATCACAGTCCATTTGGTGGCCCGTACACTTGACAGCCAAAGTTGCCACACATACATGTTACTAATCAACAGAGAGGATGCTACCCGAAGGCCCTCTTCAAGCATTAAAGACTTCACTCAGCTGAATGAAGAACAGAGTATTGCAAAGCTAACTATTAAAACAAAATACAGTATGTCAGCATACTTCATTACCAGGTTCTATTGAAGTAATACATTAAAAAAACCTGAAGAGAGTATCTGATATTAAAATGGAAATACTATTCCTACTCTACCTGTCATTCTGCCCCCAATAATCCCTACCTTAGCACCAGAAAGTATAAGCACAGCAACCTCTTGCAAATCAGTTCAGGTCTATCTGCAGAATTAGATTCAGTGGATGGCTCAGGGTGTCACAATATTTTTCAAGGACACTTTATTTGCTCTCTGAAGATACTCTTGAAAATGATTTCTCAGTCATTAATTATGCATTCTATTTCTTATAATAACTTCTTTTAATTAGTATCCCAGGCAGCTTTGCTGAGTATCCTTTCAGTAATTAGGGGCACTTTGTTGCCCCTAATTAACTTCAGACATACCAAGACTCTATTACTTTGTTACTTCAGCTGTTTTTATGTTTGCATTGCATATTTTGTCCTGCTTTACTGGCTTAGAGGGGAGACTGCCCTGTTGTGCTGTTTATCTCATTTAGGTTCCATCTCTCGTGACTCTGTGTTAGTTGCTGTATTTTAAATCTCTCTGACTCTGAAGTCACACCTACATTGGCAAGCAGCATGACACCAGAAGAGTGCATCACAGTGCACAGCGAAGCAGTTCTTGCTGAGGACCTAAAACCCACCCTAAATGCATTTCAGGAGACTACCTCAGTCCCGTTGCACCACCTTAATGTGCTCCCAGAATATAATTTCTGGTTTAGCTTTGCCCACACAGTCATATTCATGTGGTCCAAACCAGAACTCTGCACATGGGACAAGGAGGGTGACTTCAAAACATACTCCTGACCTGAGCTAAAATGGTGATGCAAACAATAACGTTGTCGTTGATTAAGTGTGTTACCTTTGGGGATGGTCTTACTTTGTAGAAGTCTCAATTATCTCCACAGATCATAATTCCGCAGCTACTGGGCAGTAGCCATGACCGCTGCACATCAGCCCACACCATGAGGCATGGATTAGCAAAATACAGCAGTCAGATTTAGAAATAGATTTTTATAATATGAGAACTCTGCCAGCCTGTACAGCCTCCTTCCCTTGTGTGCTGCTCTGTGTAATTAAGTGCACTTGTAACAGATAGAGCCTGTAACACAGCAAGAGGGTCAGGTATGAAGGCTTTAGCCAGTTTACCAATTTTATCACATCTCTGTGACCTCTCGAAGCCCATTCCAGACTGAGTTCTGGCTAATAACTATAGTTAGCAAATTAATGTTTTATTAATCTATTAGAGCTTAAATATCCAGAACACATAAAACAGCAAGCAGTTTAGTGAAAATCTGGATAATTATGTTGCCATTTTAAATAAATAATACTTGTCATTCTTACACGATGCTTTTCATCTACAGACAGCAAGTTGTATTAAAGTAGCAGAAAGACTGCTGTAATCCACTTGCTCCAATGCATGAATGAAGCCCCTGTAATCCAAGAGGAAATGGTTAGCAACCTGCTACACCACTTAGACACACACAAGTCTATGAGGCTGGATGAGATCCACCCAAGGGTACCAAGGGAGCTGGCAGAAGTGCTCATCAAGCTACCTTCCATCATGTATCAGCAGTCCTGCCTAACCGGGGAGGTCCTGGTTCACTGGAGGTTAACACGTGTGACACCCACCTACACGAAGGGCCACAAGGAGGATCCATGGAACTACAGGCCTGTCAGCCTGACCTTGGTGCCAGGGAAGGTTATGGAGCAAATCATCTTCAGTGCCATCACACAGCATGTACAGGCAACCAGACCCAGCCAGCGTGGGTTTATGAAAGGATGGTCCTGCATGGCCAACCTGATCTCCTTTGATGACAAGGTGACCTGCTTAGTGGATGAAGGAAAAGCTGTGGATGTTGTCTACCTGGAATTTAGTAAAGCTTTGAAACCATTTCCCACAGCATCCTCCTAGAGAAACTGGCTGCTCATGGCTTGGATGGGCATACACTTCACTGGGTAAAAAACTGGTTGGATGGCCAGGCCCAAAGAGTGGTGGTGAACAGAGTTAAATCCAGTTGGTGGCTGGTCACAAGCGGGGTTCCCCAGGGCTCAGTGTTGGGGCCAGTCTTGTTTAATATCTTTATCAATGATCTGGATGAGGGGATCGAGTGCACCCTCAGCAAGGTTGCAGACAACACCAAGTTGGCTCGGAGTGTTGATCTGCTCAAGGGTAGGAAGGCTTTGCAGAGGGATCTGGACAGGCTGGATTTATGGGCTGAGGTTTAACAAGGCCAAGTGCTGGGTCCTGCACTTGGGTCACAACAACCCCTGCAACGCTACAGGCTTGGGGAAGAGTGGCTGGAAAGCTGCCAGGCAGAGAAGGACCTGGGGGTGTTGGTTGACAGCTGGCTGCACACGAGCCAGCAGTGTGCCCAGGTGGCCAAGAAGGCCAACAGCATCCTGGCTTGTGTCAGGAATAGTGTGGCCAGCAGGAGCAGGGCAGTGATCGTGCCCCTGTACCTGGCACTGGTGAGGCTGCACCTTGAGTACTGTGTTCAGTTTTGGGCCCCTCATACAGGAAAGACATTGAAGTGCTTGAGCGTGTCCAAAGAAGGGCAACAAATCTGGTAAAAGGTCTGGAGAACAAGTCTTATGAGGAGAAGCTGAGGGAACTGGGATTGTTTAGTCTGGAGAAAAGGAGGCTGAGGGGAAACCTTAAGGCTCTCTACAACTACCTGAGAGGAGGCTGTAGCAAGGTGGGTGTCTGTCTCTTTCCCCAAGTAACAAGTGATAGGACAAGATGAAATGACCCCAAGCTGCATCAGGGGAGGTTTAGATTGGATATTAGGAAAAATTTCTTCACCAAAAGGGTTGTCAAGCTTTGGAACAAGCTGCCAAAGGAAGTGGTTGAGTCACATCCCTGGAGGTATTTAAAAAACATGTAGATGTGGTGCTTAGGGACATAATGGTTGGACATGATGATCATAGAGGTCTTTTCCAACCTAAACAACACAATGATTCTAACCTTGAGGAAGAGCCAAGCAACAACCACTGCTAATACCCAGCCCTGAACACAGTGTACCACTGTTCTTCCTTTTAGAAAGTAAAGAGGTCTTAAAAAGCAAGTAATAAAGTTCCCCACCCCAGCCTGTGGGAGGTGGGACAAAGAAGGGACAAACTAACCTTCATCTTGCTGTAATAGCAGTCCCGTACGGTACTAACCATGCTACGGACTGGGTGCCCAAGTGAGAGCTGTGCACAAAAATACTCATATACACTGATACTAGCCAGTGACTGACCTGGAGATCGATCCCATCACCTTTAAATTACATGGTTAAGAATGACATTCTTGTTTATTTTCTTTTCAGCAGTGCATAAGCAAAATACATCTATATATCCACAGGCTGCCAGATCTCACATAGTTCTCAGATTACCTTTATAGGATGTTTATTTTTTTTATGTACCAAGTGGTAAAACAGAAGGCTTATATACACAAAACATAGCTAGTCATTTTCTAACATTTATTATCATGGAAAAAGGCCTGGAAGCATTAAGTAAGGATACTTGAAAACTTGGATGGCAGAGGAAGACAACTTTAAAAGTTGGCCTTAAAAATCTCAAGTTATGTTTTTAAAGTAATTGAATTTGGGAGCCAAAGCATTCTGAAAAGAACCCAAAACCATATAAATGAGATTGGTAGAATTTGTATCACAGAATATTTAAGCTAAAATGCTTCTAATTACTTCATAACCACATGCTAGCACACTCAGAACCTCCACCATTTGTAGCATATATGCGGTTATGAGAATGGTATTTAATTTGGTGTTAAGTCACCACAAGCTGAATTTAAGGGTCCATTCAGGCAAATGCTCCAACTCTGCAAGTTGAAGATTACTAGAAAGAAAAATTTCTAAGAGTTTAACTTCCATCTCCAAATAATATTGCTATTTATTGCTCCTCAGTCCCCACTAGTAAGGGACTGAAAAATCGTATGCCTTTTAATGACACTGTAGGAAGGAAGAGAGAGTCAGAGGGGAGCTGATTACTAAGATCATTTAATATCAGATCTATACCCCAAACAACCACTTCTTTATTTTTATTTCTTTTATTTGCTTATGCTCCATCCGTAAGCAGATCAAAATAAAAAGAATTTGAAAAAAATGGTCAATATTCATATTTTAACACAAATGCATATTTAATGTATTAAACACTTTGAATGGCAAAACATTTGTAAAACTCTTTTGAATGAAAACCAGACGCTGGTACCTTGCTACAAGGCCTCAGATACATAATTTAGAAATGAAGAAACGTATAAGCAATAGGCACAAACTGGGGACGCTCCCCAGAAAAAGCCAGCAAGATAAACATGCAGTGCAGCCTTCCTGGAGGTGGATTTTTTTTTTTATTGGTAAAGAAAACTCATGAATTCACCATAAGAAAAACCTAAACACATAAAAGAACTGCAACCTGCAGAAAAAAATCTGGGACCATGAAAATACTGTTTTGCCCAATGTACTATATCCTACCACTCTGATTTCCCATGGACTCCAACTTCTGAGCATCAAGTTTCTCACCAACAATTTGCCCTTGCGATTCTGTATTACACTGACATGGATATTGAGACTATTCACTTTTCCCCAGCTTAATCCTCACCTCTTTTGCCTATCCCTATATCTTTCTTGCAAACTCTTATACCCAACCCATTCCTCCTTCATTTCCATTTCATACTGAAAAGCGTTATTCAAATGACCAGTGGATTTCTCTGCTACAAATTCATTCCTCTTAACTTTGTCACTGTCCTTGCTGAATATCTCCTCTACTCAAAATATTAATTCAGTTCCACATATTTTCTCAATACATTCAACTCAGCCCATGAAACTCTCCATCGCTGATTTCCGTTTCTCCCCAATCTTTGTAGATGTCCATCATCTCTTTGGAGACCTCATTTATACACTATCTGAGCTTTGTCCTTTCTTCTACATCCTTGTCTGTGGCTAAAACAAGTCTACTCAAAGTACTAACCTAAGGTGATTTTTTTTGTGTGTCTACACTATCACTCAGAGTATCCCTCCAGCACTTTCATTAAACAGAAGCTAGCGGCTTCTATTTCCAAAACCCCACAGCCAAGACAACTGAACATAAATGAATAATTAATACATGAAAGAAAAATTGAAACAGAGCTGGAGAAAAATTCTTGTACAATCACCTTTTCTTCTAATTTTTCTTCACCAGGTCATGTAGTTAAAGAAATACTCACTGCAGCTCTGTTCATTCTTCACAATGCTGTTAATTAATGCTTTTCCCCTTCCTGACAGGAAAAACACTCAAGAACATTCTTAAACTTATTCATACAAGTAATCACGCTTGAAGAGAAGCATATGCTTTGTCTCCTCACTGCAAAATAAACAAGAACCAGAAATAAATTCTTTTGGGCAAGTACCATCAACTTCTTGAGAATTTTAAACAAAAAATGAAAAGCCTTCAACGCTTATGACTGTGAAAATAACCTCCAAAACACAAATCTAAGCTGATGCAGCCTGGTACCCACATACAAACACTCTGCCTCTCCTGCTGCTCAGAGTTTCCCCCACACAGCAACAAACTGAAAACTGCCTTTTCACAGCTGCTATTCTGAAACCTGTGGGAATCAGCTGCAACGCACACGAACTGGGCTGCTTTCAATTCAGTGCCAGCACTTCTAGGCAGAAGCAGGCATTGGAGATAGGCACTAGGCGAAGGGAACAGGAGTTCAACAGATGCTGTTCCTCTCCCTGCCTCCTCTCCTGAACAGCAATAGCTAGAAACCGAGGAGAAGTTTGAGTACCAGACCTGTGCATGCCACAGCCATCAGCAGGCAGCAAGAGGAGTAAGTTGGAAAGAAATATAGGAGGCATCTTTGCAGCCACTGTGCCAAAAAAAGCTATATGAAAAGAGACTTAAGGATTAAAAAGTTTAAAAACCGCCGTGGCTGGCACTCAGTTCAGACAGAATAGTATACTAACTGGGGCTCAATACAACTAAATATAGGACCAGAGTCAAGGCACAAAGACTAGCACCCCAACACACACCCCTCAATCAGCAGAGGAGAGCCAAACACTCTCCTAGAAGACGCATCATCCCATCTGCCCACACAGACACCTCTTGGGTTGATAAATGGGAAGCAAGTTTTGTCCCTGAGCTATCGGCTTTCCAGTTCTAGCAAGCATACTAATAAAAGGAAAGCTGCAGGAGAGAGGGGTGTGTTAAGCCAGCAAACTAGGAGACATCTACATACAAAAAAGAAATAAGGGGAACACAAGTAGAACACAAATAAAGAGGTACATTTAAAAAAAAACGAAACAATATATAACAAAAGCATTCAGCAATATTAAAAAGAAATGGTACAAAGCCAGAAGGAAAAAACAAGTTTAATAAGCAGCACGCAAATGGAGAGGTGATTGGTTAGTAGTGTCCCCAAACATGAACTGGTGACGACAAGTGTGCATGGGAGAAGAACGGGGGAAATGGTAAATTTGCTTTGATAGAATTACATCATTCGGTGAATAGTCAACTAGCAATCAACAAGTATTTTCTGCTCTAGCAATATCTACAGTTAAAGACAGTATATGGTAATGAATATTTTGACATACTGCCCCTCTCCAGATACAGGGAAAGGAGTATCGTTCAGAGGGGAAAAGAGTACTCTCACCAGCTTTGTCCTTCCACAGCAGCAACAAGTATGTTCCTCAGACGATGTCAGAGAAAGTTATAAAGACAAGATGAGCTGATTTGGTATTTCTGCTTCTCTGTCACCAATTACCAATGGTTCAGATACGCAAAATACAACACGAGAATAACAACTGCCTGCAAAGGGTGAGAAATGCAAGGCAGCCCAGCCAGCAAATTCCCCCATCCTGTTCCTACAGAGATGGCTACAGTCAACTGATTCTTCAAACTCCCTTCCTGTCACCTCCCCAGTAGAAAAAACTAATAAGTAGCCTTCCTCAAGCACTTTAAATGGGGTATTTGCCAACAGTTAACACACTTGTCAAACTGCATGGGTGACAGAAAGGAATAAACAACCTGAGGACACTCATTCAGAAAAAAAAAAATAATTGTCCCCATAAATAATAATAATAATCATAATAGAAAAATAATTGAATTTCAAAGCTAAGTATGGGTAAAAGAGGCAGGAAAAAAAACAAAAAAAAAGCAAATCAAAAGAAGAGACTGATGAATTTCAGCATAGTAAAAACGAGGTTTGCAGACTGACCCTACATGTCCGCTTCATTACACAGCTGTTTACCAAAGCCTCGTCTTCCCAGCACATTGCCTAGCTCTTGGTAAAGGCACACTGATCAATGCTGAGCTGGCAGGGCAGCAGAACAGTTGAAGATTAAAACAAAACTCTGATGGATTGTCATTTCTGAAGTGGCACTGGTAACTAGAAGGCTCTGCTTCCCTCATCACCCTTCAATAACTTTTCTGCCATGGTTGACCCAATTGCCTACTGTGAGCAACTTAGTGCAGGCAAGAACAAGTTCTTCCCCAAAGAGCAAGTTCTGACTGCGGTAAAAAGATCTGTTTGCCAATAACCTTGTCTCAACACGCAGACAGCTCTGTAGGCCACCATCTTAACAGGCTTTGACAGGATTTTCCAAAATACTCTATCCTAACTTAAGTGAAACAAAATACACACAGCTTGACAAGGTTATCAAGGTGTTTGTGATGGGGAAAAACAAAGAGGCAAATAAACTTGATTTAAAATTACTTTCTGAAACACTTCACAAAAAAATAAATAAATCTGTAAAGGAAACATTGAAGGGATAAATGGAAGAAGTCTTTCTAGGAAGACTTCAGCAGAATTTTGACCAGATGGCCAAGTTTTATAGCTAAGCTCTTCCTCCAAAATGTGTCTAGAGTTTCTGGCAACAATGGCTTTGGATGTACTCTCCTTGCTACCTTAGAAATGGGGAAAACAGCATCTTACCAACGAGGCTCAGAAGCCGAGAGACAATTTTTCTTTCCTAAAACATGCTCAGCCAATCAGTAAGTAGATACGCATCACCAGCTCAAAAGCAAGGAAAAGTGGGCTTGAGGAAGGAGAAATTAAGACATTGAGAATAAAATGGTGATCCAGAGAATAAAGTCTATTCCTGTAACCAACATTTTCCTCATGACATTGTTTAGTGGATACATATCATTACAAGCCTCTCCTTTAGAGGTATAGTCCAAGAAACAGGAAAGAACAAACACATGGAGTTCAGATGAAAATAAATTACTGAATAGTACCACTCCTACTTTTGAGTATTAACTAGAAGTCAGGGTTTTTGATATGCTCATGACTGAGCAGGTGGAGAGAAGAAATGGAAGGAAATCAGGTCGGCATGTGTTTGGGAAGTAAACTCATTTAGTTATGATTTCTAAACAGCCGGCTCAATTACTTCTGCTACTTATCACCTATGAAAGCAAGACTTGAATTATCAGCTTTGATGTACTAAGCCTTTCATGAATTAGAAAACCTTGTTTAGCATTAGAGTGTTACTTCTCTCGCAGTCTTGGGTTTCTACTGTGTGACCACTTGGTTACTAGAGTAAATTTTAAAATGTTGAGGAAGAAAAATGCTGGAAGAACATCCTTTTTTGATAGTTAATTGTAGCACTTCGCTGTCCCTTCCTTCCCCAGGACCTTTAACTCTGATTCATCTCCCAGATACAGAACCCCGCTTTGGCGCACACTCCCCGAGTAAAACTGAGTACGTACAACACGTACAACTGAGTAGTATAAACCACAGTTATCAGGGTCATCATCTAATCACTGACTCTGTACATTCACATACACCACTTTCCCTTGATGGAAAGACAGTCACGCTGGGAATGCATTTCTTTTCACCACCTAAATCCCATTCTGAGGGCAAATTCAATCTGCCTGTTTGAGATTCAGTTTGGCTGGGGTGGGAGAGAAAGAAGAGGAATGGGATTAACTATTCTCTTCTTCTCTTTTGCTGGCCCAGAAAGAAAAGGAGCGGAGAGGCAGAAAAAGATGCTGAAATAGGTTCCAGAGGACTCATTAAAAAAAGTGGAAACTACAAAAAAGTGACAAAGTTAAACCAGGGGCAGACAAACCTTGCTTCATAAAGGCATGACATGAAATACACTGATGCATTAATATTTCTCTAAAAGTTTGGAGAATACGTGAACATATCTCCATAAACGTCTATTGAAAAGACGTTACTAAGTACATATTATTTCTACTCTGTAGAACTAAACCCATCAGGATCTGCTACCCCACCTTGGGAAAAAAATCACACCATACTTCCGTTCCATGTCTCCAATATTACCTTATTCTTCCTTCTCTACCACAAATCTACCAGTAATGAAAGTAAGACAGGATGTAATAGTAGGTCACCAACTAACTCTGAAGAGTTCAAAAGGAGTATTTCTACCACATATCCTACAAATTAAAAAAATTAATGCAGCCAGATCATAAAAGTATGTGTTTCAGCAAAGTCTGGGCTAGATTACATTGAATTTGGCATTAAGAACAAGTTAGCAGAGTTGATGGACTCTGGTGAATTATGATAGTTCTTTTTTTTTTCCTTAAAGTTTTATTTCTTATTTTTTAATTACTCTTATCTATCACAATAGAGTTGAGCTAATTTTACTTAGTGACAAGAAAGAAGGATGAGAAAGGACAACGGAAGAGTGAAACACTGCCTGCATTTAAAATTCTTTACATTAATTAGTGTAACTCAGTCCATTAAGTACGACAGTTTCAAGATACCATATAGTACATTTTAATCTGATACTGAAGCAAGAACATAAGAAGCCAGCCATATTGTAAACCATTTTCTTATTTATATTACAGTGCAATTGAGGATATTTGATCTGTGAATTCTATCTCATTCCCTTACTGGATAATACATTCCACATTAAAAAAGAAGCAAACTGCATTCCACAGTATTTGCTCAGCAATATGCCAAATGAACTGGCAGAAAGAACAAAATACTTCTGCTCTGAAGCAGGGTGGATACTATTCTCAGGTTATCAGAAAGAAGGCTGGTGCAAAAGCATCAGGAAGGGTGCACGGCCAGAGATAGGCAGACTGGGCTGGGAGCTGGAACCACAGAGCATCATAAGTTCTGCTTCAAAACCGTGCCTCAGATCACTTATGTGCTGATGATGGGCAGGGCGCGTGGTAGTTAGCAGCTCCAGTTAAATAAGACAGGGAGGGAATCTCAGTCCAGCTCACAATGGACAGCCCGCCACATAACAGAAGTCAGATGTGAAGTGGAAGAGCAAGAGATGAAGGGGCAGTCCACATCTGTATCATACCTTGGCAGGGAGAAAATTCATTCAGGAAATAAGACAGACTTTTACCCTACGGAATATGAGTCCAGCTGTCACACATCCAAAAGTGTCTTCCTACAGGACAGGGCATAAGACAGGTGGTTGCACTCTCATTCCTAAGGCTGACACGGGGCCACCGTGCAGCAGTGCCAAAAAAACCAGAGCACAAAAGAGGTCTCCTTTGTACGGCTCTCAGCAATCCTGAGCTATCAAAGCAGGTTTTCTGAACTCTCAAAACTCCGCGCCAGTTCTGCTACCCTGTATTCAGTAATTCATGGGGTAACATATCAAATTGTCAAAGAAGAGGAAGGATGTTTATGTGCATTTCATCACTTTCTACAGAGGAATGCAACTCCTAGAAAGAATTATTTTTTTGTGTTACATCTTATCTAAAAACACTAGCTCCTGACTGGCAAGAGACAAATCATCCTTGCTCTGCAGCTAAATTCCTAAATGTGACAAAAATCTCTCTCTACATAGAGTAGTTAAACCAAAAGTCAGAGTTGACTTAAAAACAGTAATTAGCAAGTGTAACATTTAATTTTAGGTATCAAGTCAATTCTGTCAATCAGTCTGTTCACTGCTCATATGTTAAATCCACAGCTCTTGTATTTCTGTATTTGCTGCACATCAGTACAGTCTTTTCATACATCTGATTAATAAAACATAATTAATACTGTAGTTACTTTTAAAACGCGGTTCCTATACTGAAAGACTGAGATCAGCGAGAACTTCCAAATGCTCAGTATCTTGTGCAGCTGATGGCCACAAGTTGTAACTTGGCAGCTGATTAGGAAAATTTCATCAAGAAGACAGCAATGCAGCCCTGGAGCAGGTCACACAGATGGGATCTCACCTCTGGAGGCTTTTGAGCCTCCTGCTTGAACCTAGGCTAATATCAACACTACATCAAGTCAGTTTTGGCTTTGTCCAGCGGGAGGTCACACCTAGATGACCTCCCGATGTCCCTTCAAAATATCATTTCTACAATAGCTCTGTTCTGGGGTGGGGAGTTCTCCGTGGGATGGTGAGAATTCTCATTTTGCCAGATTTTCTTTGACTTCTTGGTTACAAGATGCCCTTATACAGGCTTCAGAGTTTAAATACCTAACACTTAATAAAAACAAAATGTTCTTCCAGAAATAATCTTGTTATTACCACCATGTTAACTTGTCAGAGAATTCACCAAGCACAAATTACCTGCAGCAGGCATAATTCAGACACCCCAAAACATTCAGTATTGGATTTTACAAGCCCTTAGAGATATGGGAATACCAAGATCACAAAAAGCCAAGCGGAACCGAATTCCTTCCCTCTGGAAACTGATGTGGAGGTGGTTTTCTTTGTTTCTTTTCTGTTTTGATTTGGGTTGGTTTGTTTTACAGAACTGAAAGTAAAAAAAGTATTCACATTTTTTAGCCCGAACAGTTCAAGAACTGAGCTTTTAAGTGGTTATCTGGAAAGGCAGCACCTTGTTTCAAAACTTTGAGTATTCTACCTATTCAGCAGATCAAAAGTAGCGGAGAATAAGCACCGTTACAGCGTAAATAGCTATCACACACCTGCCAGTTCTCAAGAGCTTGTCTCTGATGTACACAACGCAGGGAATAATTTTGGTCAACCTTCGCTACAAGGCCGTTCTCATCACAAACATGCGCGCCTGTTGTTTCTCTGTACAGAGAGACCGCACTGAACAATTCATGAAACAAAACAGTTTTCCCGTTCACCTCCGAACGACGGCTGAATTTGCGCGAGTTGGGCGCGGATGGCCAGACTACGATTTGCCGGAGGCACCTCTGGGAGGTTCCGCTCCATCCTTCACACAACGCCGAGCCGCAGAAGCATCCCCGCGGCCCCAGCACGGCCCCGCCGCCCCTACGCCCGGCTCTGCGCTCCCGCTGCCTTCGCACGGCGACTTTAAGCGCAGCTCTACAAACTTAAGCAGACTTTCCCCGTGTTGCCTGATGGATTTCTAGGTAAACGTGACGGTTTGGAGAAGTGGGGCTGAAGCCTGGCTTTGGCACCCCCCTGCCCCACCGCCGCCCGCTCTGGCCGTGCCGAGGTGGGGGGGGAGGGGGGGGGCGGCTCCCCCCAGCGCCCGCATCAACCTGTTGCGGGGCCGAAGCGCGGCGGCGGCGGGCGGGCCGGTAGCGGGGCCGGGGGCGGCGGGGAGAGGCGGGGGCTCACCTTCTGCTGCCGGCGGGCCATGTCCGTGGGCTGCTTTGCGTTGAAGGGGTGCGCGATGCACCTCGCGATGAACACGTACAGCTGCAGCCGGAGCCGCTTCTCCCGCTCCTCTCGCTGCAGGCGCTCCTGCTCCTCCCGGCCCTCGCTCAGCACCGAGGGGCTGGGGCTGGGGCCGGGGCCGGCCGCCCGCGCCCCGCCGGCCTCCCTGCCCCGCGGGTCCCGGGGCGGCGGCGGCGGCAGCAGCGAGCGCGGCGAGCCGCCCCCCGCCGCCCCCAGCACCTCCCGCCGCTCCTCTTCCAGCACCTCATCGGACTCCTCCTCGCTGGAGGACGGGTCCAGCATCGCGCTCGGCGGGCGCGCCCCGCGGCCGGGCGCGGAGCGAGGCGGGGAGCGGCGCGCACCTTTCCGGACACGTCGAGTTTACACACAGACTGTTTCCGACCGGCGGCGGCGGCCGGGCGGGCGGGAGCGGAGGGGCGGGGAGGGGAGGCGGGGTTTGGGAAGGGGGTCGAGCCTGGGTTGCCGTGGGAATTGCTCCGAGCGGCTCCTGGCGGAGGCGGGGCCGGGGCCGGGGCTGGGCTAACACCTCTGCCCGCCCCGGCGGGGGGCAGCGGCCCGCAGGCGGCGGGGCCGGGCCGGGCCGGGCCGGGCGGGGTTGGGCCGTACCTACCTCGGCTCGGCTCTGCTCGGCCGGGCCGGGTCTGGCCGGGCCGTCCTGCTCCCAGCGACGAGGGCAGCTGCCGGCCGGGAAAGCCCCCGGCTCCCCCTCAGCGCCGCTGGGACCCGGCCGGTCCTGGCCTTGCCCGCCGTGCTGGGGGGGGAGAGCGGCGGGCTGTGCCTTCGGCACGGCTCGGCAAGGCACGGCCCGAGCAAGCTGGCACCTTCTGCCATGTAGCATGGGGGAAAAACGAGAGGCATCTCAAATTGCCCCAGAAAAAGAAGCCACCGAAACCATGCCGTTGTGAGATGGGGAGTGAGCTGACGCTGAACCGTGCATTGCTCTCGCAGGGTACCTCTGCTGGGAGCCCGCTGCCACGAACAGGTAGTTCACATCTCTCTGAAATGGTCGTTCCAGGCTATCTGCGGATCCAGCCAGGTTCGTATCTTCACAATTAAGGCGGTGGAAATATATGGAAGTCTACCGCTATCACTCTCTGAAATGAAATAAAAAAAGACTTCCCCATGTGAAAACTAGATTTATGGAGTCTGATTACGGCCCCATGGAAAGGTAGCCCTGGGGAGGGAGGGCACATCAGATTTCTTGTGGATCAACACGTCCTTCTCCTGCTCCCTTCACCCCCACGCTTGGTGGTGCAGGTACGAGGCAGGCTGTGGGGCTACTGCCCAGGGACGGGCCAGGGGTCAGGAGGACGCAGGCTGGAGGGATGGACAGGCTCAGAGAAAGGCAGCGTCCCACTGTGCTGCTTTAAAACAGTGGCGACTGAGGCCCTGCCCGCGCAGCTATAGGTCTCTGCTCATTAGCAGTGGCAAGCGTTCAAAGCCCTAAATGCAAACTCAACAGGCTCAAGCAGCCAACCTCGTTCTCACTGTGTGAGCTGGGCTGGCTTTGGGGTGGTGAAAGGCTCTAGCCCATTACCAACGTTTTGAAGTGCCTAGACTTCCAGTATGAGATTTACGAAAGGATCTTTAAACCTGGCAGTTATCTCCTAAGTGAAGCAGCTTTCAGAAGGTGAAATTACTTGTGCTGTGGGCACCAGCTATTAGCTAGATGGCAGTGTTAGGCATTAGCAGTCTGGGTTCTGCCTCTGGATCTTTACCAGGGGAGTGAAGTGGAGCACTGAGGGAGAGCTGTGCTGACAAATACACTGGCTTTCTTCGAAGTTTAGGTCTTAAGTGTAGCAGTCATATAAAAATAAGTGAGTTATTTATATGGTTGGTTCATGTCCTTAACATTAACTGAAAATAGTAGGCAAAATTTGTGAAATGCATAAAGGCAGTCAGGGAAAAGTATGAGTGTAGACCTATTGAATGCCTCACGTCACATTGCCTTAGTGCAGGAATTGCTAAGGCCAGTTTTCCTGGGTACCACCATCACCAGCCACGTGTCAGTGCTTGTGTTCCCAGTGTATCATTGCAAGTAGTGCTAGTCCTGTAGCAGATAAGGGGTAGTTCCATAAAAAATATGGAAATGGTTACTGTAAACTACTTTTTCACTAAGAGGATGAAATATGCACTCAGATTTGTGGGTGCCTTTTGCAATAACTTGTTCTCATTCTAATGGCAAATAAAAATAAAGTAACACTGTAAAAAACTTGCCACCAAAGATATGCAAAGCACCGACTGGGATATGAACTCTCTGAAACTTCAGAACAGTCGGGTCCCAAACATTCTGAAATGTAATGTCTCAGTCCAGCAGCGTCATCTCACGACTACTGCTGCATTACAGCCAGGATGATCATGTTGTCATACATAAGATTACACGACTTTTCTTTGTAGAAAATACTACATTTGCTCCAATAGCCACCTGCACCTTTTTGGAGGGAAGATATCTCTTATTTTCCTTCATGCTTTGCATCAGAAGCACGGAGTTTCTGAGATTGGCAGGAGTTCACCTAGTCCAACCCCCAGGCAGGGTCACCTTGAGCAGGTTGCCCAGGGCTGAGTCCAGTCAGGTTTTGAACATCTGCAAGGATGGAGACTCCACAATCTCTCTGGGAAACCTGTGTCAGTGTTTGACCGCTCTCACAGTAAAAAAGCTTTTTCCTATATTTAAAGGGAATTAATTTTCTGAATTTCATTTTGTGCCCATTACTTCTTGTCTTCCCTGGGTACCACTGAGAAGAATCTGGCTCTGTGTTCTTTTCTTCCCTTCATCAGATATTTGTATACATTGATAAGGTTCCCCTGAGCCTTCTCTTCTCCAGGTTGAACAATCCCAGCTCTCTCAGCCTCTCCACACAGCTCCCGGCCCTTTTGCTTGCTCCCGTATACCCGTGTCCCTCTTATACTGCGGAGCCCAGGACTGCACCCAGTGCTCTGGGTGTGGCCTTGCCAGTGCTGGCGAGAGGGGAAGAATCACACCCTTGACCTGCTGGTGACATCTGTCCTAATGCAGCCCAGGAGGCTGTCGGCCTTCATTGCTGCAAGACTGCATTGCTGGCTCATGTTTGGCTTGGTGTCCACCAGGACCTAAATCTTTCTGCAAAGCTGCTTTCCTGTCAGTCAGCCCCCAGCCTATACTGGTGCATGGGAGTTTCCATCCTCTGGTGCAGGACTTTGCAATTCTCTTTGTCAAACTTCTTGAGATTTCTGTTTGCCATCCTCTCCAGCCTGTCGAGGTCCCACTGAACAGTCACACAACCATGTGGTATATCAATCACTCCTGCCAAGTTCATGGTCTCTGCAAACTGTCAGAGAGTGTGCTCTGTCCCATTGCCCAGGTCATTAGTGGAGATGTTAAATGGTATTGGTCCCAATACCAGTCCCTGGGTACACCACTGCTTCCTGGCCTCCCGGTGATCTTTGTGCTGCTGATCACAACCATCCGGGCCAGACAGTTGAGTCAGTTTTCACTACGCTTCGCTGCCCACTTATCTCACCTGCACTCCATCAGTTTGTCTATGAGGATGTTACAGGAGACTGTGTTGAAAGCCTGGCTGAAGACCAGATAAACTACATCCATTGCTCTCCTCTTGTCCGTCAAGCCATTCATTTGGTCGTAGAAGCCTATCAGGGTGGGCAGGCACCATATCTTCTCCATATATCCGTGCTGGCTACTCCTAGTCACTTTCTCGCTTTGAGTATGTTTGGAAATAGTTTGCAGGATTATTTGCTCTACCACCTTCCCAGGGATCAAGGTGAGACTGACTGGCCTGTAGTTCTTTTTTGTTGCCTTTACTGAAGATAGAATTGCTACTTGCATTCTTCTACCACTTAAAACATTCATTTAAATGTCTTCCCTAGAGCTGCATGCAAAGGGCCTATAGCAAGGCAGCGAAAGTCTTGTACTTTCCTTTCAGGCCTCATCTTTTCTTACTCCATCTCCTTCTTTGGGGGAAAAGATAAAAACAAGAACAATTTAGATTGTTGTTTTCTATCAGACCAGGCCCAAAACAGAATGTTCTCAACTTGGCATTGACTGCATCAATAAAATGAATTGACAATATCTATTGGCATATCTAAGAGTTTAGGATGAACAATCTCACCTTCTGCAGCTTTTTGCACAAACCCTTATTTGGTATTGTGTGTTTCCATTCTGTAAAGGTATTCTAATCTAATATAATTTGAGTTTTTGGTTTTGATCCCTTGTTGGTTCTTGGTGCTATTTTTTGGTGCACTTAAATGTAGAGTATCTTATATCGTAAACATTTCTGCAGAACACAAAAGCCACCCTTCCTGAATTCCCTTTGTCTACTTTACTGATAATGCTACCATCAAACATTGGTGGTATCAGTCTTGTAAAAATCAGTCAGAACCTCTCCCTGAATTCCTCAGATGCTTCTGTTCAAATGCTGTTCAACCAGTTAAGTAAACAAATGTAAAACGCAGAATGTTTATATCCAAACACCTATAAACTTAAAAAATCCAACCACAAAAAGGAAAATTCATCCATTAATTCACATGAAGATAATCTGACCAAAACCATTTTATTTGTACTTTCTTTTCGCTTTGTCCAACCTCAGCATAGGTTTATTTACGGTTGCACTCATTCAAGTGCAATTTTTTATGCCTAGATGTTATATTTTGCCTAATTTAGTTTGTAGAGCTTATTTATTTTAACGAAACGGTGTGAAGGACCATACTGTTCTTTTTCATATGGCAATGAAATGAGGATTTTCTCAATAAGGCTTTCTATTTAGGGGATAAAAAGCAGCAAAAATGGTGGTGAAAAACTCAGTTTTGAACTGATCTAAGATTTTTATTTCAAGATGCAGATAAAAAGTTTAGCTATGTTTTCAAATCCTTCCTTTGGGAAAATATGTGACTAAAAATAAGATGTATAAGAATATATTTATGCTCAGTAAAGATTTCCTATGATAGAATCAGTGCCTTGTAATTCACTTATAAACTGTCTTTTGGTCATAAAATTCATTATTATTTTGAGGCTCAGTAGTTCACAGTAATGAGTTTTAGCTTTATGCGATGCATTGCCAGGTTAGACACTTCTTGTACTATTTTTCCCTAATGCATTGGGTTACCAAATCATGCCATTAAGCAAGAATCTCACGTTATGCTATTTGTAAGCAGGTCATAGCCAAAGCCAGACATGACGGTGATGTTTCTAGGGTGCTTTGTAGCTGCTTTATCATGGGAATATACTACCCCAGGCAGCATCGAGTGGCAGGTGACCACCTTTGTATACCATGAACTTGGGGAGGAAAGCTTGAAAGCATGAAAGAATACTCCCACAAAAATACCAAACCTAAAAGTAAAGTAGAAGAAATAACTGCATTTTTATTATTACTTTTTAAATAATATGATGGTGCAGTTGAGCATGTGTTGTTTCATGGCCTGGCTTACAGTTTCTGAAGACATCTGAATGTTGACATCATTGTTCATTGATATGTATGAGTTTTTGCTCAGACAAGAACACATAATGAAGATGGTGTATGGGCATATGGAATAGGTAACGTGAATTTACAATCCACCTGGACACATATAAGATTGAAAGTGCAGAAGAGCTTGCATTCTCCTTCATGATAAGCAGTGTCCAATAGATCTTCATAATGACGAATTATCAGCATTCACGTGCTACCAGTGTGCAGTGCTCAACTCTGTGGTGTGAGAAGTTTGTGCATAGCTGATATATTTCCCAGTCCTCCAGCTTTTCCATGCAGCAGATTGTTTCATTCCTTTGTGAAGTGTTTGCAGGAGGTGGCTAAAATTTCTGGAGGTTTAATTTATGGAATATATTTTCACTGCATTTCAGGAATGCATTTCTCCCAGAGGCATGTCAGGTGGTACCTCTCCTCTAATTTCAGGTGTTCTGTGCAGGTTCAAGTATTTGGATGGGAATTTGTAGAAAGGGATCACTAACTGACATTGTGGTGTTGGCCACACTTAAAATGGGTTTGGCAGTAGTAACTGTGTATTGCAACAAACAGAGCTTTTCAGCTTGAGTTGACAAAATAAGCAGCTTTCCCTGAAAACCAGGCTTGCCACCTTTTTACTTCATAGTGTGTCTCACTATAGCACTGTATCGGTGGTGGAACTCTCTGCGAAACTATTCACACAGCTTCTTTTGATGCCTGAAAAGGCAGGATTTATTTTTTCGGTCCTCTCAGCCACGCAAGCAAGTGGCAGAGCGTTCATGGGCTTAGAAGGTGGAGAAGACATTATATCATGTTTTTGTTGCACTCTCACAGCAATCATCTTGCTGTGACTCTGCTACAAAGTCTTTCTTGTCCACCACAACCTCTTGCATTTGCAGACGATGGAATATATTCTTATTCTCCTACTTAAACACCTTTGCTCCACTGACCTATATCAGAATTGCAGAGCTTAGGAAAGCATTCCTCCCAAACTATTCCATTTGATTTGACTTCCTAAGAGTAATCATTAAACAAGATGGCCTTTATGCCCTGCTATTTCCTTTTGGCACACCAGAACTAGATGCCAGTGTTCATGAGCTAGATGGGTCTCGGGCAAGAGGACAGGGAGGAATAAAGAGTGTCCACATGCTTGATTCCTAACTAGATTTTCTAGCCCTTAAAAGAAATTCCCATCCTCTTCTCACGTGCGTCCCTAGGGGCAGCTGGCCTGGGTAAGTGATGTCAATAGCTGATCCATGTAAAGAAAAAAACTAAGTTAGATGCAAGTATTTCCAGGCATAGCTTCCAGCTGTGTAGCTTAGGTTTACTTCATGCATATATGTATGTAATGGTACAGAATTATATGAGAAAATGCTAATCATATGTCCTGCTCTGACATTTTGGAGGCACTGCATTGCTCTCAAGCTGTGCGGCATCAATGTAATGAGCACGTTATTGCTAAGAGGCCAGATTAAAATTTATGTCACATCATCACTTAGTACTAAAAGCTACTCTAAAAAATGGAGATTTTTGAATTAATTTGATTCACGGTAGCCTTGTGTCTAAAATGTAGTGTTGTTCTCCACACCTTAAGCTCAAGTAGTTAAGGCAATCTGATTTTTCGGTGTGGGGTTGAAAAGGTGACATTAATATCTACTTTAAAATTCTAAAGAGATATCCAAATCCGTTTTTCTTAAAGGAGTGTTTCTACCCACAATAAAGTTCACTACCCCGCACCCTGTCTTTATTGGTGAAGTATGTTAGGACCATATATACCAGAGGGTCTGTTGTCCTGTTAGCTTAATAATGCCAGTGGAAATCTTAAAATTAGTCTTATTATAGGTTAATGACCTTCTGAATTAGCAATATCAAGAAATGTACAGAGCCATAAAGTAGCTGTTGTTTAGCCAAAATACCACCTTAATACTTTCCTGTGGTTGTTATTAACACACAGATAATGTTATTTTTACTAAGGATTGTTAGTGCTTTCTAAAATACTTGGTTTCTCAGCAAGCCCGGATGACACAAAACTTGCTGATGTGAGTGGTGTGGAGTCTTGTGAGCAAGATAGTGGAACATGGTATCTCATACGGGGTGATACAGATGCCGCACGTGTGACACTGCCAGACATTGCTAGCGAGTTCCAGTGAATCCTGTCACATCTCCAGAGGAATGTGCTTGCTTAGGCCCTGTTCAGGTCTATAAACAATAATAGAAAGTAGTCTTGGAAAGGATCTTAAGAAATTATTGGGATTGTACTTCTGCTCCCAAATAAGATCCACTACACCTAACTCATTCGTGACTGATGCTTGTCTAATCTTATTCTTAGTACATTCTAGTATTTAATGTCCCTAGGCAAACAGTTCCAACATTGAACTCTCAATTCAGGAAGCTTGTCTTAATGTTACCCTAAGCCTCCCGTTCTGGAAATTTGTACCGCGAATGGGACCATGCAGCCTAGTGCTGCTTGAAAGATTCCAAACCCCATCCCTGCTTACCCTACACTGTGTTTTCTGAATTTCTGGTCACACAGGATGACAAAAGCACTTTGCCTCCACTCCCTTTCCTACCGGACCTGTTCTGCTCAGTTTAGACAAGGGCAGACGTTAAGAGCTTTCCCTATGTTGGAGGGAATCTCTCTGGGTGCAAGAGGAGCTCATCTGAAAAAACCCTGTGATGTCCATCTTTTTATGCTGAAGAAAAAAGGCACTTGCAAAGGGGGCCTGACCTGGTTCTCCACTTGATGTCAAGGCATGGAGACAGAAGCACAGGGTGGGCTTTCAGGGAAGCAAGCAGATGCCAGGCGTGCACTGGGCCAGGCCCCATCCCTCCTCCAGGAGCCGCTGCCGGTGTGCTCCTGCCAAGGACTTGTGGCACTTTTGAGGCTGAAGCAGAGGAGACTAAGTGGCTCATTCTTCTGCTCCCTTCAGCATTGCCTTGGAGCTTAGTCCCAGTCCTGCAGAGAGGAGGACAGGGGTGAGAAGGAACAGTGACTGGGAGATGCTGTGGGGAAAAGCAAGAGATTTTTTCAGCCTCTTGCCAGCAATGAGCTCAGAGCCACTGAAATCTATACCATGTCCCTGAGCAATTTAAACCTATTAGTCTTGTCTGTCTGCAGCAAACATGGAAAACAGTTTATTCCCTTCCTATTTAAAACAGGTTTTTTTATAAAAAGGAATTCTATTCCTCCTGCTCAGCTTTCTGTGGGCTACGTGATCCCTCAGTCTTCCTGTGTTGGTGATGGGTACAAATTCTGATTATTCCTGTTTCTTCCTAGCGGTAGTACCCTTTTCCTGAAGTGGCACTCTCAAAGGTAAGCCAGCCTCACCACATCATGCTGACCAGACAGAATACTTTATAAGTTTACATATGACTGTCCTTTTAATACTTCCAATGGCAGAGCTGCCTTTTTCCCCAAAGACGATGAGCTGAGCAGTCACCACCGATGTCATTCGGCTTGTGTTAGAAATGTGGCCCCCGTTCTGCAGTCAGAGCAGGGATTTTGTGCGGTGCTGTTGTCAGTGAGAACAGCTCTGTGATCATGACAGGAGTAGGGGTGAGGTGGGGAGAGCGATAACAGGGGTGCAGGAGGGGCTCAGCCTTTCCAATTCTTCCTACTTTCACCACTCAAGCCTGCAGTTTTGCATACTGGCCACTTAAAAAAGATTCTGAGGACATTATTATCCTGTTAATTTTGCTTCACGTGTGAGCTCAGATTCCAGGCTGTGTACATAAGTGATTAATTAACTAAAAATGCCATTTATGTGGACTATTTCCAGGAACCAGGGCTGTAACTGAATAGTGTGATGGACGACTGCTTGCATAGTTCAGGGACATCCTTTCTTGTTTGTTCTAAACTCTGTACTTCAGTCTCAGTCTAGTCATCTGCAAAGAATTTGTCTTCCTTTACGGTGTGTGTAGGAGTTCAGGTGGATTGACAATGTCCTTTTCATATCTTCCGTTCCATTTATTATGGAAATGAGCTCTATTATGGAAACGGCCCTATTCTGCACCGCACTGACTGATGAGTGGAGAACCAACGTTCTGGAAAAGAAGAGAGATTAACTTTAAGCATTGGTGCCCTAATGTCTAGAAAAACAGCCAGAGTCAAGGTTTGCTTTGTCAAATTCTGGATAATGAAATAAATCGTACAGAGGGTCATTAACTCATATCCTAAATGATTCATGTAAAAGAAATATTAATAGATAGCAAAACCAGATTAGCTGTTTAATCAAACCATTCTGCAAGGATGGTGAGAGTGTATGGAAATTTCTTCAAGAGTTTGAAATGGCAACAAGAGAACCTTGCGGTTATGAACAGGTCTTCCCACTTCATGCAAGGAAACCAGCATGGTTCAAACCCTTACGGAGTCATATATGGTAATTTTCTGTGATGAAGGGAGTGTTTGAACATATTGGCAGACCTTTTACAGCATATGGTCAAAACAAAAAAAGTCCCTGCTGTCACAGTTGAAATCTGCATTTTGAGTACTCGGACAGTCAAAATCTGCTCAGATGCCTATGTATGAGCTTGAATTTGATATATTTTCTTCCAGAAGAATTCCTTGCAAACAGCTTATGTACTTTATTGTGCAGAAAAAATGTTGCAGAGAATACAGATAGAGGCAGCTGTACTGAGCATACTCAAAGGGTGCGTTCTGGGAAGGGCAGAAAGGTCATCACTGTGACTATGCCCCCTTTGAAAAGCCTCCTAATCGTACCCAGTTGTCCATGTGTTGAATGTAAATCCTGATAAGTTAGGACTTGATTCAAAGTCCACTGATGACAGAAATAGCCCCTTTTTTTCTCTTCAGTGGGCTTTTCTCCATTCATTTTCCAGAGGCTCCTGAAGTCTGCCTTGCATTTGAACTTGAATGAAGTTGCTAGTGAATTTGCCAGAACATACTCATTTTTAAACCAGGGATAAGAGAAGTTGCATTAGTGTCTGGATTTATCGTTTAGAAGACCTTCTTATAGCCTTTCTGAAGGAGGATATTTTTAGACCTAGCAAGCTGGAACCATTTTTTTAATCATTCATTCTTTAAATTACTATTCTGTGGCTCGACTTGAATCAAATACTACTTCAGGTTTTATTTTGAACCAGCCCAGTAATTTAAACTGTGGAAGTGGAAGTGACATTGCACTCTTTTCTCTGCATCACCATGTGAAAATTTTCTGCTTTCTCATGCTCTCAGCCTCTTGGTCTTCTAACACGATGCCTTGGGTTAGCTGAAGGTCTGATTTCAATAGAGTTGTTTTAGTACAGTTTCAGTGCAGATTTAGTACAGCTCAGTTCATTTCTCACAGGTGACCTAACGATTCCTTTTCCCTATAAATTTTTGGTTACAGCATGAAGTTTCATTATTCATGTAATTGTCTGCAATCTTAATAGTATCTGGGTATGTTATCTTTCGTTTTGAAAGCTGCAGTAGTGAGAACTGAGCTTTCATATTCCCCAACCCCTCCTAAAAACCCGTGCCCTTCTGCCTGTGGAGGGAAGTTGAAGTGACTGCGCTCAAAGTGGCTTGTCAAAAAGGAGGCTGGTAAAAAGAGTACGACATGAGTCTGGCTTTTTCCAGATCTAATAATTTTGAAGGCAATAATATGATTTGGGATCCTGGATTCCCGAGAACTTGGGCTTGGTCGTACCGCATTTGGCTGTATGCATCTTTTTATAGTGTCACATTGGCTCTTCAGCATTTTGTCATCTTTCTACTGTCATTACTGGATCTGTGTTTGTAGTGTCCTGGTGACTCTGTCAGGGAGGATGTCATATATTCACTGTTATCATTCAAGACAGGTAAGATTTTGATTTATATCTTCAGTGAAGCTCTGATGTGATTTTTCTGGAATTACCAACTTTCTGTCTGGCAGTAAGCCGAAAGGAGAGCTGGAAAACATTACCAGAAAAATAATTCTTGCATTTGCTTCTAAAGTAAGGACATATGTATGAGCAAAGATAATATTTTATCTTCCCTTTTTTTTTTTGTATCTTTTCAGAAATATAATAGATATTTTAAGTAAAGTGGGCATTTACCAAGTACATCTTTCAATTAATTCAGCTGTTTTAATTTTATTTTACTTGTTTACAAAAGCTAATTTGAAGAGAATAGGGTCCTAGATTAAAACCTGTGCTTCAGTACAAGGTTACTGAAATATATTTCACTTAACAAAAGATAATGCAAGCAGAAGGTGTCACACTTTCTTCATATTGAGTGTCTTTAAATATTTGTGTTAAACTAATTCCAAAAGCAAACAACAAATACAAATACAATTTCTTTTTGCTGTCCTGCATCTTGCAGTCAGTGCTTTGGCTTACAGGCTTTGGGGATGGTTGCTAAATCATGGCATGAGATTAATGTTAAATGGAAAGTTAGCAAAATGAAACGGCAGGAATTATGACGAATTCACCTGCCATTCGTTGCTACTAGGTTTTGCAACTGGGTTTTTATCTCCAGCACCACCTGCGTAGTCACCTGGTGAAGCCTCAACGTTGTTATCCATTATCAGGATACTGCACTGGCTGTCCATTGGTTTCCAGTGGAGTTTAAGAGGTTTATTGTAAATCACAAAGCTGTAAGTGGCCTGGAACAGGCCTAAGACAAAGAAAACCTTTCTCCTGTGCCCCTCAGTAGTGACATTTCAGGAAGGCTGCTAGGATGCAGTCTAATGGGATTTTTGAGCCTATGCTCCCTAGAGAAACAAAATCCTGGATGTAAGTTATTCTAGAAATCCATTAATGTTTCAAAGCTCCTAGGATTTCACTGCATGTACTGTATTGTTACTGAATCACCAGGGTGCCTAGAATTTTACTTTAGCTATAATTTTAGATGTATTTATAATAAAACATAATCAATAGCAATAATGTAATTTAAAATATTTGTGTATGATACACACACAGACATACATCCTACATAGGCTTTTTCCACCATTCAGGAAGGTACTTCATTTTACATGTAAACTTAACCACAGTCAAGCAAGTACCTACAAAACCTTAAGACTTGATTTTAATGAGACTAAAACTAGATTCATAATTAAACACACACTTATGTGGGTTCCCAAAGAGGCACTTTTTTTTTTTTAAGGGGTAATACATCCTTTCCTTATAATCAGATCTGCGTTAGTAGAGAGTCAGGGTTTGCGTACAAGGTCACTGTTGATGGGTTGGAGCATTCAATGGTCTCCCATCCTTTATATAATACTTTAACAAACAAAGTATCAAACCCAGATAATGCTTTGCTTGCCAGGTGAGAAATGGCAAAAATAAATTGAATTTGTTTAATTTTTTGTAATACTGATGGAAGGAAAAAAGGTAGGGTCTGGCTGTTATTTACACAAAAGATTATGACATTTTTGACTAAAAATGCATGAAACGAGAGTGAACATTTACACTTCCTTTAATTACAGGATCTCTTAAATAGTGGGGACTTAAACTGGAAAACAGGTTTGCTAGTCCTTGCTATTTGAATGTGGGTTTTTTTTCCTGGAGTTTCTGGAATCACCGAAATAGGAATGGACATAAACTGTCATGGCAAGAAAACTGAAAAAGATAGTCAGTATTACTTAAAAGTGCAGAGGAAATCTTGAAAATATGACCATACTTCATCTTAATGGCCTAGAAACCAAGAGGCAAATAAAATGAGATTTAAATGTATTTTTTAGTATCATGATTAAGAAATGAATCTCAAGTGTTTTGAGATCTCTTAGATGAAATTTTTAGTACTTTTTGGAAGCTGTGATACTAGAATACTGGGAATACTCAGCATCCTGATCATAGACTTGGTAGATAAATGGAGAATTTGCCAAAGTGTGTGTGTCAGAACAATGTCCTTTCCATTCCCAGAGCTCATTCTAACTTTTCACATATATAGAAAGGGTAGTGATGGATAATTCTGCCTTGCTGTGTTTTGTTGGCAAAGAAGCACTTTTGCCAACCAAGAAACAGTTGCAGTCATTAATCTATACAGAAATATCCATAAGATGGTGCTGTATCTTAAATCTGACCAGTCATTTGCATTGAAAAATAAAGCGCGTTGCAATTGTAGCTTAGAGCTCTTGTTGTAAGCTGAATGTTAGTAACAATTTCTTTGGCAGGCATATTGCAAATGTTAGTTTCCAGTCACTCCAATATGTTAATTTACATGTATTAAAATATTAGTCACAGCGTCTTTGTTCAAGCCTGAAAATCGTAAACCCAGCTGAAAGGTATTTTCAGTGACGCTTGGGATATGAGCTGCCAGTAGCTTGCTTTCACCACTGAGTTTCATTCCATCCTTTTTTGCTAAAGGCAAGTGATGGTCCAAGGACCCCTCCAGACATGACTTTAATGGAAAAAGAGACAAAACGGTGCACTGGGGGTTCTATTTAAAGGGGTAGGATGAGTGATAATGGCCAAATCTGGCCAGCAAATGAAAAGACTGTGGGAGAAATGAATCTGAGACATTATAACCGCCCACACAGGCAGTGAGAGCAGAAATTTCATGTGCAGCCAACACATAGTATTGCAGGGTTTTGATGAGAACAATGGTGTCAAATGGAAGACTGGCTGGAGAGCAACCAATTACAGCATTATTATGCTGGAGCCTGTGTAGTGGGTTATAGCTCAATAATTGCCTTCCCCCACATCTCATGGCTGGATAATGCACAGCCAGGGCTGAGCTGCCAGTGGTACCGTGGCTCCCAGCCCAAGTCAGCCAAATTGCTGACAGGAGGATGGAAAAGAGACTGCTGGAGAGGGAAAAGGCTGTCACGTCTGCCGAGGTCCCTGCAATTCCACATGTGTTACAGCTAGAAGGCTGCAATCCTCCAAAGACCTTGTTGCACTGGGAATTTTGTCTGCATGAATCATTCAGGTTTGCCCATACATTTTTCTCCCTGCTCATTCCTCTGAAGGGGTGAGATGACAAGAGCAACTGATCAGCTGATAAATCTCTGTTTCTCAACATAATTTGTTTCAGTTATGCATTTACTTCTGGAATTATTTGTACATAGTCTGAGTCAGTTTTCTTCCTTGAAAACAAGAGTCAGGGAAGACACGATATGCAAAATGGCTAATGCAGAAGGCGAAGAAGAAGGAAAGATGGGTTTGGTGAAGCATCATGCAATAGACAGTAAGGAAAAAGGAAATGGGGAATGAATTGTCCATGGTCAAGGGAAGGGGAGAGCACTTAGTGTTGCAGTGCATCTGAGGAGATCTGGGCTAGCCCAGGAGATGGAATATGCCCCTAAGAGACTCATAACATCTTCCATCTGTTTTTGAGGGATTGGGATGATATTGTCTGCAGATATCATCCCCCTTTGCCTTTTTGGATAAACCTGTGACCCTATTGATTCCAGCCCTGGTGAAACTCCAATTACCTCATTAGAAGGATCGAAACTCCTTTCCAGCTGGCTAATGAATTTCATTCACCAGCAAATGTTATGCAGAAAAACCTGTGTTCTTATACTCCTAACCTTGGTCCCCAGAGTGCAAAAAAATCACTGCTTTTGGTCAAAGATACAGCACAAACTTGAAAGATATTTTCATTTTTCTCCTTGTTATTTAGCTGTGAAGCAAAAACTGAAATAACATTCTTAATAGTGCATGATCATATGATAACACCTCTCTGCATGCAAATTCATTCTTGAACAAATTCAGATGATAAAGGAGGAAAAGAGGGAAGCATAAACTACTTTAATGGAGTTATTATAAATTGGAGGATAAAAATATACGTATATAAAGCAAATGTAGTGTATGCCAGATTGTTCATGAGATGCTATAGGATTAGTTTCAAGAGGCTACATGCTAATGTAAGGCTAGAACTTCTACCTTGCATCATGGAACAGATGCTGTCGATATATTTTGGTTTACTTTAATCCTGTGAATTGTTGTTAAACACACTTCAGGAATTTTTCTTCCTGCCAATAGTACCATCTTTCAAGCAGCATTCTGATTGCTTTCCGGTGTAATGATGCAAGACCTGATTAGAGAGACAGCTATCTCCATTGATGTGCTGTGTTATTATAATGCCACCTGATACCTCATTCATTTGATACATTAGGTAGTGTACTACATCAACAAAGCAAAGTGCTCACATCATTTCTACGAAGATGGAATGTTTCAGTGGCAAGCATGAATTCAGGGTAAAAGCTATATATATGCAGCAGTGCCAAAATGCCCCTTGGCTTTGTCTTTTTCACTTTATGAAACTTGTTAGATAATTCAAAACCGAGAAGATCTATTAAAAAAAAGATGAACTCATGAACTCATGCATTGTGATCTCAACATGACAGAATTATTGGTTTGCTTTATATATATAGACCACCATCAAAATAAGAAAAGGAAAAGAGTAAAATGTTTCTGAATGTATTTCTTTTATTTTTTTTTAAAGCAGCTATCTCCAGGAGAGCTGATGACTAAATGCTGTCTTTTCAGTAGGTATATAAATGACATACAAACAGAAGTAACTTCTAAAATGACTTCTAAGATCTGTCATAAAAGTCATAGATGCTTGCAGTTAATGGTCTTTCTGGCAAGTGAAGACATCAGAATGTCTCGTGAGGAATAGGTTCCCTGAGCAAAGGTCCCCTCTGGAGAGACGTGCACTAACAAGTCCCATGCAACAGCGACAGCAGAAGAAAATGACTCTTCTGAACTCAGGTTCTGTGACAGAACATAGAAGGGAGGTAATGAATCGAGTAACCGGGTCCCATACCATTAAGAATCTTTAGGTATTATCCTCTGTTCCTGATCTAGGGATAATTCTTGAGGACATCCCAGGCTGGAGTACAGCCTGCATCAATTTTACACAATCTTACAGTGCCTCTGTGATTCCCCAGGTATCCACTGTGACCACAGCTGGGCGATATCTCACGGCATGTCCATGAGGTTCCATCATTCACACCATTCCTGTCCTGGACTGCAGTGTTGTGTCTCTGCTTGACCCTGCCTTGAAGAGAGACTGCATCTGCGTTTGGGACAGGGATGGAGCTGGGTCTGTTCCTGCGGGTTTGTCACTATGGCCCTGCTTTCCCTGAGGCAGACTGTAGCTCTGATGGGTGCCCTGCTGCAAAGAGGGCAGGTGTCCAAGAGAGGTGGGACAGCCTCATAACTGAGGTGCACACAGTGTACCTGCAGGTACACACATGCTTTTCACACACCACCGCTTCTTTTCCCCAGACAGGTTCCTTGTTCATGTTTGTTATTCATGTCCTGGCTTGTTGCTCAATTTCCTCAAACCATGCCCTTTCTTCTGTAGGCACCAGTGGTTTGGTGCTGGTGGAGGTCACCTGGCTGCCTGTTGCTGCCTGTTTGACGTCCTTAGCAGGTAGCTCGCAGAAAGCAGAGGCTTGTAGCTGCGTAAAGGTGTGTGATGTTGGACTCCCATCCTCCTCAGAAGTGGACTGGGGGCGAAAGTTTGGACATCTTTCACAGCATCTTTTCCAAGCACATATATGACCTCTCTGTCACAGTGTTTCTGGGCAAGGTCATTTCTGAGGTACATTTGCTTCCTCTGCAATGGAGAATTGCTGTCTGTGGCCTGACCATGGGCCTTCTCCATTTTTTCTTCACCTTTACATACCATCACACCCAGTTGCAGTGCTTTCTCTGCAAGGTCATCGGTGGTCTCCTATGTGGTTCAGTTTCCTGAAAATCCTTTCCCAGAGACACTCTTTCCAGATGGATGGAAAGGCACTGTCATCTCCAAGGGTCACTCTGGGCAGAGGGCTTCTGAGTGCTGTGACAGGCTGGGCAGCCCTGAGCCTTCTCTCCTTTCCCGCACGCTTTCATGCCTGGTGTGTTTGTCAGGCACTCCTGTGGCTAGATAGTGAGGATGATGAGGGATTTTAGCTTTCAGATGGTAACTGAGGGGCAGCTACAAATATAGATGCAGCTTTGAGCTAAACTCCTGCTGCTCTGAGTTAAGACCATCCTGTGGAGCTGGCTGCTGCCTTGCTTGTCCCTGTGACCTTAGCAGACAGGGCTGCTGAGACTGGGGAAGTTCTTCCTATTGCCAACCACCATCAGAGCAAAGAAATCTCCATCTCCAAAATATGTTGGCTTTTATGTCCATTGTCATGTGAGATCTTCAGGCTATGTGGAGGACAGTGTTGTGAAGAGTGATCCCATCCCAAAGCCACTGGATGCTACAGTTACAGTTGCTTACTGCTAGTGTTTCTTGATGGGTCAGACAGGAGACCCTGGTCTCTGACAAGCTGTGAGTTGGTGGTCTGGGGGAGAATTGTCCTGTCCCTACGTGGTCAGAAGACTCACTGAGAGTGGTGAAGACTACAATGAATTCAAAAAGAACAACCAACAACCTTCCAGGCTACCCAATACTGTGACAGAGTGGAGGAAATGCAGGTCCTGAATCCATTGTGAAAAACATGCTTAAGATTAGAAATATTACGACAGGGATTTTTAAATTGTGGATGGACTTCCTTAAGGAGGTGGGGGAACTAATGTAGCTTGATTCCTGTGGCATGTTATCTGCAATAAACTGCAATCCTTGCTGAGGTTAGGGCTGCGTCCTACTCCTGAGTCAAGATCTGCCAGTGCAAGATTTGCAGAGTACTTGGTGGGCAGACTTTGCACTATAATTGGGGTGGAGAATTTCAAAATGTCTTTAGCAGATTCAGTATAGTGGAGATTTCATCACATGAAGTGTGGGCCTGGGAGGCTACAGCAGGACTCTTCTGAGACAAAGGCTACAACAGGCCAAGGGAGCCACATCTCAGATGAGCAAAGCCTGGTTTGTGCTGCGGTCAAAATGTCCTTGTTCTATCTCTTCAACCTCTTTCAGTGTCATGGCTCATAAGTGTTAAAGCACGGCTAGGGCTGAGAGGCTCAGGGTACAGAAAAGAAGTGCTGTGCATCACGCAGAGCTGGGCAAGGGACTGGAAGCTGCTTTTTGTATGTTTCCAATACATTTCACCTGACACCCCAGCTAAGAACTAATTTGCATGAACTTTAGCCTTGCAAGGGAAAAATACAGTGAAAAGCAAATTTGCTGAATTGCTGCTTAGAGAGCACACCTGAGCAGAACTGTTGTGGTTTAACTCCAGCCGGCAACTCAGCCCCACACAGCCGCTCACTCTCTCCCCCCACGCCAGTGAGATGGGGAGAGAATCAGAAGGGCAAAAGTAAGAAAACTTGTGGGTTGAGATAAAAACAGTTTAATAGTTGAAATAAAATAATAACAAGAATAATAACTAATAATAATAATGTAATGAAAATTAAAACAAGAGAGAGAGGTAAAACCCAAGGAAAAAAAAAAAAAGTAATGTAACTGTTCACCACCTGCTGATTGATGCTGCCAGTGCCTGGGCCGTGATTGCTGCCCCCCTGGCCAACTCCCTCCACTTAATATACTGAGCATGATCTCATATGATATGGAATATCGCTTTGGCCAGTTTGGATCAGCTGTCCTGACTGTGCCCCCTCCCCTCCGGCTTCTTGTGCACCAGAGCATGGGAAGCTGGAAAGTCCTTGACTAGCGTAAGCACTACTTAGCAACAACTAAAACATCCGTGTGTTATCGACTTTATTCTCATGCTAAGTCCAAAACACAGCACTGCACCAGCTACTAGAAAGCACACTTGAGCAGAACTTATTGTGCTCACTTGTCAGCTAATTCATTAGGGTTCACATCATACTGTCAGGGTGCTTGGCTATGTTCTGTAATGGCATTTTTTTCCTCTGCTGAACAGCAATTTTGCAATCACTGCATCAATTATTACAATGTAAAATATTTGATATACTATTAGATGAAAAGTAAACTTATCTTGCGTTAGGAGTTGCATCAGAATGTCATAAATGCACTTGATGCTCATTGGGCTTTACCAAGAGAGGCACTCAAGAGAGCAGATTGTCTAGAATGGAACTGCCATCTGGAAGTTTTGTCTGAAGCCTGATTACAATTGAGGTTTAAAGGGATACATTTTTTTTTTAAAATAAAGCTTATTTGAAGGAAATCTATCTGTATGGATAATTCAAAAGCGTAACTGAATTTCAATAAATTCTGATAAAGTAGAGGTGTAAACCAGTATCTCATCTGTGTCCCTTGCATAGCTAATGTTCAACAGGATCTAACTAAGTTTATAAAATGATCCACAGTATATCAGATAACTTTATTTACATGTACAGAACACTGATCTAGGTTATTTGAAGACTTTTAGTCATGACGGGAAAAGATACGCTTTGTGTATTTCCAGGGTTTTCTTTTCTTTTTCTTGAAAAGCCTCATGCAAATTAGGTTCTTCAGAAAAAGAACCATAATTCTCCCTAGAAGCTATGAGCTTGAAGAAATTTGATTTAGAAATAAGAAAGGCCCAAAGATTCAAGCAATTATGTGATGTGCTATTACTAAGGAGCCAAGGTCTGTCAGAAATATGTGGTTTTTCATGATGAGTTTTTAATAGAAAAATGTGAGTCACAGCCAAGCTCTCCCAGGTTTTTTTGGCAGTAGTTCTTTAAATGACCCAACTGGCCAAAATTACACGTGGTTCATTCTCTTCTTCATCCGCTTTACAAGGAGAGAAATGTGTGAAGCACAGTGCTTTGCTTTGATGGGACTATTGTTTAAGGTTATGCATTTATTTATTTATTTCATTTTTGTTATATAATCTGCTGTTTACTTTAAAAGTAGGTAATTTTGAAGCTATTTTCTTTGCAGTTGAAGCAACAGGGTGAAGTTTGAGGCTGACCTTACTGCCTGTGGGAATTCATATCACATTTTCATATGCCTGAAAAATCTGAGTTCCCTGTAATAATTTAGGAATAAAATTATTTTGTCCCTGAGATATAAATCATTATATTAATCCTGTTTTTCCAGCTGATTCAGGCCCATACCATGGAGCATTGTTAAGAAGAGTATGGCTTCTGTGCTACAGTACTCTGTGGGAAATCAGAGCTGCACGTGTACGCAATGGTGGTGTTCCACAGTTGCCCAGCTGTTGGAGGGATGGGCAAGTGCACTTTGTGCTGCTGACCTGACTGCTTTGTGCCGGGGCAGGTTGCTGTAGCCTGGAAGAGACTCCTTGAAGGAGTGCATAAGGAAGGCCAGCTGCTGCTTGCCGGGATGGAGGGGGGTCTCCCAGGCAACTGAAGCCTGTCGGAGATGCTGGCTGTAAGAGTTTAGACACACCAAGAAATGAAAGAGCATGCCTTAGCAACAGGCTCAATTGACCGTAATGAGTACGTACCCGTAACTACAGACGGCTGCACGGAAAATTCTTCAAAGTGATTTCATCTGCCTGCTAACATTGCCCTGCCTCCCCTGGACTCAGAGCCAGCCTGCTGGTCCTTACATGGGAGAGAATACGCCTGAGGACCAGGCAATTTACTGACATTGATGTGATTGAACATTTTGAAGGAGAGCTAGAGCTGTGTGTCTTCTGCATAGCACTACCATGCACATCTGTGTCACTGGCTCACCTGCTGCTAGGGTCTATACACTGATTTGGATCCCCAATAAGCATTATTTTCAACGGCATCAATAGGCCTCACTAGGGGTAGGAGACAGGTCACAGGCAAAGGTAGAAGTCATTATATAGCAAGGTGCACACAGGCCTGGCTTAAAGAAAATCTTTAAAATAGATTTCTTGGTGCTAGTATTATCACCCAGGAAGTAGATAAAACTGATCTGAAGTCTGTACAGTACAGACACTGTCAGAACTGCTTGCACCATACTATAGGTACTTTAGAAAGAGGGACAACATACAAATAATATTTAAAAGATATTTTTCATTCAGTATTCTGCATACCTGTATCAATTCTTCTCTAGCAATGGTACCATTCTCTCCCATCTCTCTTTCCTATCTCTGATTATTCTCATAATCTACCTCTGAGTTCTTTACTTTATATCGCGTCTTTTTTGGGGTTAGGGAGACTGAAGCCAGAGGCATCATTCTGTCAATTCAGAGAACTGTATTATTGTACTTTCATTATTACTTTCCCACCCGCTCCTTTTAAATTCTAGCAATTTGTTTGCTTCTTAACTGCTCTCACAGACAGATCAGAGATTTGTATTGCACTCCCTACAATGATTCCGAAGTCCATTTCCTGAATGGTTACAGTTAATTTAGAATTACGTAGTGTGGCTGCATGGTTCAAATTGCTCCTTCCACTGCTCATTAACCTCACATTTATCAACTTTTAAGAAAAGCTTAATCCTTTCACTGTTAATTAGATTACATGAACATAAGAATGGAGAAAATGTATATACTTGTATCATTTTAAGAAAGAAGGCATTGAAGACTCAATTTTAAATGAATCCCCTACCAAATCAGAATGAAACCCTGCTACTTACTGTGTGAAAGCCAATTACTTTTGTTCACCAGCCTTTAGAAAGTCTTTGATTGCCAAAAAAAAAAAAAGAAAAGAAAAAAGAAAAAGGGAATTTTCAGGTTAACTTCAAGAGCCTATTTGTGTAGCCCTTCTCATATAACAGAAAGGGCTGATAAAGAATGACACATTCAATCTATAATGTCTGGTTTAAGTACAAATATTCCTAAGGTAATATACGTAATTGGGATCATACTCCCTAGCGACTGTCTCTATTTCCCCAAGATCAACTTGCTTTCAAATTTCTGTTGCTTTTTCCTGATTAACATTCCAAATTCTGCTTTTCCTTACCATTAAAATTCCTGCCCAAGGCAACTTAGTCACTCATCCTAATACTCTCCCTGTTCACATCAGCATGACCAAAAGGGTGCTCCAAAATTCATCTCTATCTCTGTAGTCACATAATTGCTAAATTACTATCTTTCCTCTTATTATACAAAACTGAACGTTCCCTTTGAAGCCCTACATAAATTTTGTCCCAAGAGAGCACAAGCTATCTCTTGTGCTGTCAGTTATCTCTTTTGCCTTTTCTGCTCCTGAGACTGTTCAAAAACACTGCAGCTCCACAGACGTAAGCAAGGCAGAATCTGACCTGCAGAAACGTTGCCACCAAGCCACACGGCTGGAAGAAATCAAAAGGATCATGGTGTGATTCCCAGTTAACATGTTGCCTTTCCAGGGCGGCCATTTGAAAAATGGTCTGTTTCATTGTAAAGGAATATTTGATGTAGAAGTTGCTGAGGTGCTGTCATTCTGCAAAATTATTTTCACTGGGATAAAATGATGTATAAAGAGGTGGTTAGCTGTGTGAGCTTTCCATGCTTAATTTTTACCCATTTGATCAATAGATTGCATTCTTCCAGATTGCATCAGACTTCTTTCATTTCCTAGAAATAAAAAGGCAGTCATAGCACAGACTATGTCATTATTATTTCAGTAGACTTTGCTTTTAACATAATCATATAAAAAATAAATAGTGAAAATTCTGTGCTGCCAGGGATAACAACTAGCTTGTCAACTTTTCAGAAGTGTTACCCATGGAATGGAAAAAAAGAGCTAGCCTTATTTTTAATATAAGACTGGTAGGAAATCATGAATATTTTTATTTTTTAAAGTCTCTTTAGATTTGTAAATGTAAAAATCTCTTTGACCCACACGGTATTCTTGATATATCATCTGTCAGAATCTCAAATGGTAGAAATTAATTTAGCTCATTGAGTGTAGCAGGTCTACATTTTTTCACCCTGGTTTTATAACTTAGCCAGAGCAAGAACATGAATGTAGAAGGAAGGCAAAATTTCATTATTATTATCAGTATTCTTATGTATCTGTTGAAATTATGAGCTAAACACTTGCCGTAAGGCATGGAGGGAAGTCTAGAGCCTTCACAGCCGCTGTTCTGGAGTTGGTGAAACATCTCTTGGACAATGTGTGACCAGTCAAACCCTGTCATACCAGTTTTTGACTGCCCTGAATATGACTCTGGAAAATATGAGCAGATGAGTGGTTGATACATTACAAATACTTTCATAAAGGATAAGCAACAAACTCTTGTAGGTCCATTTTCATATCTACTACCAATTAGACAAACTCTATCAGCTGAATTGCTGACTGTCCCTTGGATTAGTTGCTTAGACAGGTTAATAGGCTTCACAAGCTTGGTGTGTCGGTATTGCTAAAATACCCCAAGAAAAAGACTCTGGTGAGCTTTGAAAAGGCGAACCTAGAAACATCAACATATAACTGTTGTTTTAAGTAAATACTGGCTTCCCATTGTAGCAGCTGCAGCAATGACATTAACCCACTGCCTGGGTGTTGCAGGATTCCCATGTGGGGTGCTGAGCTGGTTTCTGGGAACTTACATATTTCCCCTAAGAACTTCTTTGGACATCATTGTAGCTTCTGAGGTGAGCCCTCTGAAGCATGTTGCTGAGCAAGAGGGCTTTGAAGGCCAACGGGAATGCAGTGGAGCTCAGTTCTGAAGAGAGGACACTGCTATGGACATGTACTCACTGTCCTGCAGGGAAGGCTTAGATATCCATATCATGAGAGGACTGGAGCAGTTTGGCCATTGAGTGCTTTTGCTTTCAATAAGCCAGTCAGCTCATTATTCTCCTGGAAGGATTAGGAGAAAGCCTTCCCTGGGAACCTTCCCCAGGTTTTGTTTTCCTAACCCCTTCTTTGCTCACACAGGCTTTCCCCTAAGTGAGGAAGATAGAGACCGTAAACCTCCCTGCAGACCTATTCCTAAAGTAAACAAATAAAGAAGAACAATATTGTCAAACAGGCATCTAGGAATTGGACAGTTGACATTGGAATTAGCTCACAGCCATCTGGCTTTGAAAGGAGGAATTGGCTGGCAGCTCATCTCTAAAAGAAATAAACAGTTCTGGATATTTCTCCCCCCCTCCTTTATTTTTTATTTGTAGGCACAGGACAAAAAATAATAATCAGTTCATTCTGACTACATTGAAGAAATCTGTCTTTGACAGTATCTGCAAGGAAGTAAAAGACCACGGAAGACTAAATTCAGACTGAGATGCCTCCAGTTTTACTTTTAAATTTTTGTAAGGACTGTTTATGACTTAAACAAGCCTTTTTTAATTATATATCACTGACACGCTTTCAGGCCTATACTGTCCCCTTCTTCCAGGGAAAGTGGATGAAAATCTCTGTAAGACTCTTCCCTCTAGAGGAAAATGCCTGACTCTTCTATGTGGAGTGACTCTTCTGTGTGGAGTGAGCAGCCATGCAGGAGGGATTGACTCTGCAGTCGTGGGCAACACAGCCCTAATCCTGCCCAGCCCAGGCACTGAAGTCTCCTGATCAGTGTTACTCATTACTCAGATATTGCCGTCATGCCTAGCTCCAGCCTTTATTCTCCTTCCTTGTGAGGGAAGGAAGCGGTATGGTATGGAAGATGTCAGGGCCGTTGTGCAATAACCGTCCTCTACTCAGCTCCATTGCCTGTGTTGTCCGTGGGTGGTGGCTGGCCTTGGCCGTAGAAGCCCGTCAGGCTGGCTCCAAGGCTCATCTCCTGTGAGCTGGGAGCTTGCTCCTCTGCATTCCTCTCAAAAGTTCTTGAGAGAACATCTGATATTTGATAAACAGTTCAAACTCATGCCTCAGTATTCACCTTTTCAGGTCATACACTAACTTCACACAATGTTCTTCAGACATCGGGTCTTATCCAGCGATTAAAGAAGCCAAAATCTTTTCTACTGACTTCACTAGTTTAAGGCTGGGTTCCTTGCTTTGGTTAGAAGCTCCTCAGATGTCCTGGGGAAGTGATAACACCTTCAGTGCAGCGTGTGATAATTTCCCTTTGTTTGTGTGTGGCTTTTTTTCAGTGACATTGCTTTTTTTTTTGTCCAACCTGCACATCATTTAGTTTGCTTGAAGCCATTAGACTTGGTGATTTCCTTGCAAAATGAAGTGGAAAAACATATTCAGTCAAGGCCAGCCTCTGAAGAAACCCATTGTTTGCAGCGGTTCAATTTAATTTGAAACACATCACATCAGTTTCTATTGTTAAGTTTAGTATTTCAGCACTATGGAACCTGATGAGATGAAATTGCATTTTCACTGTAAAATCAGATTTAGCTCTTTGAGTGATGAGCTGGTGAGGGATTGTATTTCATTATGTATTTTGCAAAAAAAAAAAGAAAGAACATGCTTTGCCACACAATAGTAGCATTCTCACAGCCAGTTTTGGGGGGTTTTTTGTTTGTTTGTTTGTTTTATATACTCTGCGTGAATGGTCTTTGGGTCGTAAAGTGGCAGTGTCTCTAAGTTTTAAGCTCCCTAACTTTGCCAGTGAATTTGAATCTACAGAATGGTTACCGTGTGCCTTTAAAGTACTGTGTTGTTTTCATAACCTTGGATTTTCCAACACTCTGTAGCTGAATATTGTTGTTTGTTTAAGTGCAGTGTGATTAGCTGTCCTTGAAAATATCATCTGTGGCAGTCTGATTGTGTAGCCGAGCACGAGGAGTTGAAGGATGCAAGAACATCCTTTACACCCACCAGGTATACTTACAGAGTCTGCAGCAGGTATAGCATTTCAGGCTTTGATTTGGGAAAATATTCCTAAGAAAGACGACTCAGATAGATACATCTAGTTAAAAAACACTGGCCTAAGGAGATGTATGAGTTCGTGTCTTGAGATTTGCATAAAAACATGTTTAAGTGTGTACATTTTCTTGAATAATGGCCTTAGATTTATTCCCACTAAAGTCCAGCAGCTAAACCAATGTTAGACACCTACACTTGGGAGGCCTAGTAATCCCTTTAATAATTTGAGTCTGCCCATGAAATAGGTTATTCAAACTGCTTGAAACATTGCATGACTTAGATTTCTTTAAAACTGTAGAACCCCCAGAGTTTCCAACATGAACATCCTTTCAGTTACAAAATAGGAATTAATTTGTTTACACAAAATTTAAAATTGAAGTTTTACAGATTTGAACGCAGGAGATGCTTTTCTATAGGTGAAACTTCTGAGAGGTCAATAAGCCACTTGCTCTACGTGGGAATCTAGATTTTTAAAATGTTTTTTTTTTTAATGTAATTACATGACCCACAATATCTATTCAAATATTAACAACATGGTTCTTCTGTAACATTACTGACTTTTTATTTGTAAAAAATGAAAGAAGTTCAATGCAGCCTGGAAGATTTCAGGCATTTGATCCAATGGGTAAAAATTAAGTATGGAAAGCTCATGCAGTGTAAGATTGATCAAACTAGCAATTCCTTTTTATGTTTCTGCTTGAAATTTCGGGGGGGAATTTTTTTTTTTAATGTTACAATTGCAAAAAGTCTTTAAAGATTGGACTTGAGGATTAGAAAGCTTCCTTAGAGAATGAAATCAGCTGCTATTCAGGGCTGTTTGTCTTAGACTAAGGTATTAGCAAGTTTTTAAACTACAATGCTGTTAAGGAGACTAAAGTGTACAGCTTGAAAGTCTGTTTGCGAATGCCATGAAGTCTAACACCTATGTGCTCCCTCAAGCCAGCTAGTTTTGTTCGACTTACTCCTCCTTTCTTTCCTGTAGCTGTGTGTCTCTGCACTCTTGTAACACACACCGTGCACCCTTATTTATGACCATAGCAACATATCATGGGCAAAGTATAAATTAATAGACCACTTCAATTTAAGCACATCATCATCATTTTGCACAGCTTGTATCACCCCAGAAGCAGAAAACTACTTGGAATATCTGATGCCATTTATAACCTACTTTCTGCACAGTTCAGTCCTTTGCTACAGTATCTACTCAATCTGTCCCTAAGTCCTGAACCTGCAGCCACTGTTCTTGTCATCACCAGAACTGAGGAGTGGTTGCATTCCATATTTATGCCACCCTCTCTGTGCATAACTATTTTGTTTTATATCTGGAAACTCATAATCTTCTTTCTCTGCTACCAGGAATGAACTTCACACAGTTTTGAAGCAAACATCTGTTTTCTCTCAAGTACTTGTGAGCAACCAACTAAGTGGTGGGCTGTCAGGACATTTGTAAGTTTTAAGTAGATAATAAATCGATGCCATGTCTTTTAACTCTTTTTTTTTCTTTCCCTCTACCAGATTTCCTACCCTTGTATGGGTTACTGCGGGTCCCCTTTTTATTCCTCTTAGTTTCTCCTCAGTAGCACTCCCTACATTGCAATGATACACCTCAGTGCTGAAAAAAGCATATACGGAGAAACGCAGAATTAAAATATTGAATAAAATAGCTAGACTGCGTTATTATTTATATAATTGCAATGCTTATTGTCTTGGGATATAATTCAAAACGGTAAAATTTCATCAGGAAAGGCAGGTAGGTGACTTATCACGACATAGATCTGAGTCTGTATATCCTTCTGTCTAACTTTCACGTCCAGACTGTGATTTTGTTCTGTACAGTTGTTCAATTCATGTATTGCTCACACACAAAGCAATGGTGACAGATACAACTACTGCCTGACAACTTATCCCAAGCATTGATTTCCTTCTGCATTAAAAAAGTGTCATCTGAATATCCTCAGGACTTGCTCCTGCTGAAATTAACGTGACTAGTGGTTGGTCCACAGAAATTCATGCCAATCAATCACAGTCCTTAAAACAGTTTAATTTAGAAGGCATTTCACAAAAGTCTTTTCTCCAAGACTGTCTCTTTCTAACCCCCACCCAGCTGGCATTCTTTAATTAATAGGATTGAGAGAATAAAGTAACCATGTTCAGGAGCGGGGGTTCACCATGAGATCAATTTGCAGAAAAACAATTAAGAAAAGTTAAAAAGTGGCCACAAATTAAAAATGCCAATAAGCCTTTCTCTGAAATGTCTCTGGCAGGATGTTGTGTAGAACACTAATTTGAAATATAGAACTGTGTTTCCTAAGAAGTTTTAAGTAGTATTTTATTTCAGGAAACTATGGGCTTCTCAAGCCTTGGTCTTCCACAGCAGAAATTTCTCTACTGGCTGCCTCTTACCCCTGAGTTGAAGTATTTTACATATCTGATCTATGTTTCTCCCATCATTTGCATGCAGTTCTACTCTGTGCGCCACAGGTCTTAGCTAAGCAGTCACAGAAAACTTTAACACAGGATTGCTGTGCAAAAAAAGACCAGATATGGTTATTATTAAGCAATTACAGGCTTGGACGCCTCAGCCAATTACCATGATCACAACCCTGTTCTGTCTATTGTATGCAACCACACCACCTCAAGCTGTGATCTTGTCAGAGCTCATAAGCAAAGCGGAGTGGGGCTGGTGAGGCTGCAAGATGGATTAACTCTGGAAATAAGGCAGAAAAATAACACAAAGTGAATTGGTAATTCAGAAGGTAGCATCTCATACACTCAGTATTGCCAGCTTACAGAGTCTTATGCTGAAGAGTGTGGTTATGGCATTTTTCTTGACTCCTGATTTTCTACACTAATGAAGAAAAATAGGTTTTAATTTATTTAAGGAGTTTCTAGATAGAAAAAAGGAAATTTGAAATACATCCCAGCTGTAGATATTAGACAGTAAACAATCCCTTCCTACATTACTCTTTTAAATACTCTCACAGGCTTGCTGATTTACTCATGAGCTTTGAATACCTGGACAAAAATGGAGCACTCTGCAGCATTATCCCTCTGGTGAGACGCAGAGCCACGGTGCACACCGCCATTGTGCTATCTGCATTTCTGACCTTAGATTCCCCACTTCTGGCAGGAGTGAAACACCTGACCATCCTGTGTTTCAGGAGGACCTTGGGCAACAGCCTCGCCTGTGCCGAGTAAAGTCAAAGGCTGTATTTTTCTACAACATCGAGCCAGAATAACCCTTCGTTGCCATAGGAAAAGCTATCCCTGCCACTGTTTCGCATGCCTGCTTCTTCTTATCCCCACATCATTAGCTCCCTTGTACTAAGTCACCCTCCTGTCAGCTGTGCAACAAAGGACTTAGGTTCTGAAGTGGGTTAAAGCACATCATATCAACGAAAAAAGAGAAGAAAAATCATAATAAAAAGCCCAGATAAACTAGTTTCAACACAGTAAAGTGTTCCCAGAACACTTATGGATTTTACAAACCATCCTCACAGCCTTCTTACCAAATAATAACAATAATGTCTTATATTAACACCAAAGCTATGTGTAACAGAATTGCAATGGGGAAAAATAAAATTAAAAAAAGCAATAACTGAATGTTCCTCTGAACACCCGGGAGTGACCCATCAGCTAACTGGATCTGACATGTGGGATCAGAGACTGGAAAAGAGGCTGGTCTGCATAAATGTGTGTGTTTCAGCCCCAGCTGGGAGGCAGCGTGAGCGAAGAGTCTGGTTTCCCTGCGTTGGACCTGATGGGCCTGCTGAGAAATGCTTTGCTCCCAGGCAAAGTGCTGGAAGCGTTCTATCAATTTTATTGAATTGATTTTAAAGGTCTTCGTGTCATAATTTCTTTCTCTGTGCTGCAAGGCAATTCATTCTGCGGTTAATTGTGGGCATAGCTGAATAGTTTACATTAGGACTATAGTAATAGTAGGGCAAAGGTTTGTTAAAGAATAATGTAACGACTAGAAATTGAAGGTGCCTCATTGTACATCTGGAGGCACAAAAGTCCCCAGGCGTAAGAGTTGATGAACCAGACAAATCCTTAGTCACGTAACAGTCCGCAGCATTCTTTCATGTAGTAGAAAAAGTTACTTTAGAAATCTGAACAAATATAAGATAAGAAGTCCTCACCCACTGTTTTGGCTTTTCTATTCCAGATTGAAAGGCTGAATTGCTACAATGAGATCCTAAGAGTTTTGTATTTGGCATGTGGCAGATTCTCCCTTTGCCAAATGTAAACACATCACGCTATCTGTGAAGACTTCCTTGCAGTTTTGGCAGAAAAGAAAAGATGAGTCTGAGCTGGAGGTGAGGGATATACGTGGTTATTGCACATAGTGGCAGAAGCAGACCAGGAAGGCTCTGTTAATTACAAAGATTTTCTCTCCCCGCCCTATGCAATCTGAATTACGTTAGGTCTTCTCCAACCCCTGGACAGCCAAGCCCTATAAAGGAAAGAAGATGTCAAGCACAGACATTAGCTTTGTGAACAGCTGCAATGGTTCAAAAAGTTATTAACCCATAAGCATTTCTCGCAGCCTCTCTTCTGGGGTTACGTACTTCCCAAGCTCTTCTGTTGAACAGATGGGATCACACAAGCATTCTCTTTGGAGCAGCTAAGGAGGTGATCTGAGTTAATTTGGCTGATTCTGCCTGAATTGGATGACGAACAATTCACCTCTCATTCCACCAGAGCTGGAAAACCCGTGAGCTCCAGCTGGTGCATCTGCTCAGGTCTACGGCTCCAGCTAGCTCTGCAGGGACAGGTCGGCTTTGGGCTTTAAAATGCAGTCACAGAATCACAGGTCAGTCCACAAATTACCCCAGGACATTAGCAAAGCAGAGTTAAACCTTGATTTTGTTAATCAGAGATCATTATCTTAGCTCAAACACTGCACTGAGAAAGGTCATCATTTAACTGTTAACACTTTTGTCGTTTGCATCTGTCCCTTGAGTTCCCCTGTTTCATACATACAATTACGTTTCATATATATATAATTGATTTTGAATCTCCCTCTGAATGACAGAGGATATTGCCTTCCTCTTAGACTGTCAGTCATATTAAAATTAGCTCATCTTAAAAACATCAACACTTGCATGAAAAATATGTTTTAAATATAACTGTAATTGCTTACTGCAATGAACTAAAACATTTAGCTAATGAAAGCTTATCCAAGACTACCAGACTAGTAAATATGGTGTAGAATTACTTAAACCTTTGGAAGCATCTTAAGCCATTAAAAGCTACACGTTGTTACAAAGCATTGTTCTGCTTGGATTTTATA